>NC_087174.1:4235000-4265000 GCF_035594125.1 Scylla paramamosain
TGTATATACGAGTAGACAAATATCGTAACTGTCACTTCATTATTTCACCATCACATAGTTTTGAGTATTCTCCTGAAAAAACTTAGTAAACTGTACGATTGTGTATACTTATAAAAAAGACAAACAGTAAAGGTAGCTTGGGATGAGGTTACAAATTTTACTGTAAAAGGGATATATTTTATGGGGTGTTGGCAGTGTGTTGAAGTGGCTGGGGACTGGGGACTGGGCGCACCATAGGGGTAGCAGCAGCAGTGAGACAGCGGGTGGGACCAGCAGTAGCATTACGGTGGCTAGGTAGCACCAGTGTTTTGCAATACGAGTCTGGGTGTTGGGTGGTAACAAAGTGCTACTTGCTGATGTTGGTTAGCAGCCAGGTGTTGCTTACAGGTGTTGGCTGGTGACGCTGTTGTTAGGAGGTTTTTGCATAAGTGTGTGTGTGTGTGTGTGTGTGTGTGTGTGTGTGTGTGTGTGTGTGTGTGTGTGTGCGCGTGTTCAATAGAGTGGCGTGGTGGCACCTTAAAGAGCTCAGTCAGCCAGTTCACCGAGATATGCCTGCAGTTTGTTGGTGGTGGTGACACACAGACAGCCCTTAGCGGCAATCAAACCAAGGCAGTGTGTCAGTAGGTGTCATGGCCGTCTGGCACTCTGAACCTGCACCCACCAGTAAGTAAACATGACCGTGGCACTCGGTGTGTGACCTTGTGACATGGCGCGTGACACTCCCAGGAAGCGGCTGCGGTACTGCCGGGGTGTGTGAGGGTGTTTAAGCAGCTTTGTGGCACGGCAGGCTTATGGGGCATTCCAGGAGGCTCTGCTGTACCGGAACCTCCTGGCACTTAAAGCGGATCTGCAGCTTGTGACACTGGGCTAGAGTGTGGTACCCTGGAAGCTTTCCACACTTACTGTAGCTCAGGGCAGCTGCTGTACGCCCCCCCCCCCCCCAGAAGGCTGTGTGTCATCCCCAGGGGGCCGGACACGTTCCCAGAGCCCTCTGTGGCACCTATGCGTGGGTGGTGAGGACACCGCCTCGCGAAGCTTCTACGCAGTTCTCTTCTGCAGCAGCCCTGGTGTGATACAGACGAAGCTGACCCTCTCCCCGCCCCCACGCGCCCCCAGGCACCCCACATTGCGGCCCTGCAGGCGTGGGTGTCATGGGAGGGGCATAGGAAGGGTGTCATTGGATGTAACGTGTTTTGAAGCATTATTCTCTTGGCACTGTTAACGATCAGTCGGCTGGCAGCGGCGTGGAGGAGACCCCAGCGTTGCCATAGTGACCGCGCTGCTCCTACTGCACCTGCTGGGGGAGCACTGCAAGGTCGCCGCCGCTCACGTGTAGTTCACGAGTCTTAATTAACAACATTCCCCCCATGGTCTCGCTCTGCTCCCCTGGGATGATGGAGGCGCATAACTCATACATTTTTGACTCGTGGGGAAATGTTGTACTGTACTGCACTGCTGGTTTAGAAATGTCGAACGGTGTGTGTGTGTGTGTGTGTGTGTGTGTGTGTGCGTTCATAGCAACCGTATCTTTTGTTGTTCTTTTCCTCGGTCTCGTCTGCTCTGCTCCTGTCAGTCAGTCGCGTCTATCGGTCTGTCTGCGCGTGAATAACTAAAGGGAAGCTCTCGCCTCAAGTTTACCTTCGTGTTTCTTTCTTCCTCCTTTCACGTAACAGAGAAACATTATTTATTTATTTTTTTAATTCATCAGTTTTCACATTCTATAAAAAAAAAAATAACTAACTAAAGAAATATAATAGATACATACATATACATACCACCACCACCACCACCACCACCACCACTTGATCTTAATACTCCACTACACCGCCTACACTCTCCATTTAAGAAGGCAATTACACTAGCAGACGTGGAGTGTAAATTAATTAAGAAACCGTAAATAGCATTAGCAGGTGGTGGAGGTTGGCTGTGGAGGAAGAGGAAGTGGATAATTGTATATATTCTACTGCGGCATTTTTTCTTAATCTCGTAGCTCCTTGCCAACATTCCTCCCGCCACCACGAACCTATAATAAAGTGTGTGTGAGCAATAATATGGAGTCGAAAAGTGTGTTGCTAGTTAGGCCACTTGTAGGGAGAGGCTGGGAGGGCGTGGACTGCAAAGGGTAGACAGCTTTTGAAAAATTACACCTACCTTTCTTTTATTTCTTTACTGTTATTTATATTTTGTTTATTTTTGTTTATTTATTTATTTTGTTCATTTTATTTTAGTTTTTACTTAATGGAGGGTAGACAGCCTCAGAAATCGTTTAGAAATAAGACACTTTTATTTATTCATTTATTTATTAATTTGTGTATTTATTTATTTATTTATTTATTTATCCGTGCAAGTGGCAGGTCTTATATTTTTAGTTACTTATACGCATCACTGTTTTCTTTTACATGCTAGTGACAGACATCGTTTTAGAAAGAAAAAAAAAAAAGTTTACATTTCCATTTATTTGTACTTCATATTAACAGAGTGATAGCTGATGCCATTTGCTCCGCTCACATGACGTGTTTGTAGTCTCAGAAATATGACACGTATGGAAGGAACTATAGGTGGATAGAGATATGTTTCGTTGTGATCTCTTGCAGCTTCCCTTACGTATGTGCTTATATCAGTGAACTCAGGCGTGATGGATCCCAAGAGTTGAGTGGATGTGGCTAGGAATGTGTGTAAGTGATAGATTTGTATTAGTATGTATGCTTCGTGGTGACTTCTTGCACCTCCCTCGTGTTCTTGTGTTCTTGTCAGTGAACTCAGGCGTGACGAGTCCTGAGAGTTGAGTGAGTGTGGCGTGTTCCGGCCGGTATTCAGAAACGCTTTGTTCTCTCATCACAATTATTTTCAAAAACCACTGAGTTGATTTGCCGGATTCTCACTGATGTTTCTCCTAATAATAATATAGAAATCGTGTTAATTTGTCCAGAGAACCATAAAAACACCCTTAAAACCCCGTGCAGCTTCAACTAGAGCACTTTGAAACAGTCGAGGTGCGGCAAAGAAGTGTTTCAGAACGCGGTCCTGGGAGACAGAGAATGTGTCTATAAGTGATCCCCCTGACTGACTCCCCTCAATGTGTCTGTAGTCTCTAGTGGTCAGTAGCATCCCTGGAATTCCCATTTGGCTGTGTGTGCTATTGTGGGCAGCGGTGTGGGTGGCATGGCAGTCATTTGAGCTGCACTGATGATATTGGGATTAGCATTCTCATAACTCATCACAGAGTACCAGAATGCTGCCAATAAATCAGCTGGACTTGAGGGCAGAGAATACCTGATGCAATGAAAGGCAGTGTAATCATTAATGCATAAGGAGATATCATTATACATGCATCAGGAATTGCTGTACTAGGAAATTATTGAATCTATAAAGGAACATGTTATAGTAATATGTAAAAAGAGATGAACAATATGTATAGTATGAGGGAACTGAAATGAAAATTGTTAAATGTATTAAGCATCACATGATAACACTTGAGAGGAAAAGAAAAACATACATATGAGGAAACTTGTTGAAAATTATTTAATGTACAGTATAAAGCAACACGTGGCACTAATACGTAAGAGAAAAACAATACATATATATGAGGAAATCTTGAAAATTATTAAATATTTAAAGCAGCACACATTACACCAAATAAGAGAAGATCATCATAAACAAACTGCCTGGAAATTGTGAAATATATAAATGATCTGCTAGGAAAACATTAATAAGAGAGGACAAATGACAAAATGCCTTAGATTGATATTGTAAAAAAGAGTACTCACACACATTCTCAGGTATGGCATTGATTAATCACACCTATTCAGTAAGGAGAAAATATCATTGCAAATTAACATGGTAATGAATTGATGTGAAATGGTACCTGGAATTTTACTTGCAGACTTTGAATTATCTGTCAATGTTGCATAAAGAGAACACTCCACTCTCTCTCTCTCTCTCTCTCTCTCTCTCTCTCTCTCTCTCTCTCTCTCTCTCTCTCTCTCTCTCTCTCTCTCTCTCTCTCTCTCTCTCTCTCTCTCTCTCTCTCTCTCTCTCTCTCTCTCTCTCTCTCTCTCTCTCTCTGACACAGCCTTTCTAACTCACATTTATCTTTTTCACATGCTCTTACTTCATCTTGTTCATCTCGTTCCCCTTTGCTTTCCCTCTCTATTGTTTCATCCATCGCTGCTCTTGCCTTTGTCCTCCTGCTCCTCCTCCTCCCTCTGTCTGTGTCACCAAATGATACAGGTGTGGAAATGTGCAGAAATGTGTACCATTCCCAGATATTGTTTTAGAGATCATGGTTTTTTTTTTTCTAGGATGTAGATAATTTTTTTTATCTGTCAGCATTATTAAATTTCATTATTTTGCATTGATAGGAGAAAAGTTTGTGGGAGTGTGTTCTGTTTGTATTTTTTCCTGTCATTCTCTCTCTCTCTCTCTCTCTCTCTCTCTCTCTCTCTCTCTCTCTCTCTCTCTCTCTCTCTCTCTCTCTCTCTCTCTCTCTCTCTCTCTCTCTCTCTCTCTCTCTCTCTCTCTCTCTCCATTTTTGCAGTGTAAATGTTCAGTTTCATCATATATTTCATTTCCTCTTCTCTTATTTCCCTTCTGTTCCCTTTGATTCTCCCTCTTGCTTTTCTCTTATTATACTTTTGTTCAGTTTATTCCCTTTGGTTTTCAGTTCTCTCTTAATTCTTCCTCCATTTAACTGTTTGTGGAATTCTGTCTCTGCTCTCTTTTATCTTTTTTTTTTTTATTCCCACTCCTCTTTTTCCTCCCCTTATCGTCATTCATCTGCTCTCTCTTCTTTGTTACCCCTTTTACATATGCAGCTATTCCCCCAGTTTCCTTTTTCCATTTGATTACTTTCTCTTTCCTCCATTCTCCTGTCATTGTCCCTCTCCATCCTCTCCCTCTTCTTGCTCCCACTTTTCTAGGAATCAGTCTTTCAACATGTAGTGTTCGCATCATGCTTTCACGGACATTCCTCCTTTTTTTATAACTATTGTCATTTTTCACACACAGCCTGTCATATAAACTTTACAGAATTAGAGGTTGGGTAACTTTCACTCAGCTTGTTTATTCTACCTTGACGTGAAGGTTTATTCTGACTCAAGGTGAAGAGGTGTTTCCCATTCATCATATTGTAAGTGTAATCTGCCTGGGAGCATGTCTTGCATCCATTTTCTGCATTCATGTTCTGTCTGTAGCCTGCATTAAGGAAAGAGTCACATTCACACCTTCATATATCATACTTTTTTGTGCACTTGTCTTAACCACCCACCCAGTGATTAATTAATGTGTTTCTCTCTATTGCAGTCTTTTCAGGGCAGCCAAGGTCGGGCATACCTCTTCAACTCAGTGTGAGTATTGGTTTCTACTCCACCTGTCTGTCCAGCTTCACAGTGTTGGTCCAGGGAAGGTTGAGAGATTGTCTTTCTTCTGTTATATCTGAAAATGAAATGATGTTCAGGAGATGCTTGAAATTTAGTCACATTTGTTGATTCAAGTGAAATGTAAGGATGATTTATGAGAGCTATGGTGCTGAAGTGATTGATGCTTGTTGAGGGAAGAACTAAAATGCAAGGATGAATTATGGGAACTATGGGGCTTAAATTTGTAATGTATGTTGAGGGAAAGACTGAAATGCAAGGATGAATTATGGGAACTCTGGTGCTGAAATTTGTAATGCATGTCGAGGGAAGGAATGAATGTGTTAAGGAGGTCAGAATTCCCCCCCAAACAGTTTTGATCCAGTCTGCTTATAACCTTTACAGAAGTGAGTTGGCCATACATGTAATAAGTATTTCTCCTCCTTAATGTCAGGGAAAGTGATGAAGGTAAAAAGAGACATGAAGCTCAGTGGCATTACCTTGACTGTTTTGACTGTGTATACAAGATGGACACAAGTTTAGGGTAAAGGAATAAATGAGAATGTGGAGATAATGGTGACTTAGGGGTATAAATGTGGGAATGATGACAAAGTGATTGGTGTGGAGCAAGTGATGTTGCCTGACCTGAGGGTCTTTCCAGGGTGAATGTTGGGTGCGGGCCGGCCGAGGAAAGAGTGCTTCTGACTGGCCTACATGCAGTGGCCGACATCTACTGTGAGTGCTGCAAGACCACGCTGGGCTGGAAATACGTGAGTCACCCAAGGAGGACTGTTGTGTGCTGGGCAGCGCCTGGGTGGTGGGAGTGTTATGGCAGGACAGCTTTGAGTGTAGTGCAAGATCAGACACATTGAAGAGATTCACATTACACTCAGAACACACTCATGAAAAAGCAGAGGATGTAGTAATAATTGAGAGATCTTTGGCATCTCATTCATGCTTTTTCTTTGTCTGGTATATTAAGATATTTAAAAATTTCCTTTTTATTGATTAGTGAAGATCTCTGAAAGATAGTTGAAAGTGTTCTTCAATAATTACTCAAGCCAAACAGTTCCACTTTCCTTACGGTGCATGTTTTATTCAACAGGAGCATGCATTTGAATCCAGCCAGAAGTACAAGGAAGGAAAGTACATCATCGAGCTGGCCCACATGATCAAGGACAATGGTTGGGACTGAGTGTGGGCCCCCGGCTGGCAGCGGAGCCTCAGTCTGCACCTGTGACCTCATGATTCCCCCACTGCTGTTGCTGCTGCACCACACTGGGGCGTTAATGACGATTATTAGTTCGTCGGTCGCAGAGGACGACTGGAGGCGCCGGGCCCGCTGAGGATGACTGCTGCTTCCCTCTTAGTGTTAGGTTGACCTGCCGCGCCCGACTCACTCATGTGCAGTGATCTCAGCCAGTGCATGATGCCGGGGTGTGCTGCCACCTGGTGACTGCTTAAGGGAAAAATTGATCAAAGTTTGAAATTATATCAGAGACCAGTTATTATATTTAGTGTTTTTTTGTATACTTCTTTTTTTTTATATGGACTACTGGTTCTGGAATGTCTCGCACTGATTTGTGAAGGTGAAGACATATTAATTAACCTCCACAGTGGATTAACCAGTGTTGAAGGAAAGTATCTGAGAGCAGCAGCAGCACACCCTGAGAGCTACTGGCACTCATCATCAGCATCACTATCACCATACTCTTGTATCACTCCTGACTGAGCTGACTCACCAGTCAGCACTCAGTCATCCACTCTGTCAGTCTGCCAGCCAGCTAGCTCTCGTCCAGTCTCATGGCCTGTCTGTGATGGGCTTTGCCTGCAAGCAAACTTGATTTTAATGTGTAGTAAATGTAAAACTAATCTTCCCACCCTGCCACTTGCAAGCCTCTTAGACAGATTGGTGTACTATAATCTCATTGCAAGGAAAACGATTGGTTTATTTATAGTCTACCATCTTTCCATACGGGACCATAGTGTGATTTGACTTGCCACTGCAAGATTATTGCCAACATGGAGAAACAGCTTGGGCTGCAGCTCAGCCAGTGACAGAGACCAGCAGTGTGCTCTCCGAGGATGAATAAGAGGTATCTGATGGGCACTCGTGGCTCATTCTATTTTCCGTAGAAAAAGGGACAATTAATTTTTCAAGAACCTGTGCTAGACAACAAAACATAATACTATGTATTAGCACTTACTGCTTGACCTATCTTTGGAGCACACAAAGTAATCATACTTCTTATTTGTCTCGTCCATATTGTATCTGCACAGACCATGTGCAAGGAGTGATGGTGTTCCCACTGTGATCTTGTGCATCTAGGAAGCCTGAGCAGTGCAGGCCACCTGTCATGATGTGTCTTACTCATTGCCATGCCATGTGATTGGACAATATTTTGACTAATTTTCACTTGTTCTGTACTGTGTATTTATCCTAAGATTGGTGTTCCCAACAACTAGGCGAGATTAATGATTGTGCTGCTTACATTTCCACTCCTCGGTCAAGGTATAATGGCTGTAAGAATTAAGTGCATTTTCTGCAGTTAACTTTGGTTGAGATTGAGTTGAGATCAGATTTGCATTCTGCTTCATGAACATATTTGTGCTTATTTTCATAAGGAGGGTCAGTAAGAGAGCAATTCATGGGAAACAAGTATTGCTACACCTGTAATGCAAGTCCAGATCGAGGCTGTGTGCACTGCAGTGAAGAGTAGACTGTTTGTGGTAGATGTGTTACATGCTCATCTATTTGTATTTTCTGTCTATTGAAGATCTACTTTAATGCCTTTAAGGCAACACATTACAGGAATATGAATTGGTGAACTGAAAAGTTTAAGAAAGTTTTAACCCATACAGCATCAACCAAAATTTACGTATTAATACCCCACTTGTATTGGCCAAATTTAACTTTTTGTGTTCTAGAAATCAAACAGTCCATCCAGTCACAAGCCAAAGAAAACCCAAACCACAGTACTCCCCGAGTGATGAGGGTGGTCCAGACGTCCCCACTCCCAGTGTTCTTACTGCTGGGTGAGGTGAAGGTCACGAGCAGCGGCCTGTCTTATTTGTTATGCATCTTCCAGTGATGAAAATCAATCACTGTGACATTGACATGCATAATGTACTGAAGAACATTTCATATATCAAGGGAACCATCAAAGACACTTTAGCGCTCATAATTTTCCACCATTGTTTTCAGCAGTAGATAGGCCTCTCTTCACAGCCTGATCAGTGAAGCTTGTCTGTTTCCAGTTTTCACTTGGTATTAGTTGCTTGTTGATAATTACTCTCCAGTTCGTATTGACCATTTCACATATAACCGTTTATAACGTGTCCTTCACTTATTATACAACGTGTAAATCGTCGCTTCATCATCGATAAGAAAATATTCGTGTTACTTTCACTCTCGTTCAGCGTTCTTTCTCGACTCAGCATGTCTCAGTAATTTATCAGAGTATGGCAGTACTCAGAGCAGTCTAAAAGAAACAAACAGTCCCATGTCACATTCCTGATGCTTGAACTGTGTGAATCTTCATCACTTTCCTTCACAATGTTTAATGTTGATGATGCCAACATTGTAGATCACACTGCAGTAGGAGGGAGCAGAAGGTAGAAGTGTGTAGCCAAGAGGCAGTGTGGAGTATCATATTTGTTTGGCATGCATCATAGCCTTTGATGGTCACAGTGTTTATTTGTGTGGTCAGAAAACAGCTCCCCACACAACTCTTCAAACAATCCTCCCATGTCTCCTTGCCCATAACAATGCACTTGTAGGTTGTCTAGGAGATGAAAAGTATCTTACACTACCGTTTCATGTTCTTTGTGGCACATGCAGCAGGATATCATGGCATCTGACTAATGAACCTTGCACACATTCACTTTGTCAGCAATAGCAGCTCTGGTTTCATGATTTTCTGCCTGGTGCTGTGGTGAATGTTGTATGATCACTATTTTTGGCTTATGGACAGTCAGAAGGAGGTTCATGTCATGCTTGTCCATCCATGAGATTGCCAATACATTGTATAGAACTTTATTTCATCATTTACCTTGTTCTTGATAGGGACTGGGGGCACAGATGCCAGTCTGCTGATTGTATAGGAACTGTGAGGTTAAAGAGCCGATGCCAGTGATGCACATTAAGGATATGACCCATGCCAATGTAACATTTCATCACTGCTGGGACAACTAGACATTCTGCACCTATGCCTGTGACAGATAGCATGTGTGTTCTTTTGGCTGAATATAGGATGGTGTCTTGAATATATCCTGTCATACAGTCATGTAAAACTAAAAGTATGAGGCCAATTTTTTTGGTGTTTGCTTAGATTTACTGCAAGTCATTTTCTCTCTCCATAGCATACAGCTTTTGCCAGTGCAAGCCATCTGATAGAAATGGAATAATGATGTGGTGAGAAATCAAAGTGATGATGGACTGAAGAGAATGTACAGGTTGGAACATGAAGGAAGTATGACTTGCCATTAAATTTAAGTTCTGTTTCTAAAGAAACTTAATCAGTACAATCTATGCCACTGAGACTGGCAGTGTGTTTATTTAGGCTGATACATTGCACATTGCAGATGCTGTATGGGTTAAATACTACACAAATGATGATATTTTGAAGAAAAAGAAAGCTGCTGACCTACAGCTTAGACTTGGAGCAAAGGAACATGTTCTTTGTTACTATTGATTGGTGATTACACATCCATTTTTGCAGCGCTTGATTGAATACAGCAAGGGATGCTGCAGTTTGTATTGTACTCCGGGGATTTCTTCATAGTGTTTTGTTGTGATATTTGTCTTTTCTGGATGATCACGTCCATCAGTTCAAGATGAAAGAGAAATTGCTGGATTGAAATGTAAATTGTCTCTCAACTCAATCTCAATTCAAAGTCAAGTGAAGAAAATGGTGTTGCTCTCGTCTTGGTGGAGCCGTGAGGGTCTCTGTGTTAGTCTTGACTCACCTTGGATGTTCTTATCCCTGCCAGTGAAATGTTTGCAGCTGTTCAGATGTGAAGTGTGTAGAACTGCAAATATTGATTGATTTTTAAGGTATATAAAAAAACGAAGCTGTAGCAAGTATATATGTGGATTGAGATTGCTTGAATATTTTATAGCCAAGCAGTAGCCATGTTTGTAGAGAAGCAGGGGGTTGCAGAGTGGTGTGCATCTTTTTTGGGCGGGTAAAACCTTACAGCTCTGGCCGTGTTTTCCTGTGGGAGCTGCAGGGAAGCCTTCTGGAATACCTATCTTGTCCTATTTTGGTCTGCTTGGCTGCTTCT
This sequence comes from Scylla paramamosain, assembly GCF_035594125.1. NCBI lineage: Eukaryota > Metazoa > Arthropoda > Malacostraca > Decapoda > Portunidae > Scylla > Scylla paramamosain. Next base: position 4,245,641 of record NC_087174.1, read on the forward strand.
CAGCTTGGTGGTGGAACACTGGACATAGCTTTAAACACAGGTAGAGAAGAGGAATCAAGTACCTATTGGCTAGCCTTACCACATTATTGAAGAAGTTTTAAGTTCATTTCATACTTAAAGTGTTGGTGAGGTACTCAAAGCATAAAAGGAGACAGAGTGGTAAATTTCTGTTTTTCTTTATAGTGATGATAAGGCATTTTAGATTAACTTTTATAGTTATTTTCTATGGATTGTGCAATGAATTTTTAGAGAAGTACAGATAGTGGTCATGGTATGAGGGGATTTGCCTGTCTTGAGTTAGGTTATGTGTATGCTCAGGTAGATAGAAAAGCCTTCCTTACTTCCATTAGTTTAACTTTGATTTTTGACGCATATATGAGCAGGTGTGTGTGAGTGTGTGTGTGTGTGTGTGTGTGTGTGTGTGTGTGTGTGTGTGTGTGTGTGTGTGTGGGTGTGTGTGTGTGCCTGTGTATATGTGTGTGTGTGCGTGCATGCATGTATGTCTGTGCACGCATATATGCACGTGTCATGGATGCCATTTATTTTCCCTCTTTAATCAGGATTTCTCTTCCTGTTCTTGACCTTTATCTTCCATCTCTTCTCCCTCTCTGTTGTGTGGCACCTCACTTTTTTTTTTTTTCCATCCCCCAACAGGCGGCTCACAGTAGCCCTCTGTAGTGATACTGATTAACATAACATGTCAGGTTTCCAGCACATTATCTTGTCTCCAATAGTTATGGTATAATATTGATGCTGCCTTCCGATTTTCACCATGATTACCTAGGTCTCCCTGTGTTTTCCCCCTTGTGATCTTGTTGATCTATCACAAACACTTAGGTAGATTTTTTTTTTTATTATTTTATTTTATTTATTTTTTATTTTTTTCTCTCCCAGAGGAACATTACCCTGTTGAAGGGAAAGGCGGGGCTGTCCAGACCTCTTGCTCCCACCAACCTCTCATGCTGCTTAACTTTTGTTACTTTCCACACCATCACTGGTCTCTTCCCTTTGCTGACCTCCCACTGGTCCAAGTATAACATACTGCAGCATATTCTGACCTTAGTAGGTATGTATTTCACTATGTACTGATCTCAGCACATACACCCCCAGGTATACACTCTGTGTCTACAACATCCAGTATGATGTGACATTGTCAGCTCATACTCTTGTGTGCTGACATCAGTACCAACATTGTCATGAACTTAGTACACGTGTTTCATCATGTGCTGACCTCAGTACGAGCAGTTCTACATTTCATTAATCGTATGCAAATGGTCATAATTGTGTGAAGAGATATTTACTAAAGAGAGATCCCCACAAGGTGGTCTTATATTTTTACATGGCATTCTAGTCTTTCATTCTAACCAATAGTTCCAAAGTGTGCATGTCTCTGCCTTGTGTTATATTACAGTAATAGCTGTTTTTATCATGGTTCATGGGATGTATTACAAGTGGATGGCGAGAGGCAAAAGCATTATTGACTACTGTGATAAGGTTGAGAGTTGTGTGATTGAGTTATTACTTAGGGTCTACAGTTACTGCTCGGTGTGATAACATCCTCTGAAGGTTATGGCTTGAGTACTGCAGAAAAGCGTTCTCATGTATTGGGTATCTGAATGTTTAAAACTAGATATATACATATATATAAATAAATAAATATATATATAAATACTGTATGTAGTGGGACTTCCCAGCTCTGTCTCAACCGGTTCTAGGGCCATCTGGTTTGTTTTGCCTTTCGTCATAACAATAACCACTGAATGTGCAGGACACTTTGGCTGTTGTAGTGCTTTTGTGATTGACATTATCATAGAGGAGCTTGGAAGCATTCACATAGGTTAGTTTCCTTTCAATGTTGTATTTCACAGCAACCATCTTGACACTGGTAACTGCTTTTATTTTAGTCAGTCTATATAGAATTTCTTTCAACTGATAGAAACATTTTGCAATATACTTGGTAACTACTTAAAACCGGCAGCCTCTTGGGATATTCTTTGAGCGGTGTCCCCTTCTTTCGCTAAGCTTGCCCTCGGTCAGACTGTGGCTGCGGCAGGCGCTGCCCCGCCACACACTCGCTGGACTCTGTGTCTTGCTGCCGAGGAGTGAACAGGAGTACCCAGGACCACAGTACATTCAGATTCTGTCCAGAGTGAGAGGGGTCCATAGTGCTGTGCTTGCCACCTGTTATTACTTAAACCACTTCTCCACTGACTGATACATTTTTGTTTGTTGAGTCACTGTGTATACCTTGCTCATGTAATACTGGGGAAAAGATATTATGTGTACTCTAGCCATTATATATATAAATATCCAGTTTTTTTATCGATTGTAGAAAACGTAGGAGTCAGCAGGTGTGGATTGTATATCACTGCTGTGGTCACCTGCTGAGCCAGACACCTTCCCACTGAGCCAACCTGTGCTGTGTTGTAGAGCAGAGATGGTCATGTTTGTTTTGAGTTAAAAAGCACTTTTATGTTCAGTTCCATTTGGTGGATATTCAAATCAAAACCTCCAATGTTGCCTTGATGGAAGGGCCCCTTTGGACCTCCAGCCTAGTTTTCGCTGTGGAGGAGAAGGTCACTCAGAGTTGGTCGTGAATGGACCCATGACCTGACCTCTGCCAGCCTCTCTGTTCCTGCTTCTTGTCTTGATGACTTAAAAAAAAGATGAGTTGTTTTTAATGGTATGAAACAGAATTATTGCCCACCTTTGCTCATAGTTCATAAGGTATTAGTGTCAATGATGGTGTATTTGGTGATTTGCAGTACTGTATTAATGTAGTTATTTCATATGTATATACATCATTTTTTACAACCAAGGACGACATACTTCCTTTGGAAAACATTATTTCCATCATGTGGAGGATTCAGGTGGGGTTGGATCAGCAAGAAGATAGTAAGGTTCAGGTCTGTGAAGCAGAACACACCACCTGAACACCATTTTACAAACTGTTGATGTCTGTGATGCTGGTCCCTCCCCGCATGCGTCTCGTAGCCCCAGTCGAGCTTGCTGTCTTCAGTAAATCTGGATGGCCAATGAGAGAGGACACAAAATTTTAGACTTTGGCGTTGATCTCATGCGCTGCTTCACTCTGTTTCCGGACAACGGCACGAATGACCCACTTTAAAGACAATATCCAGATTTACCTTGCTGTATATAGTATTTATTCACAGGAAGCTTACAGTAGTTGCTGCCACAGATGCAGACAGAAATATTTATCTTGATTTTTATTAGTTCTGCCAATGTTCATTATTTCAACACCTGGTCTAATTGGAGGGTAATCCCAACACCATTAAGAAAATATTAAGCTTTAGAGCAGTGCCAAGCTGAGGGTGTGTGAGGGTAGTGTGTGTGTGTGTCAGGGTGAGGTGGTATGAGCCCTGGGATGCCTAGGGTGACAGGAAGGTGTGTTGTAGCATTCCATTACTGAGCACAGGTGACTGGGTGAGGCTCGGGGCTAGAAGTGTGTGTTAACTGCGAATGAACCTTTGTCTCCTGCAATTCCTTTTTCGCTGTTATCCTGTTACTAGAAATGCAGCTCCCGATCAGTATCGTTTTTAACTTTCTTGTCTCTTATTAAGAGGTTTCGGCAAAAAATACAGAATAGAAGCCTAAATTTTATGCCTTAGAGATGGTGTAAATATCAGATGTCGTAATGTTGTCTGTCCGATTGCAGTGTTGTTTGTAGTGAAGCAAAGTTATGAACAGTGTTAAAATAAAAAAAAAAAAAGGTTGCTGAAGATGCAGTTCTAGCTCTGACTCATTCTGACACACACAATTGACCTCCTACCCAGCAATACCAGCCGGGGAAAGGGGTCAAGAGGGGGAAGCTTATGTTAAGTTACAAAAAAAGGGGACAAAAAAAGAGGTTCACACTTTGAGAAACCTACAAAACATGGTGGGAACCTTTTGTTGAATCCAGTCTATTCCATCCTCATGCATAAAGTATTTTTGTAGCTTGTAATGAATTGGCTGCATTGACGGTAATCTGAGGGATAAGTATAGTGATCTGCATAACTAGCAGCAACATTTTTGGTACGTGAGTGTCTCACATAAGAAGCTGCTAAATGTGACTTTACACAATAAACATTTACCAATATGTCTTGTGTTTTTGTGTGGGACTCATTTGGTGAAGGTGGAGGTGTTAAGTCGCCAGGAAATGTGGGTAAGTTTAATTTTGGTAATTTAAATCCTATATCTTTGTTCTTAAGGGTTGGCTTTGTTCTAGTGTGAGTGACGTCTACTTTGGCGGGGATCTCACTTACTTTTTATAATGAACGTCCTTCACCATTGCCTCTTGCAGGTAAAACGTTTATAGTAAATATTTATTTATTTATTTATTTATTTTAATTACCGCTGGTAATTCCAGCTATGGCGTAATGATGGTATTTTATTGGCCCTTTTCAGATCCACTTTTAATTCAATGATGGTAATCAGTGGGCCCTTTTCGCCATTTTGTAGCCCTTGGCCAGTATCCCTCTTGCATAAAAAGATATGGATTTGAATAAGTTGTTACAGGACGAACAGGATGTTAGTGACGCGTCGTTAATGGCGCCACAACCACCACACCACTGAGTTGGGCAAGTGCTGTTAACTTTGCTCGCCTCACGCCGCAAATTTACCTCGAACGAAACGGCTATGCATGATCTGTGTGTCGGTTATGGGATAACTAATCGCGAGAGGTGGCCCACAAAAGGTACTTAAGCCTTCCATCACCAAAATCTCATGCACTTTATATTTCTGCCCGGAACCATGCCAAGTCTGTTCTCCAACTAACCAAAAACTTCATTAACAGAAAATGTCAAAACCTTTCAAGATCTGACTTCCCTCGTGATTTCTGGCATCTAGCCAAAGATATCTCCAATAACTTTGCTTCTTCTTTCCCTCCTCTATTTCAACCAGATGGCACCACTGCTAGCTATCACATCTATTTCTAAAGCTGAACTCTTCGCTCAAACCTTTGCTAAAAACTCTACCTTGGACGATTCTGGGCTTGTTCCTCCCTCTCCTCCACCCTCTGGCTACTTCATGCCATGTTTTAAAATTCTTCGCAATGATGTTTTCCATGCCCTCGCTGGCCTAAACCCTCGGAAGGCTTATGGACCTGATGGGGTCCCTCCTATTGTTCTCCGAAACTGTGCCTCCGTGCTTGCACCTTGCCTAGTCAAACTCTTTCAGCTCTGTCTGTCAACATCTACCTTTCCTTCTTGCTGGAAGTTTGCCTACATTCAACCTGTTCCTAAAAAGGGTGACCGTTCTAATCCCTCGTTCTACCCTTTTCGTCTCATCAACTCCTCTCCTCTAACTGACTGTCTTCAGCCTCTCTCTCACCGCCGCAGTGTTGCATATCTAGCTGTCTTTTACCGCTATTTTCATGCTAACTGCTCTTCTGATCTTGCTAACTGCATGCCTCACCTCCTCCCGCGGCCTCGCTGCACAAGACCTTCTTTCTCTCACCCCTATTCTGTCCACCTCTCTAACGCAAGAGTTGACCAGTATTCTCAGTCATTCATCCCTTCCTCTGGTAAACTCCCATGCTATCCTGGTGGGACACCAGGATAGCATGGGAGTTTAGTTTCAGCCATGCTGTGGTGACCTTTAGTGAGACACAGCCAAGGGCTCAGAGGCACATGAGGGCAGGCAGGAATATTTGGATATCTCGTGGTTGCAAGTTGGCTATGATGGGGTGGTCGTTTCAGCCGAAACTGGCAAACGTCCAATCAATTTCACGTCCCAAGCAACGCACCAGCAGGTTGTTCAGGGAATACTTGCTTTTCATGCACCAACAACATAGCACATGCCCAAACACCACGATATTACTGCCACACTTTCTTTCATATCTTCAGGAAGAAAAAAAAGTAATTTCCGGGAAGTATTTAATGATATTTGAGATTGCAGTACTGGGCATGCGCAGCGTAGACAGCCATGGCCCGCCGCCGATGATCTCATTCTTGTGTCAGTTCCTCGCTGGGCAGGAGTGGTGATGATGCTTGCTCGGGTGCCTTCTACTCGCTACAGGTATGTTGTTTTTTCTTACTCCTTAAATAGAACAGGAAGGACAACAGACATTGGTAAGGAATTAACATATGCCATTTGCAATGTGTTGTAGCACCTAAAGAAAATTGTGTAGTTATAGTAATCATTCTGCCTCCAGGCATGCGCCCACTAAGACCGCCTTCTAGTACCGCGCACCTGCTCCGCCACAGCCTGGCGCCACAAACACCTGAAGGTTCCCCGCCATGCCATCCTGCCTAATTTGTGCATCACACTACACAAAACAGCTAAGTGACTGTAGTGTGAGATACAAACAATTTTAACCCTTAAACTGCTATTTAACGCATCTTTCCTTAATTCTACAATCATCTCCGAACATTTTTTTTTTTTTTTTTATCCTTTCTTGTACAGTCCCCAGCAATAAACTTGTTGCCACTCCTGGCTATTAATTACTTAGTAGCGACACCTGTCTACTGCCTTTCAGGTGTGATTGGTTCAACACCCTCAAAAACTAATCCTTGAAGCTTCAGTCACTTGACGTTCCCCACCTGGTCCATGCCCTGTCCCTTCCCGTGATTAGAGCTCCTGTTAAATTGATAGATAATGTGTGTGTGTGTGTGTGTGTGTTTCGCTTGTTGTTGTTTTGCTTTTGTTGTTCTCATCACCCTTCTCTTCCTCCTCCCCATTCTTACTGTGATCTGGCTGACCACACAACACCTAAAAGTAAGAGGGACTTCGGCCATGGCGGATGAAAATGCGGTATCTTTTGTCTGAGTTTTTTTTTTTTTCCCATTATAGTCAAACACGAAACTGAATTGTAGAAACTAATATTGATGCTATTACTGACAATGCACACTCATAGCAATACAATTTTGAAGGAGGGAAATAGACAAGAGGGTGAGGTCAGCTTTAGGGGGTGGAGAGAGAGAGTGTGCGTGTTATTTGTTTTTTACTATTATTATTATTATTATCATTATTATTATTATTATCTTAGTAAAAATTACATCAGTTACATAACTCGTGTAAATGCCTTTAACATTATCAGTATTGTCGTTCTTGTTACTTTGTTAGAGAGAGAGAGAGAGAGAGAGAGAGAGAGAGAGAGAGAGAGAGAGAGAGAGAGAGAGAGAGAGAGAGAGAAGACCTCATGCATTTTTTTCTTTAGGTGAGGGAGGCGGAAGGCTAGTAGTAGTAGTAGTAGTAGTAGTAGTAGTAGTAGTAGTAGTGGTGGTGGTGGTGCAGCTATGACTAGTACTACTACTACTACTACTACTGCTACTGCTACTGCTACTACTACTACTACTACCACTACTACTACTACTACCACTACTACTACTACTACTACTACTACTACTACTACTACTACTATTACTACTACTACTATAATTATTGATAGTTATAATAATAACGGTAATGATAAGAATACACACACACACACATATATCAATAGTTTTTTTTCTGATTTCTTAATTAGTGATAGTATGTATCATTATATATGTATACACATTTATTTATTCGTTTTTTGCCATTGGTTAGTGTATTTCATTTGTACGTATTTTTTTCTTTATGTAATATTATGCACATTGTGTATAATTTATGGTGTCTGTATTCTTTTGCTGGAGAGCTGTGTTCCATACTTATATATAAAGTCTGAGCTTACTCAATAAGTTCAATTCATTTCAATTCAATTCACACACACACACACACACACACACACACACACACACACACACACACACACACACACACACACGACCTGCGACCTGCAGGACAAATATATGGGACAAGACTCAGAGGCTTAAGTCCCAACTCTTTCTTGGGATGTCTCCATCTTCTAACTTTGCCCTACCCTGTTTCACCCTGAGAGGAAGAAAGGCAGGCAGGCAAGCAGGCAGGCAGGCAGGGAGGGAGGGAGGGAGGGAGGGAGGGAGGGAGGAAGAGATAAGACAGGAAAGCAAGGATAGAGAACAAAATGTGGGAGATTTTGTGAGACCATTTCTGTCAATGGTGACTAAATTACCGGACAGGAATGAGAGAGAGAGAGAGAGAGAGAGAGAGAGAGAGAGAGAGAGAGAGAGAGAGAGAGAGAGAGAGAGAGAGAGAGACTGTCCCTAAGGGAGACGAAGGGTTAGGTGAAGTGAGGCGCGCACACACAGTCTGTCTGTCTGCGTCTGTCTATCCTATCCTATCATATCTATCTATATTATTTATTTATCTAACTATATAGATTCTCTCTCTCTCTCTCTCTCTCTCTCTCTCTCTCTTTTAAGTAAAAATATGTGATCTAGGTGGAATGTCCTTGCCTGAAGCCAGCGAGGTTCAGTATATTTGAGTGAGTCGTTAGTGCAGAGGTGGACAGCTTCCCATGCAGGTAAACAAGGTGATCCCTGGTAGTTATCACCGTCCAGGGTGTCGCTCCTTCATTATCATCATTATTGTCATCACGTGTGTGTGTGTGTGTGTGTGTGTGTGTGTGTGTGTGTGTGTGTGTGTGTGTGTGTGTGTTGGTTTGGGTGTGGGCAGAATGAATTAGTGGTGCGCATTGACCATCAGCTGTAAATTCCTAGTAACTCATTATTAACTGTATTGAATTACCACTAAAGCCACGAAGACAGTCTTGAAAACCCCAACAGCTCCCTCATATGATCAACATGAACTCAGACAATGAAGCTTCTAACTTATAGGAATCAATATCAAAACTCAGCAGTAGTGACTTCTCTCACTCAAATCACGCTCACGCGCGAAGGAAGTGGTGATGGAATCTCTTGCGTGGCGAAAGCCATATAACCCTAATTATATGGCGCCATATAACATAGGGTTATATGGCGTCGTAACATAAAACTGTACAAAAATACCAGCGATCTTGAAATGCAAATCAGAAGAAAGAAGGATAAGATATACGTAGGGAAACAGACAAATAAATGAATTAGTACAATACAGGATTACTGTCGCCATTCCCCGAGCTGAAAGCTCTGCGCCAGCTGAAGGCTGCGCGAACACCACAACGTGTTGGATTTTAATTTTTCGGCATAAATGTTTTTCGGAACGTCAATGACACTGGCAGCGGTCCTGGCGTGGACTAGTCTCCACGCCAGTATAGACCTGCACGCACCATCGGGGGGCCTGCTAGGTCTCCTCAGAGAGGTAGAGGGGGAGGGCGCCCTGTGGTGGCTGGGCCCCTTCCAGCCCCCTCTGATGCCCAACTTACACATGGCCTGTCCCGCGCCAGAGATGGGCTGGGGCTCCGGCTTGCCGGTGGTGGGCCCGATCCTCGCGGCGCGTCGAAGCGCCCACCACGTGGCCTGCCTCGAGGCCACCAGGAGCACCATACAGCAGACGTACCTGCTGTTCACCACACGCTGTCTGCTGTGGTGGGCAGCGGGGTCCCTGCTGGTCTTCCTTCTGCGTCTCCTGTGGCCTAGGTTGAGACGGCCACGCGTGCCACGCACAGCCCAACATCCTGCTGACCATGGGGCGGCCAATCTGATCCTATTTGGCAGAGTGCCCCCGCGGCAGGTGTGGGCTGTAATGACGTGCTTGTGGCACTACCACACACTGATGCGCCTCCACCGGCACCTTCGCAGGCCACATATGAAGGCCCTCCCCCCTCCTCCATTGCCCTCTAGGACCGCGTCACCGCCACCCCGATCAGCAGCAGTGCTGCAGGTCTTGCCGTCTTCCAGTGTTGTTCCTAAATTTCCCTGCAAAATTTTCCCGCTGAACTCCAGCAGACTGGTGTGGCCAGCCGTCATCCATCAGATGGAACCTCTCCCCCCATTCCCAGCCACCTTCCCCCTGACACAGCGGTTTCTCCCCACCGCTGCCTCCCCACCGGACACACTACAGCTTCCTCCAGTCCCCTCACCCCCAACCAACTTCCCTCTGATACGGCGATTTCTCCCCATCGCTGCCTCCCCACCGGACATCCCCCATCCTCCCCCCGTTCCCTCACCTCCAAGAATTTTTCGGCCTCAGGAGTCTCCTCCCCAGACTCCTCCATCAAAAAGTAAAAGCAAATCTCCCCCCACACTCGGGCTTTCCCCTCCCGAGTCTCACACTCCCCCCGATTCACACCCAGACATTCTGTCTGACCACGACACCCTCCCCCTCTCCCTCTTGCAACATCACCACCTTTGCCCCAATCATCCCAGCCGTTTGCAACATCACAGACCCCCCCGGCCCTTCATTCCCCGTCACCAGCGTCCCCCACGGTATCATCGTCCCCCACGGTATCAAAATTATCGCTACAACTCCCGCCCCCCATACCATGGCCCCCCTCCATATCAACCTCGACCCCCACATCAATCCCGCCCCCCATACCATCCCCGCCCCTCATACCACCACCGTCCCCCGCACCACCCACGGCCCCCACACCAGCAGGAGTTTAGGTATAGCAGAGGCGGCCAGCAAAATGCAAGCCTTTACCGACACTCAGGCCACTGCAACGCGCCCGCCGCCACCAACACACAGGGCGGGCCAACACACACGGCGCTCCAGAATACACGACGCCCCGCCGCCCCGCGCACCACCCAAACAAGACGGTGTCGCCAGTGGGTGAGGAGGCGCGCCCCTCAAGCCCCGCCTGAGTGAGACTTCCTTTCCTCTCACGTCTGCCATGGCACCGTATGACTCTTTTTTTTTTACAATGAGCCATGGCAACCTGTTTCTCTTATTACGTATTACTTCAATTTCTTACCAGTATTATAGTAGACTTTCACACAGTAGAGAGAGAGAGAGAGAGAGAGAGAGAGAGAGAGAGAGAGAGAGAGAGAGAGAGAGAGAGAGAGAGAGAGAGAGAGAGTGTGTTTCGAAGTATTTCAGTGTCGCTTTCGTTACATTACAGTTCTGAATATAGAATAAAGTACCATGTTCCCACCAAGGCAAGGGCTCTCAGTGGTACATTTGCACTTTCCAGGAAGTACATTGGGTCTCAGAATAACCGTTGCTGTGCAGTAATACATGGTGCTGTAATGTGCAATCAGGTTGCGCAGTGTTTTGTTCTCTAATCTCATAATTTAAGTAAGCAAAACTTTTATTTAAATGGTATCAATAGTAGGGAGGACAGCATTTGGTTTTCAGTGTCATGGAACTTCCCCTGGCCACAATCTGAACTAGGACGTTACAGGTTGTGTGTGTGTGTGTGTGTGTGTGTGTGTGTGTGTGTGTGTGTGTGTGTGTGTGTGTGTGTGTGTGTGTGTGAGAGAGAGAGAGAGAGAGAGAGAGAGAGAGAGAGAGAGAGAGAGAGAGAGAGAGAGAGAGAGAGAGAGAGAGAGAGAGAGAGAGAGAGAGAGAGAGAGAGAGAGAGAGAGAGAGAGAGAGAGAGAGAGAGAGAGAGAGAGAGAGAGAGAGAGAGAGAGAGAGAGAGAGAAGGTGAATGTACAAGGTGAATATGTTACCGAGTCACTTACAGGCGGTGCGGCAGCCACCCAGGAGGGCTCAAGTGGACACCGGAGTCGTCACCTGCGCCCCAGAGAAACTCCTGCAATCCTACCGTAGAACATGGCACCACCAGACATAAAACACGTACACATAAACACGTATACGTTGGCTTATGGATCACTATATTAGCCAAATAGTTGGACCTGAAACTGTCTAATCTGCAAGGGTTAAAAAACAAATAAATAAATAAATAAAAATAATTGGCTGGGGTGAAATTATGTAAGAGTTTCTCTTATAGGAAAGAAACACTGTTTCCTTTTGTCATTTAAAGTTTCTCTTAATGTAGTAAGTTCTCCTCTTGTACTTGTAATTCAGCAGAGAGAGAGAGAGAGAGAGAGAGAGAGAGAGAGAGAGAGAGAGAGAGAGAGAGAGAGAGAGAGAGAGAGAGAGGGTAGGGAGAGGGAGGGTAGGGAGAGGGAGGGAGGGTTGGAAGAGAGAGAGAGAGAGAGAGAGAGAGAGAGAGAGAGAGAGAGAGAGAGAGAGAGAGAGAGAGAGAGAGAGAGAGAGAGAGAGAGAGAGAGAGAGAGAGAGAGAGAGAGAGAGAGAGAGAGAGAGAGAGAGAGAGAGAGAGAGAGAGAGAGAGTGGGGGTAGGTAGAGAAGGGAAAAGAAAGGAGTAGGAAGGAGGAGGGTAGGGTAGGAGGAGAGAGGAGGGTAAGGAGGGAGGGAGAGAAAAAGAAAAGAGAGAGAGAGAGAGAGAGAGAGAGAGAGAGAGAGAGAGAGAGAGAGAGAGAGAGAGAGAGAGAGAGAGAGAGAGAGAGAGAGAGAGAGAGAGAGAGAGAGAGAGAGAGAGAGAGAGAGAGAGAGAGAGAGACTGACTGACAAGACTCCAGGGGCATAGTGTGGGGGAAAAACGAGTGACAGTCATCACCTATTGTTGCAGCTTTGTCTAAATTGTTTGAAAATCACTTGTTTAGAACATTTCATTTAGTAGGGAGTCTGAACTGTGCAATTAGATACTGAGTACACGGGTGAAAAGGAAGTTGGGGAGTGCCTAAATGCCTCTCCTCTGATCCTTTCAGCAGGTGGCACAGAAACGTGAAAGACTGTAGGGCACTTCTTACTACCATGTCCTTACTTCCACAGTCCACCTCCATCCCCTTCGCAGTCACCAGGCCATTCAGAACATCACTTTTGAGCTGCTCACCCTGCTGGCCGCCACTGATGTCTGCACAGGAAGATGCCTCACTGCCACCTGCCTCACCTGTCTTTCTGGGGATGGACTTGCCTCTCTATGACATCTGTTGCAGAGTTCAGGAGTGAGCTCACAAAACACATCACACATCATAGAAATAAAAGATATTGTAGCAAGTGTGTGTTGTACTTGTGTCCCTTCTATGAAAAAAAGAAAGCTTTCTTTAGTGTTAGACTGCCTCCATGTTTATAGAATATTTACTCATTTAATTTTGCATACTACCTGATAAGGACAACAGTGCTATAATGAGTGTGTGCGTCTGGCTCATCAAGCAGAGCAGTGATCTGTATCTTGATGAGTAGTGATGAATAGTGCAGAAGTGTGTGAAGGAAATGCTGCTGATGAAGTGGAGAATGGCAAGTTGAACACCTAATACTAAGGATGCCAAGTTGTAAAAGTTGTAAGCCCCTGGAAGTGATGCACAAGATTAATACTTAAGTATACTTTGGTACTAAATAATTTATTACTAACAAGACATTTAATTTTCAATTAACCATTTGTATAAAGATAGAAAAAAACTAACATAGTACTAGCCATCTTGTAGAGTGCATTTAGAATAAAGATCTACTTACTTATATAATAAATTTTAAACCAAGATAAATAGGAATGCAGCATGTATCTTATACAATGCATAAATCAAATTAAAGCTTTTTAGAATACAATTCATCATAATTAAAGCTAAAGTATGAGGAATATGATATACTCATCTTGATGAGGTGCAAACTACATCTGATGTGTGCCAATCCTTGTCACACTGTAAAGCTCTCCATTAATGTCAAGCCTTGGGATTTTGGGTTTTGAATATTTATATATTTGTTTCATACCAAAATTCCTCAGCTTAATTGTGACTGGGATAAATTTTGCATAGTACCTTACTTAAGAAAACAAAGGCATATGCAATGGCTTAAAAACTGACACAGTTAAAAACCCAGTGGCCACACAGTATGAGGGGCAGTGGCTGCGTGGATGTGAGCAAAAAAAATGGGACCTCAGTAACATCTCCGAGAAGACTCTGGATATTTTATCTTCAATTCAGCTTTAAACTGACGAAAGAGTATGCGGTTCTTTTCCTGCTCTGCATCCTTTGTGCTGTGGAAGCTGTCCACTGTTTTGAATCCTTCATGAATCACAAATGCAGAATCCAACACCAAGAACCTGAAGCCCGCCACGTGCAGCTCACACACCTGTGCATGACACACCATGTTCAGTCACCTTCCTCAGTACTATAGTTACTATAGTCCATATCTACATAGAGTAGATATGGAAGCAGGTTTACAGATTATAGAATACAAAAACAAGGAATAGAAAATGCTTTCAATCATGCCATTCAGTTAACTTAGGCAATCTATATCTAATCTGACATGTCTCTGACTGTTAGTCAATCAGTCAATACCCAATACAATATACCTCTTTGGGGCAGCCATGATAAGGCCAACCACCTCAAGAGGAGACTTGGTAGACATACTGGGACAACTGTGACAACAGGAAGTCCAGATATAAGGAATCTGAGCCAGTTATATAAGAAGCACCTGGCCGAGTCTCAAAATCTCAGTGTCCCAGAAACACAACCAACATCCTGATGTGCCATGAGTAAAGTTGTAATAGACTTATTGTAAGAATGTCATTGCCCACAATGGACTGCACATGTGCCCCAGACAACCATGGGGTTTATATCAAGTAATGGAGGTAAGTTATCTAAAGAATGATCAACTAACAAGTGAGAAAGTGAAATAAAGAAAGTGTTGGAGGAGAGACAGCTGATCTAGCAGACCAGGGAGTGTTAGTTGTAAACCTGGATCTTCTCAGCTGTGAGCTGAGTGCACAGACATCTATAAACCTTGAACCCTAATATTTATCCCATTTCACAGATTAAATAATTTTCTATAACACTGACATACCAACATCTTACTTTTCCTTCATTCATGTGCTTTTCTCATTCATAATCATGAACTATAGTTACTTCCATTCTGTATCTTAATTCCTGATGAGAAGAGAATGCATTACTCAACACTGACTATAAACAGTATAGTGACAGGCAACACTAACCTGGCTGATCCTGTTGAAGCCGTACTGTCTGAACCTTTCATCATAGAGAGGTATCTTGGTGCTGGCAATATAGAAGGGTTCCCATGGGTCCTGCCAGAGTACCTCGTATATAGTCATCACTCCTGTACCTCCAGTCTTCTTCTTTTCCCACGCTGGGTAGTCCGTGAACTTCTGCAACATGAACACATAATTGCTTCAATGTACTTTGTAACAGTTATATGTACATAGACAATTCATTAGTTTTTTTAAGAGAACAAGCTACAAGAGTACCTTATATTTATTTAGTCATAATTTCTAGTGGAATGCAGGGCTCTAGTGCTGTGAATGGTGCATGAGTGGCAGAGTGGAAATCTTTATCAATGTCAGATGTTTTTTTCAGTCTAATTCCCACATTCTGAACAAAACTAGATTGAGAACAATAATAATGATAGCATACATGACCACATCACACACCTGACACTTTAAGCACAATTCTTGATAAAAAGGTCTAGCCAAGCCATTTTCTCTCATATCCAATAACTGCTGCTTAGTTTCAGGGATACCAGCATCTTCCTTCACTTCATAGGCTGGCAGCACCCACACTGTCTTTTCTTCACTAGATTGCTTCCCAAACAAGCCATTTTTCTTAGCAAATGACACAAAGGATTGATGAAGTCCTGAGTTAGGAGTCATGTCAATGTCAACCACCATCATGTAGCTGGTGCTGGTCGCTTTACGCGCAACATTCCTCAGCAAGTTGTTGGGGTACTGCACTCCATTAAAGCTGTAGTTGTCTTGGTGCATAGCAGAGAAGATTTTGTGGCAGGGAGTTGTGTCTGCAGTGGGGATGATGTGAGGGGAGGTGGGGGAATTGAGGGGAAACACCAGGCTGAAGGTGACATTCTCCTTCACACCCGGGTAACACTTCCTCAGCAAATGGAATGTCTGGACAGCTGCCTGCACCTCCCCACTCAGAACAAACACTGCGATGGACACTGGGCCCTGGAAGACAGAAGCTTACAGGAGTTGTACATTCCATCACTGATTACCTCATTTATAGTCATGAAGGTATTTCCTCTCTGAACAAACAGTAGTTATATGCATTCCTTCATGGGGGGGTACTGTAACACCAACTCTACCAACTGACCTGCCAGTGCACAGTGAGAGGTGGAAGCCTGTGCAGCCTTGCCAAGGAACACTGGGTGACAAGGGTGATGCCATGGTGCCTTGCCTCACCCTGCTCCACCCACTCCATGGATCCCGCCACCCCCTGCAGCACTCCAACTGACACGCGGAACTCCCCAGAACTGTCCAGCACGCTCCAGTGAGCAATGCGGGACAGTATTGCTTGGTGGTCATCTGAGACCTGGTGCATTGGAATTTAAAACGAAAATGACATGTCTTAATAACAGTTATGCTTGGTAGTCTTCTAGTTCCTGATCTTCAGGGAACTCCACATACCAAATGTAAATGAAGTTTCAATGAGGGGGAAATAAATGCTGAAACATAAATGTTAATAATTTCCTCCACAACTAGACAGAACTAGAGAATGAGCAATAAATAAATAAATTGTTTGTCCTCACTTTTGGGCCGAGGTGGAAGTCTCTGTGTCTGGCGGCCGATGGGTGCTGTCTCCTTGACCCTGGCTGGCTGCTGGCCTCCTGCACCGCGGCAGCCTCGGATGAATACAGCATATGTCTTTGCTTCAGTTGCCATGATAAGACTATATTGGTTATCTGGAAATATCAACTCACAATTAGTTCATACATTATATTGATGAGGTTGAGGTGAACATTAAGAGTATCTATGTATCAGTACATATGCATGAACAAACATTCTCTCAGGTTTCAGACCACACAGCACTTACCTGCAGCAGACTTGCAATCAATGCCAGGATGGCCACAGAGCGCCATGATACAATACTTGTGAGAAACCTTGGAAACATTCCTCTTTCACCATAGCCATTGGAAAGTTGCTTGTTTCAGTAGCCGCAGTGGAGTGCTCATTTCATGGACTTACTTGTGAATCCCTGGACAGACTGAAAGCAGTGACAGTATACATATAACACCAAACTAAAGCACTTGTCAGATACACTACTTTAGTGTTCATAAACAAAAAGTTATTGGCTGAGGCTTTAGCCTGGCCACATCCTGCACCAGCACATTCACCTCAACACCATTACCCCGATGCTTGATACCTGTGATTAACAAATGTCCAAATCGTGATCTACACAATGAAGGAATCACTAAGAATATTAATGAACTGAATGAATCTAAAGCCAACCTATCCTGGACCTGAGGTAAAAACTCAACCAGTGACCTGGATACAATTAGGTGTGATATGCCAAATAATGATAATCAATATAAAACACGACTCCTCTACAATCACTACTTATTCTGTCAGCCTTGCTACTCCGGATCACTCTTCCTTGTATTTCACAGGACAAAACTCACCCACAGACGCACTAGTACAATAATTCCCAACAATATATACAAATACCTAACGTTACAGGTTACTGGAATGGCGGGGAGCAGCACTTCACGTGAATACAGGGAAGGTCTACCCTGACTGGTCGCTCTCGCCTCCCTGCAGACGAAGGTTTGTTTGTTTACATCGTTACGTCCCCTGACACTCATTATGGGTTGCACCTATACTTCTCAAATCGTTTGCAAAGTTACATGTTTCTGGTTATAATATTCTTTTTATTCAATATTTACTTTAAAAGTTTGCAAAGCTGTTTTCTATATAGCTATAATTACTTTCGAAATTGATCACCAAAATTACATTTACCTAGTCACTATCTATATTTTTCATTCAACCCATCTTACTTTTTACCTTTTTCATTGCAGTCTGTGGTCAATACAACTATTTTATGTGTACCAACCAACGAAACCCACGCCACGTACTGTTCTGGAAAGATGACACGCGATGTAAACCAAAAGAGCCCCGATTTTTTATTTAGACTCAATTTCATATAAGCTAATAAATATATCATATTCCACTTATATATTTCAATTATTATTTTACTTAAGCCCTCGACAGGCGTGAATCAAGTTATACATTGCAGTAAACCTTCACCTTTCCTTTCCCTTCCCCTCATATGCAAGACCACATCCTTCTGCCAGTCATGAACGGTACCGGAATGTCTCAGAGCAGTTAGGGGCACGACCTCAGCTACCTCACCTCTACCCTTCCCTGCTGCCTGCCCCTCGCGCCCTCCCGGCCATCACCTCGCCGCCGCCCGCGCGACCTCTGCTCCTGTCTGCTTCTTATTCCTCCCCCGAATGCTGAAAAGTGACAGGGTTTTGGCGGTGAATGGATGTTGGGTGTGAGGTTGAACGGATTTAAATTTCCTCAACAGACAGATGGATGGATGGATGGATAGATAGATAGATAGACAGATAAATAAATAGAAAGATTGATAAGGTAGGCAGGTAGGTAGATATTAATCACAAATTCTAATTCATAAAAAAAAAAATACAGAAAAAAAAACATAACAACACACACACACACACACACACACACACACACACACACACACACACACACACACACACACTATCCGGGCCCTCTATCAAAAAGCGTTGGTTGAGCGACAAACAAGAGATGGCCACAGGGAGAATCGAATATCACATTGTGTGGTGGGCAGTGATCTCTCCGTCGCGACCTGGCCAAACGGTGTGTGTCCAGTATTCTGCAACACTTCCACCTAGCACCTCCACCACTTTCCAAAGGCTCTAGCTGAAGTCACACGAGTTTTTAAGGACGTTTTTACGATTCTAATGACAGATTAACAAGATTTCTACATTATCAGCAGGAAAAAAACGCTCTGGAGAACCCGACTAATCATCTGTGGCCTTTGAAAATAGTAGTGGCGAGAGAGCAGAGTGTTTCAGAATACAAGCCAGGTAAAGTTAGATTAGTTGAGTCTCAAGGAATGACCGCCACGCTGTGCCTTCAACACGTGGACTGAAGTGTGTCACAGGAGATAATGCTGAGAGATAACGCCTCTGTGATAAGAGATGGAGTACTTTGGGTGTGTGCATCGGTAAAGTGTAGAAGTTTTAGGGGTCACGTATTGTCAAACGCTTTTTTCTTTCATTAGGACTGCTTTAAAAGTCCACAGAATTGATTAGTTAGGTTCTTAGGATTGTTTTCTTTCGAGTGAAGACGCAGAATACTTGGTAACGTGCTACTAGAATCATGATAACATTCTTCCTTGCTAAACTACTACTGGATCATGAAAACACTCTTGAAAACCTCAAATAACTTCCATTAGATCCTGTTAACGTAGGAGGCTGATATGCCAAGAATACAAGCTTATGTGTTTATGTACGTTTAATATATAGGTGTTCAGAAGAGGTAGTTAGAAGAGGTGGTGATAAAAAAAAAAAGCGGGGGAGGAGAAAGAGATGAGAATAAAGAAAAGATAGATCAGAAGGGTTAGGAAGACGGAGAGAGAGAGAGAGAGAGAGAGAGAGAGAGAGAGAGAGAGAGAGAGAGAGAGAGAGAGAGAGAGAGAGAGAGAGAGAGAGAATCAGGTAGGTTCTTTCCTGCCCCTCTAGTTACCTCCAAGCCTTATTTATTTTCTTTTTTATCTGTATTCATGTATGTGTGTGTGTGTGTGTGTGTGTGTGCCCAAAAAGCCTATGCTTGAAAATGGGCTGTTTGTCCTTCTAAAATATATTACAAGTATATATATGTACTAC
>NC_087174.1:4275000-4342500 GCF_035594125.1 Scylla paramamosain
AAAAAAAAAGAACGAAAGATTAAGAAACGAGTGAAGTATAGAATAAAAGGGGGATAAAGAGTATTGTGATAAATCGACAATAACACAAAGATGATAAAAACGAGGAAGCAAGTGAAGTAAATCTCGGAAAGTGAAACACGAAGATGAAGGAGGAGAAGGAATCCATCTTTCCCTTCAGGCGGAAAAGCACGAACAGGC
Organism: Scylla paramamosain; assembly: GCF_035594125.1. Classification (NCBI taxonomy): domain Eukaryota; kingdom Metazoa; phylum Arthropoda; class Malacostraca; order Decapoda; family Portunidae; genus Scylla; species Scylla paramamosain. The sequence goes on from NC_087174.1 coordinate 4,275,199, forward strand.
TTTCCCTTCACCTGGAGAGGAAGAGGGAGAAAAAGGAAGATGGACAACTCAAACGCGCCTCCTGGTCCTCCTTCCCACTCCTCCGTTTCTCCTCCTCCTCTTCTTCCTCTTCCTCCTCCTCCTCCCCCGCGGTCCCTGACAAGAGGGGCTTCGGGCGGAAGTGCAACAGTTCAGAGGAAATCAAGCACGTAGGGAACAAGAACTCGTCGTCAAAGGGAAACTTCCAGAGGGGATCAAACGCCAGTATCCGCAGCTCAGTCTCCACGTCGTCTGCGTCATCCACCTCGTCCAGCGTGCGCACGGGCGGCTCCAGCTCCATCACCAGCATCCTGGAGGGCTCGGGCTCAGACACGTTCTCCTGTGACTCCTACGGCGGGATTGTGAATGACAGCCACCACTACCCAGGCAGCAGACTACCCAACGAGGCCACGCACCCCAACTACCACGGTCACGGCCAGGTCACGAGGGAGGGGCGGGATGACAGCCTCTCTCTGCCTTCACTGGGGCAGGATGCGGACAGCGACAACGCCCTGGGCAACACCTCGCCTAGGATAGTGTACGCGCACCGCAAGACTCAAGACGTGGAGCACAGGTCACGGAAACAGCTGGTGCAGGAGCTCGAGGCAGTGAGAAGGACTGGCTCCCTCCCTGGCGGGCTCGAGGCGCATGTACAGAGGACGAAACAACTCGAGAGTAAGTTATCCATCCCTGCAACGGACAAAACGAAGCCAAAGCATAAGAAGAGTTTCAGTTTCATCCATAATTCTAAGTTTCTGGGTCGCTTGGAGGCCCGGACGAGGCGGGAAGGGAAGGCGGCGTGCGAGGAGGAGGCCACGGCGGATTATAGAGACGCAGGTTGTGGAGATAAGAAGCCAGCAGCATCCTCTGTCCAACCTTTGGTACCTCACCACCAGGAGGCCCCGCCAGTACACCTCAGCTTCCACCAACGCAGCACGCTAGGGCGGCAGTCTCCGCCTCTCCCGCCGCCGCCTCCCGCTCCACGACTACAAGCCCCGCGGTCCTCGCCAGCAGAGTACCGCCGCCACCAGGACACAGCCTCACTACACACTCCCTCGCCTCCACGATACAACCACTCACCTTCACCCTCACCACAATCACGGCACCACTCACCGGGACGCCCCTCGCTCGCCTCACTACACTACAGCCAGTCAGTAACGATCACCGGTTCCCCGCCACCTCCGCCTTTCCTCAACCAGACAGATGGACAAGCTTCCCCCCCACAGTACTCCCTCGCCGCCTTCCTTAACGAGGCATTCGGCAGCAGTAGCAGCAACAACAACACCAGCAACAACAACGGAAGTTTACCAGTGAGACCGAGCGTGAAAACCCTTGCACCAACCACCACCACCACTTCCACCACCACAAGCGTCACCGAAACAAACACGCAGCAGCAGAGCCAGCCGAGCAGTCGCTACACGGAGGCGTACAACCCGAGGTACCTGGAGACAAGCTTCGATTCACCTTCAGATTTCGTCATTGAGAGAAACTACGCGAACCTTCTGCCTGAGATACGTGACATATACCACCACGTGCTGTTTAAGGGCAAGGATCCCCGTCTGCCGCTGTCCAGAAGTGAATACGTGGACTTGGAACTAAAACAAAACTTCCTTGGCGTGATCGGGGACACCATAGAGGAAGAGGAGGAGGAGGAGGGAGCAGAAAGCGAGAGTGAGATTGGAGATTTGTTGTGCCAGGTGGATAGTGAGTGCTTCGAGCGGACCATGGAGGACAGGCTGGAGGAGATGGCCGGCAAGGAGGAGGTGGACGCGGAGTGTGCACCGCTGGAGGCCGCCAAAGAGGGAGAAGGGAAGGCTAAGGGAAAGAAGAAGACGGAACTCAAGTTGAAGTTGATTAAGCCTGAGAACAATATGGTGAAGAGGGTATGTATGTAGTTTTGTTATGTTTACTACTACTACTACTTAATTAATAATAATAATAATAATAATAATAATAATAATAATAATAATAATAATAATAATAATAATAATAACAATAATAAAAACAATAATGCAAAAATAAGCAGCAGCAACAGCATCAAACAACAGTAGTAGTAGCAGTAGTAGTAGTAGTAGTAGTAGTAGTAGTAGTAGTAGTAGTAGTGGTGGTAGCAGTAGTATAAATAGCAACAACAAAGTGTGGCGTGAGATGAATTGTTATTATCTTATCAGTATCCGGTAGCTTTAGAAACAGCTGTCACACACACACATACACACACACACACACACACACACACACACACACACACACACACACACACACACACACACACACACACTACTGCTCACTCGCTTTTACTACGTGTTGCTTTATGGCGACTAATAATGAGAGGAGGAAGAGGAGGAGGAGAAAAGTAGTAGAAGTAGAAGTAGTAGTAGTAATAGTAGTAGTAGTAGTACCAACAACCACACCCGGTCACCTTTAATGCTGGACACGCGCCTTGCATCAATCACAAACAATTTCGTAAGGGTCAACACGTATGCTGCTGCTTGTTCTTCCACACACACACACACACACACACACACACACGAGACGGCAGAGAAGGTAATTTCCAAACAACAATGACCTGTATTCTGAAACGTTCTGCTCTTTCACCACGACTGTTTTCAAAGGCCACAGAGATGACTAGCCAGATCCTGAAGACTGTTCCTCCTGTTAATAACACAGCACTCTTATAAATCTGTCAGTAGAACCGTCAAAACAATCGTAAAAACAGGTGTCACTTCAAGTAGAACCTTTGGAAAGTAAAAGGAGGTACGGCGCGGGAGTATTTCAGAGTACGGTTCAATATGACAGGTGTGCATTCGTCCTCCTGCAGGTTCAGAAGAGTCGTCTGCTGCGCCACATCTCAGAGGAGAGCGAGTCCATGAACAGCGCGGGCGAGGACGAGGTTGAGCTGAGGACGCCAAGCACGCCAAGGTAGTGATGGTGGTGGTGGTGGTGGTGATGGTGATGGTGATAACAGTGGTAGTATAATGATGATGATGATAATGATGATGATGATGATGATAATAATAACAATAATAAAAATAACAATAGAAAGTGACATTACTAAATTACCCCCCCTCCTCTCTCTCTCTCTCTCTCTCTCTCAGGAGTCCTGCCATCGACATCGACAACGCCTTCGAGCTGAAACACCGCGAGATCGCCGAGGACACTGACGAGATGTCCCGCCTACGTGACCTGACGACGGTGCGTGGTGGTGGTGGTGGTGGTGGTGGTGGTGGTGGTGGTGGTGCTGGTGAAAGTCGTCTTAGTAATAGCAGCAGCAGCAACAGGAATGGTGGCGGTAGTAGTAGTAGTAGTAGTAGTAGTAGTAGTAGTAGTAGTAGTAGTAGTAGTAATAACAGCAGCAGCGGTACCGATAGTGGCTAGTGAAGTGATAATTCATTACTACCACCACTACTACTACTACTACTACTACTACTACTACAACTATCACTACTACCACCACCACTACAATAAAAATAACACTTACAGAGACTTCAGCTGACCACGAGGCGCCCTTCCTTCCTGGACTGGGCGGCGGTGCTGAAGGAGCGAGGGAAGAGGGTGGGCGAGGCGCTGGCCACCCACACGCCCATGGTGATGGACGGGCGGGAGGGGGAGCAAGAGGCCGAGGAGGAGCTGAGTATGGACAGAAGAAAACATAATTTGCAAACTGCCGTGGACTGGGTCAGGAAAGAACTGGTGAGTGTGTGTGTGTGTGTGTGTGTGTGTGTGTGTGTGTGTGTGTGTGTGTGTGTGTGTGTGTGTGTGTGTGTGTGTGTGTGTGTTTTTCCTTTTATTTTAAACTTCTATAAAATAGAAACACTAGAGTAAAGATTCACTAGAAATATATTACAGATTTATACTCTTTTAACGAAGTGAACTGTAAGAGAGGGAAAGAATATGCAGGAAAAGAGGAAACTGTAAAAGAGAAGGGAAAAAAAATAATACGCACGGAAAGAAACTGTAACAGAGAGAGGAAGGAAACTGTAAGAGGAACAAACTGTAACAAGAAAAAAAAAAATAAATAAATAAAAAATAAATAAACACAGTAACAAAAAATAAACAAGAGCGGAAGAAACTGACACACTGAAAGAAAAGTAACACGGCAGAAGCTGTAACAAGAGAGGAAGAGTTGAAGAGGTAACGTAACCCAGAAGGTGACAGGGCGGGACCAGCTGTTCCTCTTCCCCGTCAGGTGTGGGGCTCGCTACCTGTCAGTCTCCGGGGTGACTAACACATGGACTAATTAGGAACAGGAACACAACACCTTACATGGAACACGCGATCTTGGAGGGAAGTGTTCCTATGTAAATCTCTCCCCCTCACTCCTTGTCTCTCTCTATCCTTCTCTTTCTTATTACTAGCACTGTATCGCCAATGTCTTAAGTGCAGGAGAGATCTTTTATATGTATACGTATGATGTTAACTGTGTGTGTGTGTGTGTGTGTGTGTAGGATCCCACCACTTATAGGCTACCCAGGGTCGGCAATGAGGATCAGTCAGTCGCACTAACGAGACAACACACAGCCTGACTTCCTGCTCTCATACCCGCCAGAACAAGGAAACCAGGCCACTTGACTTGAGCCCCCACACCTGCTGAAATATGCAACAGTCCCCCTACATGGTATACACACACACACACACACACACACACACACACACACATTTCTCCACTCCCTCCTGCATCTCTCCTTCTTCTCCGCGTCCTAACGAGTTGACAGGTAGTGGTGGTGATGAAGTTTATGTTACAGTAGGTCAGGTGTGGAGGTCTAAGCGCACAGGTGTGGACTCTGGCACCTGTGAGGAAAGATTTAGTCAGGTGGTGCGGGAGGTTGTCATCTGTCCGGAGGCTGTGTGAGGAGACAGACGGACAGACAGACAGATGCACAGATAGATAAAAGAGACAGGCAGGGAGATAGATAGAGAGACAGGCAAGGAGATAGTGTAAGTGTGTGTGTGTGTGTGTGTGTGTGTGTGTGTGTGTGTGTGTGTGTGTGTGTGTGTGTGTGTGTGTGTGTGTGTGTGTGTGTGTGTGTGTGTGTGCATAACATCATACGCACCTAAAATATTTGGAGAACGTGTACATACATGCATTTACTAACACACGTATTCATCTTTTCCCCCTGTGTGTGTGTGTGTGTGTGTGTGTGTGTGTGTGTGTGTGTGTGTGTGTGTGTGTGTGTGTGCGCGCGCGGTACAGACGGACATGAGGCAGCAGGATCAACAGCTGGCCAGACAACTGTTGCAGCTTCGCGTTGAGGTGCAGCGGATACGTTTGCTACACTCCTGCCTGGCCACCTCTTGTCTGCTGGAGGAGGTGGCGAGCGGGGCCGAGGAGGCACGGATGATGGAGACTTCAGACCTGTGTGACCTTCCCCCCGATCTGAGGTGAGTCAGTGCGTGGCGTGCAGGTGAGGGGGCAGGAGGCAGAGGGAGAGAAGGGAGTCAGGAAGTATTGCGAAGAAGGATGGAAGGATGAGGCGCAGATGAAGATGAAGGATGAAGAAATAGCAACAGATGAAGGAATGAAGGAATGAAGGAAGGGACACAAATTAACTTAAAGGAAGAAGAAACAGCAGTCCAGGAAGGAAGCAGGGAGTGAACAAAGAAGGATGAAAGGAAGGATGCTGACACAAATGAACTTAAAGAAAGAACAAACAATGCTAGAATGAAGGAAGGGAGCACATGAACACAAAGGAAGAACGAGCTGTAGTAGAGAAAAGGAAGGAAGGTGATCACAAAAGAACACAAAAGAACAAACAGCAGCAGATCTGTTGGCAATTTAGATTAAATTTATGAACTATATTAAAGTAAGAGATGTAGAAATCAGAAGTAATGAGAGAGAGAGAGAGAGAGAGAGAGAGAGAGAGAGAGAGAGAGAGAGAGAGAGAGAGAGAGAGAGAGAGAGAGGAACCGACCAGTGATATATTCAACTATAAGTTACTATAAGAAAACAATGATAATGATTTTAATATATAGCAGTGTCTTTAAAACTACTACTACTACTACTACTACTACTACTACTACTACTACTACTACTACTACTATTATTACAGAGAGACCTTTTCGCCCGTGCTGAGGGAGATGGGACTGACCAGAATGAACATAACAAGTCGACGTTTCTCCCTACGGTGATGCAGGACGAGCCATATTGAAAAATACACGAAGAGTACGGAAACTGGAGTGTGAGCGAAACAAAATGGAACAGAGTGACATGTGACGCGTGAAAGAAAATGAAAAGAAAAATTAAAATAAAAAGAAATAAGGAATGATAAAAAAAAAAATATTCGAGTGAAGGAATGAGAGAGAGAGAGAGAGAGAGAGAGAGAGAGAGAGAGAGAGAGAGAGAGAGAGAGAGAGAGAGAGAGAGAGAGAGAGAGAGAGAGAGAGAGAGAGAGAGAGATGAAATGCAATAAAAGCAAACAAATGATGAAAAAGGAAAGGTTAAAGTGGAGTGCAAGAGAGAAGAGGAAAGAGAAAGAGAAGGAAAAAAAAAGAAAAGGAAAAAAGAAAAAAGAAAAGAAGTGATGAAATACACACAAAAAAAAGGAAAAAAAATACAGGAAATTTGAGGAAGATAAATACAAAACACGAGGCGATTAGTTTAAATACAAAGAAACGAAGAAAAAATGCTCAAAGATGTCAAATATCAAAGAATAAGCAGTGTCAGTGATAGACAGCGAGACAGTGAGACGGAAACACGACTGCAGGATACCAAGTGTTAAAGAAAATATAACCATGAAAAGAAATATAGGAAGAACACCTGCTAGAGAGAGAGAGAGAGAGAGAGAGAGAGAGAGAGAGAGAGAGAGAGAGAGAGAGAGAGAGAGAGAGAGAGAGAGAGAGAGAGAGAGAGAGAGAGAGAGAGAATCAGTGGTCCTTCATTTATTCATTAACTTTATGTAACTACCCGTATATACTCTCTCTCTCTCTCTCTCTCTCTCTCTCTCTCTCTCTCTCGCTCTCTCTCTCTCTCTCTCTCTCTCTCTCTAGCAGGTGTTCTTCCTGATCTAATCCTCTGCCTCTATTCTCCTCTCACACAAACGTAAGTACTTCCTGTCACCTCTGCTCCTCTGCTTTGCCCTCTCTTAGTCCACCCACGCTGTCTGTATCACCTCAGGAGTCTCTCGTTTATCTCCTTCATTGTTCTTGATAATTTCTCCCTTGACACTGTTTACAAGACTAGTTTCCGTAATACTCTCTTCCTTCGCTTCTATTCCTTTTTTTTTTTTTCTTCATTCTGTTATTTGTACTCCTCTCTTTCTTTATGGCAACTGTTTTAAAATATTTCGCCTCGTTTCTCTCTGTTTTACATCCCTTTCGTTCTTCTTTCTCTGCTCTTCCTTTCCTTCTCTTCATCGTTTTCCCTAATATATTCCTATACTTTAAAACTTATCTTCCTTTCTAACTCATGTTAAATCTCATCTTCTTTAATAATTCTACACCTCGTCACAAACCTACACTTGTATTATAACTTTTCAACACAGTTCGTCATTAAATTACTCTCGTATTAAAATGGTCTTCCTCACTAACTCCACACTTCGTCACAAACCTACACTGGCATTAAAACTTGTCTTTCTACACAATTCATCATAAAAACCACTCTCGTACTTATAATTTTCGTCCTTTCAAACTCCACACCTCGTCACAAAGCCAAACTTCGTCCTTCTACACAATTCATCATGAAAACCACTCTCGTACTTATAATTTTCGTTCTTTCAAACTCCACACCTCGTCGCAAAGGCAAACTTCCCTCCTCGCCTCCAAGTAAACACACCACAGTCTTCCTAACCTCTAGTTGCACATACTCGTAAGTTGCTGTTCACTCTCTCCTCCCGAGCCTTTCACCCTTCACCTTTGTGCTCACAGCTGCTCACTATCCTCACCTATCCACAGTGACTCGGCGAGATTTATCAATATGCTCCTTCTCCTTCCAGACACCGGAGTTTTAACGCTATTCACTACACATATTCTCTTATAAAGGACCCCGCTGTTTTCCTTTTGTTAGTTATTTTAGGGAGGAACAGAGAAGGTTGATTTTTTTATATATATATTTCAGCTTAAATTCCTTATTCTTACCCAGACTCTCGTATCAAGAACCCATTGCTTTTGATTTCTGTTAGTGAATTCAGTGGTAAGATGCAACAGATGGAGAGTTTTGGGTTTGTTTTTGTATTTCTACTCGTAAAATCCTCTTTCTGTAACTTTTTTTTTTACATGAATTTAATTTGGACGAGTAAAGTGGGAGAGGAAGTTACTTTTACTTTACTTTTCTTGTTTATACTGATGAATTCCAGCTTCTTTGTTTAAACTATTCATAACTCACCCATTACTTATTTATTTTCTTTTTCGATTAATTCATTCAGAGGCGTAAAAGAGGTTAGTTTTTTTCTTTCATCTCTTTACTCTTTACTTTTTAATCTTGAAATCCTCCTTCTTTATTTTTCTATTTATATTTTTACAACTAATTCATTCTGAGGTGCAAAAGATGAACTTAATTTCTTTTCCCTTTACTTTTTACTACTCACAAATTCCTCCTTCTTTGTCTAAACTTTCATAATTCATTTACTATTACTTCTTCAAACTATTCAATTCTGAGGTATGGAGGCAACTACTTTTTCTTCCCCATTTTCACTTTTCTCCTCACTAAATCCTACTTTCTCTACAACCACTCGTAATTCAGGGAGTCCAGGTGTAAGCGGGCAATGCTCTCGTCGCCGTGTCTTATAAGGGGATATGATAGGGCATGATAAGGTATTGGAACCGCCTCTCTCGTCTTGATCGCCCGCCCCGCCCCCGTCACTGCTGTCCCCGCCTGAAGGGTTACCAAAGACGACCCACAAAACACTGCCGCTCACTCTCTGTTCGGCGTGTTGCCTGTCCAGCTTGTGTCCCTCGCGGCTTGTAAACATTGATCAGATATTTTGGAGAGAATGACGATACAGTTTGACTTTCACAGGTTGGACAAGTCAGTTAGGTCACTTATTTTTCCTAACGGCTTTCTAAACAGTGATCAGTTTATTTTACTATTTTATCATACACAAGAAGGATGAGAAAATGAAGATAACTAAATTTCACAGGACAGAAAAAAAAAAAAAAAAATAGCTCATTATTTTTCCCAAACAGCTTTACAAACACAGTAGAGGTGAAAAATAAATAAATGAACAGAATAAATAAATGAGGATACGAGTGTTGATTAAGCTTCACGGGTTGGGAATGTACGTAAGACCAACCCTCTCTTCTCTAGGTGTCCATGCAAGCTTTTTTACCCCCCCCTTTTTTTTTTCTGAAGAGCTTTGAATCTTTATCAAGGACGACCAAAGCAGTGAGAGAGAGAGTTACGCATCAACACTTGCCAACAGAACCCCCTTAACCTGCGTCTATTACACTTCGTACCAACAGCAGATCTTACAGGAAAATAACCCTTAAGGCATTCTAGTCAGTTTATTTTCCTTGTCTGTATTTCCTATACACCTATACGCGCTTACGTAGTTTTTTTTCCCTTTTGTAGTATATAATTTCCTGAGTAATTTTAGTACAAAAGGAGGATTAGGGAGGATTACTGTATGTTTTTTTTTTTTTTTTGTCTTCCCGGAGGATTATTGTAATATATGTAGGTATATAATCCTTCTCCTTTTCCAGAGTGATTCTTATAAGAGGAGAAAGAGCGTCATTTTAATATACACACACGTCTTTCTCCTCATGTTCCTTCTCTCATGACTATTTGAATTTACTTGTTTTTTTTTTCACGTTAAGGCAGTAATTCTTCAGGCTTTGTTTCCTTTTATTTTATGTTTCGTGTTGTTACTGTATATACTCCTTGCTTTTTTTATATATATATATTTTTTTTTCTTTTTTCTTTAATGCAATCGACAGTTATATCTCGCTCGCTTCTGCTTCCGTCGTCTTCAGGTGCACAATGTGATTAGTCAGTGTCTTGAAGCTGCAGTTCCTTGTCACATACAACCACACGAAGAGGAGTTTTTACGCCTATCCAAAGTGTACATATCTGTATTTCCCACGTGAATGTTCCCTACAACCGCTGAACACTCCACGGTGACGCTTGCGAGTCATGTACATTATATTATCTACTTTCCTAATTAAAAGATGCAAGACGATAAATAAAAATGAAAATGAAAACAAATGTATGTCCACCATCCCCTAACTATTTATCTTATAACTTTGGATGACTCTTTTGACCTTTCTCTTGGGACTGGCACCTCAGTGGGCCTTATTTAAGCTCTTTTTGTTGTCTTTGCCAGTGCCCCTCTTACATAACAAAATCAGAATATTACTTAAGTTTTCAGGACCCTGTTTACATTGTACCTGATCCTCTGTTTATTGACCTTGGATTATATATCACCTCTTTTCAGTCCTCAGCCAAGCACGCTTATGTGGGTGAAGACACGACGCCATCAGGAGTTCATGCATTCAGTCTCACGTTTTCAAGAGCCTCTGAACGCTGGCAGATGATGAAGGACTTACACCTGTTAGTCTTAGCAGGCAGAGCAAGGCAACACAGGTCCTCTCAAAGATACTGACTCTGTGGTCTTAATCTTTAAAGCCCTGTGCTCCCACTCGTGTTCTGAAACGCTTTGTCTTTCTGTCATGACTGTTTTTAAAGGCTATAGAGATGACTGACCGGGTTTTCTTTAGTGTTTCTCTTGTTATTTATGTAAGAATTTTCTCAGTTTGTCACTAGAATCATAAAAATAAATAAATAAAATAAAATAAAAATCCGTGTAATTTTAACTAGAGCATTTTGAAAGAAATTAAGGTTCGAAGCCAAAGTGTTTCAGAGGACTGTCTTCAAAGATCAGATATCAGTTGGATCTTTGTCAAACCAACATTAGAATCAAGCACTCTTGAAAATATATCAACATTTAGCAGAGCCTGTTAAAAGTAGACAATATAGAATGCTGATACGTTTTAAGAATGTAGACTGAAGACTCTAATTGAAAAGACGCACGCGAAAAGAACATGGTAAGCGAAACGGAAGAAATATCGCGGCATGAACACAAACATAACATCAGAACATACGGGAAGCTGAAGGAAACAAATAGTAGCCTTGTTGCGCAAAACTGTGACTTACGGTAATGACAAGGCAACAGTGATGAATACAACATTACTTGCCAGAAATAGAAAGAAAAAGGAAAAAAAAAGTAAATAAATAAATAACAAGTTTCATCTGCCGGAGCATGACGGTCACAACTCTGAAATAACATCCGTGCCTCCTGCAGCAGACGTGACCTTGGCGTGAGGGCGTGACATGACAAGTACAGGTGTCCAAGCGGCGTCATGCAGGGTGGCGTGCCGTAGGTTACATCAGCGTCTTGAACAGGTTTGCTACGTCTTAGAATGACGTAAAGAAGACACAAACACGCCACCAGGCAGGAATGTGACACCCCGGCCCGCATTCTGAAACACAGCACGTTTTGCTCTCTCACTGCGACCAGAGATGTTTAGCCAGATTCTCAAGATTATTTTTCCTGTTAATAGTGTGGAAATCTTGTTAATCTGTCACTAGAACCATAAAAAAAACATCCTGAAATCTTATGTAACTTCAACTAGAGCCTTTTGAATGTAATGGAGGTGTGGCGCAGTTTCAGAAGCCGGGCGTGCTCCGTGTCATGCCTTTTTTCCTTCATTTTCCTTTTTTTTCCCTTTACTCTCACTTTTCCTTTACTTTTTCCTCTAATTTCTTTTTTTCTCCAATTCTCTTCTTTATTATTTTTCTTGTCTTTCCTCTCCTCTGCTCTCCTTTCCTTAACCCTTTCTTTTTCCTTGTCTTTCCTTTCCGATCCTCTCTTTTCCTTTCCCTTCCATTTCCCTTCATTTCTTTGCTTCCTGGTTAGTTAAATGAGGAAAGTCAAATTATGTACCCTAACCTAACTTAATCTAACCCCTCCCCTCCCCTCCCCTCCCCTCCCATACCCCAAAAAATAACGGGTAGCTTATCTTTACGTCATGACTCTATTTAATATGCTCTCTGCCCTCTGATACTCCTATATGGGCTGCAGTGACAACAAGATGCAATCAGTACAAAGACACGATTACGACAGATATAAAGCTATTTTCCGTGAACTCTCCTTTCCTGAGCGGGGGATTGACTGCCTTGCCTTCAGGACTCCCTCAGGGCCAGCATGTTGTCGCTGCCCTGTTGTGAACTTTCGTACTGTCAGCACGATACACATTCCCGAGTTTCGTGAGCTGCCCCGCCTGCCCTGAATCTTGTTACCTCGCTGACATTAACAAGAGTAGGGAGTTTTAAGGGCACGGGAAAAGTTCATGGGAAATGCGTGCGTGTTGTGTGTGTCTTGTTCATGAGGATAGTAACGTGCTGGCCGACAAGGAGAGAGAGAGAGAGAGAGAGAGAGAGAGAGAGAGAGAGAGAGAGAGAGAGAGAGAGAGAGAGAGAGAGAGAGAGAGAGAGAGAGAGAGAGAGAGAGAGAGAGAGAGAGAGAGAGAGAGAGAGAGAGAGAATCTTCCGTTTTCTTAATACCGATGACTCACTTGCAAGACTCGAGAGATTTGTCCTGGAAACTCTAAGGAATGTAAGCAAATTATTTCATCGCACTGTGCAAGTAGTCGTGTGTTTGTTGGTGAAAGTATCAAGGAAGACATGGTAATGGAGACCGCTGTGGGTTGCACACGTGGGGAGAATGGAATAGGTGCACTTGAGAAGAGTGGGGCAGGAAATTGGGAGGAATCTCACAGTAAAGGTGGAAGGACTACAAGAGAAGACTTAAGTGAAAAAAACAACAGTCAGAGAACGATGTGTGTGATCAGACCTGCGGAGAGCTGTCGAAAAACAATGACCCCTCACAGCCTTAGAAAAAATGTCTTACGAAGTTTGTTTTGTCTCATTATTCACGAATCGTAATCTTGTACAAACACGGAGTAAAGGAGTGAAGATGAGCGGGCGGCGAGTTGAGCAGTCGCAAGGTGGGAGAGGTGCAACGAAGCCTATGACTGGTCCCGCTGCTCCATGAACGACTCGTTGTTGGAACGAGAAAAAAAAAAAAAAAAAAGGCACGTTGTCCCAGCAGTGCCACGTGTGCCGCCACCAGGGGCACACACGCTCTCACACTCCACACCGGAGCAATGTTCTATTCTCTCCACCACAAACAGGAGCTGTGTGTAACATGTTCATCGCGCGCGCGCGCGTATATATATATATATATATATATATATATATATATATATATATATATATATATATATATATATATATATATATATATATATATATCATCCAGCACGTATCTGACGTGTGCAGTATTCAATTCTGGAGTCCACTTAGTATCATGAATACAAAACACTGAAAATCACACACACATCCAGAAATGTGGTACACAGAGAAAGAAATAGCTCGGCATCCTCCAGTGAGCCCCCAGGTGGATAACACCCACCTGGGAGAACCTGGCAGGCCGCCAGCCCACCCTGCTGACCTTGATCTTGAACTATTCCCTCCCTTGCCCGACGCCCTACATAAGGTCACTCACAGCCCACACTCACCTCTCTCTCTCTCTCTCTCTCTCTCTCTCTCTCTCTCTCTCTCTCTCTTCTATATATATATATATATATATATATATATATATATATATATATATATATATATATATATATATATATATATATATATATATATATATGCATTTATCTATCTGTCTATCATAATATGTACAATGTATCTATCTAAAAATCAACATTTTTCCTCAACATTTTCAACCTAAAAATTAATGTTCTTTGTCCCACAGAAATCAACATATTCTTAATTTTTCACTGTTGCATGTCATTGTTTTGTTTTCACCTTTAATTGCAATATGAATAGATCAGCAAAAGTGCACCTCTTGCCACAGTGACAAGACAATTACGTGTAAACTGTGGTACTGACGGATGAGGACAAATATATACTTCTGTCCTCAACTGTCAATACCTATATAAGGTATCCAACCCCAAGCGTTAGTACGGGTATGATACCCGTACTAACGCTTGGGGTTTTCATCAGGACTGTTTCCAAAGAGCACAGAGATAATTAGTCGGGTTCTTGTGAGCCCTCCCCTGTTGGTAATGCTCAACCCTCGTTAAACTATCACTAGCATCATAAAGCACCCTTGAAAACCCTAACTACTTCCACTAGATGTTTACAGTAGTCAAGATGACACCACAATGTTTGATAATGTCATCGAAGTTATCTGCCGTTAATCGACGTTATAGACAAGACTGTCGCCAGCTCAGACTGCACCGCCCCCTTCCGCGCCCTGCTGCTCGTGCCTCTCCACTCACGAGTACCACAACTTTGTTTATCTCAGGAAAAATAGGTCCGTTTTCAGTCTTATGTCTTTCCACAAGTAAATTTCGGAATACTGTCTCGCTTTTTTTTCCATCTACTTATCTACCAAGGCTATTTATTTACCAGATAGATGGGCAGACCGACAGACAGTATATATATATATATATATATATATATATATATATATATATATATATATATATATATATATATATATATATATATATATATATATATATATATATATATATATATAATTTGGATGGATAGTGGAGATATGTAAATAATTCGATAGACAGCAGAAAATAAGTCACAAATATACAATATAGTATTTTAATGTTACTTTTTTTTTCCCTTTCTCTGAGTGCATGCTGGGATTTGTCAAACTCCTTGCAGATGGATAAAACTTAGGATTCTGTAAATAGAAATGAGAGGGACGTGTGTCCAGAACCTGCAGGACCGGTGGGGCTCCTGGCAACAAGCGAGTGGGCGGTGGCCACTGCCCTCCAGCCACCTGCAGGCAAGCAGGACACATTTTTTTGTGCCCATCACCTTACTGTGCCAGGGTCACTCATCCACAAGTCGCTGTGTTTTCTTCCACGGGAAAAGGCTTCTGCCGAGCGCGCCACCGTAAGAATGAAACTTATGCTCTGCCTCATGGCCGATTGGTGCATCCGTGTGTTCGCAGTCTGAGATGCTGGCGGCCTTGCTTCTGCTGAGACGCAGCTGCTCCCATTGGGCTATTAGCAATAACAGCCACATTCTCTAATTTCCATGTTAAATCATACATCATGTAACTTACCGGCGCATTTCATTTCGCGCGCTGCATCTACAGGCATTCGTCCTGCATCAGAGATGTCCACCTGGCGACAAGCAACTTATGAACAGCCTCTCCCCACGCTGCTGGGGCTGCTGATGGGTAGAAACAGTGATAAGTGCTGCTTTCCTCAAGGTCAACTTCACCGGTTGCGAGGCGGAGGACAAGTCGTGGCCCCGCCCACCAGCCGCTGACGGTGCCGTGGGCGATCGTTCTCATGATACAATCGCCCGTTTGAATAAAACGGGTGCATTCCATGACCATTGGAACGCTCATGTCAGTTCAAAATCTTGTTTAACAAAATATGAAGCAGGAACTGTATTTACAAAGGCGTCTGTAAGGGACGAGGAGGAGGCTGCAAGTCCAGCGGGGCGAGGTAATAACACGGCCAGGTGTGCTGCGAGGCCCACGGAAGGGAGTGGCAGGGAGGGACAGTAAGGGCAGAGGGAGTGTCACGGGGAAGGGGAGGAGAGAAGCACAGGGAGGGGAGGCCAAGCTGCTCGCCCCCTTTATAAGAGCCAGGGCAAGGTAGCTCCGCTGTAGTCGATGCTCCAAAACTCCTCTAACATGAAGGTAAGCTGTGAGCTCTTCGTGCTTTGTCAAACTGCTGTTGCTCCCTCAGGAACCGAGGACTGCCCCTAACAGGCTCTCCCTTGGGTTCATTGCTGCATGTTCCTTGACAGGTGATCCTGATGCTGAGTCTCCTGGCCCTTGCCTCCGCCTTCGTTGTGCAGCTTCCCGCCCAAGCTCCCGTGCCCTTAGCCTACAATTCCCCGTGGAGCGTCGTGCCATACGTCTCCTATTCCGTCGTGCAGCCCGGCTATGTAGCCAAGACCCCAGGTGCCGAGCACTACGCGCCGCTCCCCGAGGGCCTCGCCTATGCCTCCCACCATATCAACATCAGACCCGCGGCCGGCACTGAATAGCGCATTTGACTCAACTTCCAGCTGGAGACGAACATGATGACGGACACTGCTGCTTCCCAGACTTTACTCCCAATGTTACCTTTCCCCTAGGAGGAAACCAAATGACTGCCATGCAACGGTGGGTGGATGTCAAAATTACTATCACCGCACAACGCCGCCCTTCCTCCCCAGCATACATCGGGGGAACAACAGTAATACGAACACAGCAGAGCATGGAGCTGTGCTGCTCGATGAGCCAGACCACCTTTCGATATCATTTTGTGGCGAACTAATAGTTGTGAAAGATTTTTTGTTTAATAAATACATCATGTTAGATCACTGTGTTAATACATTTCACCTTATTTTCTTATATTTTTCTTATTCCTTTGATAGCCTCCTTGTGCGCTTCGGGTAAAACGAGTGAGCATCTTTGTTGTGTGAAGCAGTATCATAGTCACACAAACATTGGTGTCGTAGTGGAATATGATGCGCAACGTGCTATTACTGCATTTTTCATTCATTATCAGGTAGATTTTGTGATCTGTAACAGTCATAAAATCCTCCGGCTTCTTAAAAATTACTTGTGAAGACAGTGTTCAGGAAATACGTATACCCATCCTGTGCAAGGGACGCCATTCTGGAACCAACACTAGTCTGGGGGCGAAGAGAGCGTAAGACGGCAGCAATGTAACCATGTAACCCCACCAAGGTCAGCACAGCCTTTGTTTTCCTACTTCGTACCTCCTGACAACGACAAAGACGACACAGAAAACTCATCAGACTTGTATCAACGTTAATAATAGGCTGTACAAGGTTGGATGGATGAATGGAGACCGACTGACAGAATAACTGTCTGAGAGACTTTTTGTTCATTTGTGGCGGGCAGACATGGAGCTGAAGGCCACTCGAGTACTTGGTCTTCTAAACAAAGATGAACGTGTTGGAAAAGCTAATCCAGCAAGTATAAGGATACGAATGGCAGACGTGGCATACGAGAAAAAAAATACATTAATAATAAATAATAAAAATGTAAATAAAAAGCTTCAACATTTCCATAGTAATGAATTACAGTAAAGAAACAATACCACGTACAGTCAACGTACAATAAGTCATCACCCTGCTCATCCACACGGACCCAAGAAAACAGGTTCACTCACTGCACCTACCTGACACTGTCCATCCACCCATAAGGTGTCACTCATGTCTTCCCGGAGAGTCGGCTGGAGCTTCAGGATTAAGGTATCTCTGGTGCACTAGTCGTGGTGACCACGATGGAAGAATAAATGCAGAAATGTAGCAAAGGCACCACGCAGTTCACACCCAACCAACCTTGCTTACTGCTGCAGTTGCGCGGAACCGCCTTGGGAGAGTGTAAGGCGGTTTCCTATTGGCTAGCTGACTCTATTGGGTTGACAGGTGCGTGCAAGGCGATCCCTCATTGGCCAACTGACTATTGGGCTGACAGAAGCGTACACGGCGATTCCTCATTGGACAGCTGACTATTGGGTTAACAGGAGCGTACAAGGCGATATCTCACAGGCCAGCTGACTCTGTTGGGTTGACAGCAGCGTGCAAGGGTGCCTACCATTGTTCAGCTCACGTTATTGGGTTGACAATAGTGGCGCGGATTGGTTGTGAATTCGAATGTTCGGTTAGAACTGGACGGAATCATCTTTAAACTGTTATTTCTTGCTTTAAAGGAACAATATACTTAAGACCTCTATGCATTAATCTACAGCAGGGAAATGAATATAAATTACGGTGGTACCATACCTACTCTTTACTCCTAGATTATCTTAAGGTAATTTGATCTTGAATTGGAAGGTGTACAACGTATTTTTTTTTTATTGGCGATTTATGAAACCCAATAAAACACTAAGGAGTGATTCGTGGTCTACAACAAATATATCAATTTCTAACTGTCCAAAGCATATTCATTTGCACATAGCTGCTTAGGAGTAAATAATAATGTGTTTAGCAGCTTCAGAGTCAACTTGGGTAATGATGTGCAGGACACCAATAGACTTATTTTGACACTGCATTGATATCTGCAACAAAATTTTGAATTGGGAAGTACTGTTTGTCTGGCGCCATTGTGTTTGAATATATGAAGATAACATGAGCTCATTCTAGCAATCCTGTTTTTCATGTCTTCTTATCATAGCCACAAGCCTAGGCACACAGTACAGTTATTTAATTTGCTTATATTTATTCTGCCTTTCTCTACAATTGGTTAAGCATACTATTTGCAAGCATGACCAAGTAGATTTCCAAGTTAAGCCACATCTCGTGCCTCCTGCAAGTCTTTGGGCCTGATCTGTATTTGCCTTTCATTACTTTCTATGGGATTTAGATCAAGAGAGGAGAGGTAAAGAAACACATGGATTGGTAATGAAGGAACTCTGTCTTAGCATAATTAAAGAATATGAAGAAAAGTTAGTCACAAACTCACAAACTGGCTATCAAAATCCAATTCCAAGAGTTTGGCAAACTATTGCCTTGAGCAAGTACACTCCATCCTCCAGACAGCCACACCAACAGCCAGCAAAGTGCAAAGCCACTTTACAGTCTGTCCTGGAAAAAAGTCATGGATCTTACGTGGTCTAAAAAGATTTGAACATTACATTAACTCATATGCTCACCCACAAGTGACACGATATACTTTTCTTTTAGTTGTATATATTTGTGATCCCTGCCATGCCAATTTTGTTTTCTCTCCTTCTCTTTAAGGATGCTCCAGGCACCAGTCAAAGGCATTCTGGAAGAGTTTACTCCAAGGTGCTGTTAGTCTGAGTGGCTCTCTTGGTGCATGGTGCAGTGGAGGTGCCAGGTGTGGCCACTGCCAGGTGAGGACACACCTCTCAGGATGGGGCATGAGGGCCAGATGCCTCCCACATGCTGATGTTAGCCCTGCTACACCACCTGAGTCAAACAAATATTATAAATGGCAAGTTTTGTAAAGTATTACTGGAAACACACACACAACACTTTGATAATTAAAGATTCCTCATCCCCATTACAATTTCTTTTCCCAGTGAGGAGGGTGAGCATCTAGATAAAATATAAAAAGAAAACTATGCTGGAAAATAATTTCATTCAAATTCTTAAGGATTTTCTACTCATCAATAAAATACGAGATGTAAGAATAACAAAGAAATAACTGTGATATGTCTGAAGGCTTCAAACACCTTCACTCAAGATGTCTACAACAAACAAGAGTGAACTCACCCTGAGAGCCGTTGGGGTTGAAGGGGTAGTGCTGTGTTGGCTTATCCTGCGGGTCCAGGTAACGCAGAGCCACACACTTGCTGCTTTCTATTGCCTCAGCCACTTTGCCACTCCGGAAAGTGAAGCGACCTACAAAAGTAAACCACTCGCATTTCAAATCTTGTACTGAGGTGGTCAACAAACTGGAGTATCATTATCAGAAGGTAATATAAACAGGTAAACAAGCATGCAGATATCACACACACACAATCATCTCTCTCACCTTCTCCATGAGCCACCCACACCCCAAGCTTGGCACCCTCCATTCCCCTCAGCAGGACACAGTCAGTCTTCTCAATGAGAACTCTAGACCACCGGGATTCAAAACGGCCTGAGATGTTACCTTTGAGAAGCACACCAGGTGACCCATTCTCTGGTGGAAGGAATTAAATTTGTGTGAAATACCAATGTCAGGTTTGGCATTCAGTATATTGTGAACTGCCTAGTACTAAAATTATCTACCTCTATTTCATACAACAGGGGTAACTCACCACTTGTGTTGGGAGGGTCAAGCCAGCCAAGCAGCGCCATCAGCTGACACCCGTTGCAAACACCGAGGGAGAAAGTATCTGGTCTGATGCGCCACGCCTCCAGTGCTGCCCGCAGTCCTCCATATCCACGCACCACACCTGCCCAGCCAACAGCAGATCCCAACACATCTGTGGTGGAAACGCAGAAATAAAAATTCTCGTTTCTAAAGGTTATATATAATGAAAGATTCACATCTTTACACCCCTGCCAAATTTACTGATGTAATACTGTATTCTATATACAAGAGACACTGATCTATTAATTTACCAGCATAGCTGAATCCTCCAGGGAAAATCACTCCCTTGAACCCTTGTAGTAAGGTTTCTCCACACAGGAGATCCGACATGGTGACATCATGCACACAGAAGCCTGCCTGGAGGAGAGCTGCCACCATCTCTCGGTCCCCATTGGTTCCTTCCTCCCTCAGAACAGCCACCCGGGGCACACTCACACGGTTCCTTTCTGGCCCTGCATCATAAAAGTAATACAATTTGTAAGACCAAATTTTTGCTTCTGAACAGTTTCCATTTCTTATAAATTGCTCAGCTTCCTACACTGATTTCCATAAATAACATGAATTTACCACAACAGTTAGTCTTCAAGACAAATGTACGAAAATACCATGCCAGTGAATTCTGTTGAGATCCAAACCTGTTATGAGAACTTATTGTCAGGAGCTTTCAAATTGAGAGAGAGAGAGAGAGAGAGAGAGAGAGAGAGAGAGAGAGAGAGAGAGAGAGAGAGAGAGAGAGAGAGAGAGAGAGAGAGAGAGAGAGAGAGAGAGAGAGAGAGAGAGAACAAAAATAAATATTCCTTCATTTAACTTTGAAACATATTTGTATTATCAGATAATATTTTTACTCTTTTGTAAGTCCACACCTGGAAAAGAATTATATTTGTAATTAAAACATTTCTTTCAAAATTCTTTCAAAATATTTATTCTCACCTAACACAAAGTCCCTATAGGAGAAGGGGACATGGTAAGTGGTGTGAGTACAGCTCTCTAGACTCAAGAACTCCTGCTTGGCACACTCTGGGTTGGTCTGAAGTCTTTCCAATTGATAGCTTGTTTCTTCCCATTCTTTGGCAACTTCCAGGACAGTCATATTTAAAACTTCTTTTCCTCCAACATGAACATTCACCTGCAAACAAGAAATCTCATTTACAATCTGTGTACATATTGTCATCTTGGCTTGCTGATAGGCAGGAGAGTATATATCATTCAAAATAACACAATACATTTTAATGGAAGTAAAACATTTATTTATTTTTGACAGACAAGGCATCACACCACTAAGAAAAAGGCAAAGAGGAAGAGTTACCTGAGCCTGAGACCCAACACTGGTGGTGGTGCCCAGAACACAGGTGCCAGGGACGCCATTACTCACAAACTTGTGAACAATATCAGGGGCTTGGCCACGGCCCACCTCCATCACCCACCTGGAAAATGGCAAACAAATCACCACCTAAGACATGAGTGAGTAACTTTGACAAGTGAGCCATTCCATGAATGAAAGTACACTTGCGAGGGCACACATTCACTTTCTACGCAACTTACCCAACTTCTTCACTGAAGAGTGCAGCAAGAGTGGGCGGTGCCTTGTCTGTGGCAGTGGATGGAGGGGCTGGTGGTGGTGGAACATCCACACTGGCTCCACCCCAGCCAGCCACACACATCTCCAGCAAGCATGTCAGCAGCCCACCATCACTGATGTCATGTAGTGCCAGCACTGCTCTTTCTATAAGCAACAATAAACATAACTTACAATTCACTTGTCTACACATGATATAACTAACAGCAAACTTCAGCACTGTGAACAATTTACATTTTTTTTTTCATTGACGCATACTGACCATCGAGCAGCTCTTGAATAAGGTTGAATGCAACAATAAATGCTGCAATGTGATGTTGGTCAACATCAGGACAATCCCTCCCCACTTGGCCATACACTTGTGCCAGAGCTGACCCAGCCAGGCGGGCGTAGCCAGGGACAGGCCGCACCCACACCAACTCACCCACCTCTCCTCGACCAGGACTCTTCAGGTCTGGTGTCACAACCTGGATCAGATGCCCAAATTACCTCTTGTTTGTGGGATGCATCTAATTAGCGGTGTATACAGCAAACCACTACATCTGCCAGATTAACTGGGCAAGTCCTGTCTGTTAACACAAAAAGATGAGTGGTATTCTTGTTCTGGCTATAAACTGCTGCCACTAATATGTCCAGGGGGACAGGGTATCCCATCATGTGTTCCATTTATAAAGGAAACACTGGTGAAGGCTGCTAATTTACTTGTCAATCTGTGTCACCCTGCCTTGGGGGTCAGATGTGCAGCTGCTATCTGCAAACCTGTACAGCCCAGTATTAATAATATACTACAGTCTTCACCAGTGTTTCTTTTATACCCAGAACATCCTTGCTGGGTATGTTCTTAAGTTTAAACTTGCCCTGACTGCCTGTAGGTAAGTAAAGTCAAAAGCATTACTTGATGCTTGCCAGTCAGTAACTTAAAATAATAATTCAGTTTACACAGTGTCAACAATCTCATCACCAACTGAGTAGTAGTTGCAAGTTTTGTTTCCTCACCTTGGTAATATCAGGGCAGGGAGCATATGTAGACACAACAAGGCCTGGAGGAGCCTTCACCACTCCCCCTGCTACTCTTGCTGCCATGCTCAGCGAGTCCTTTCCGCCATCTACACCAACACCCACAGCTTTCAGGACATCACACATGGCTTCACATGCCTGATACAAGGACCAACCCTCACCAGGCAGCTTGGCAGGCCACATCCAGTTTGCTGAACACTTGACATCCTGGTAGTGAAGAAAATAATGATGTAAAAGGATACATATTATGTCCATCATAAACAAGTTTCTTCAGTTTCTGACCCAACAATAAATTAGACCTTTAATACATAAAACAAATTTCACTGTCATCAAAACTTTAGCTAAGATCAGCCATCTGCATCAGTTTCATGTCCCAGGTCAGGTAATTTTCACAGTAATTTTCACAGTAGTTCAACAGACCTTCAAGTGAGAGACAGGAGCAGCAGCAAGGTTAGCCACGGCTTCCAGCACTGTGAGGCGAGCACCAGCCTGAGGGTTCACCAATATCTTCACTGGTTGCTCACCAATACTTGTAGCAGTTCCTTCCTATGGGGAAAATATTCATCAACATACTGCTGCCAACAATTTGTCCATCATGAAATAATAAAAGTGATTATGCATGAAAAAAAATATACTTACAAGGAAGTACCAATTATGATTAAATATCAGTAAAAGTTATGTAAATATTGAATCACCCCAGTAATTTTTTTTAAATAGTTTGTCTTTTAGTTTATTTTTTAAACATATTTTGCCTCTCAGTTTATTGCAAAGTACTACTATTAAAAGACTTGCCAAACTCTTCCAAAGCATGAATAAAACATCATCATCAGGCACCACATACAACAAAACCATGGAGTGCATCTGAATCTGGACCTCCAGTGATGTGTGATTTCCTAACCTTGCTGAAGAAAGAAGCAGCAGTGACAGCAACATCAGCCAGTGGAGTGTGGAAGGGCCCCACACACTGCTGCTGAGCCACCAGGCCTGTCACTGAGCGATCCACCTGAGGGAACCATCAGCATGTTCTTCACCAAAAGACCATGCGAGTTTTGGGTCTCACTACATTTTAAGTTATGTGGTTATGCATTATCTTTTCAATGGGGCACCTAGTGATGTTTCCAAGGATTTTTTTGTTAGTAGAGTGAAGATACAAGAAAAGTGTTAGTAGTAAAGTATGTGATTAGAGATGCCATCCTGTCAACACTATTAACCAAAATTGAATATCAATTTCTTATGTTCCTATTAATTTACTTCAGTATACAACTTCAACATTGAAGTAAACATATTTGCGATACAAAGTAATAATAACATATTATATTAAATCAATTTTTCATAAAAGTTAATAATCCACCTTTACCTTATTGGTGAGGTAGCGCTTGCTGGCAACAGACGGCAGCCTCAGGACTCGCTTTAGGGCCTCCCTCACACTCAGGCTCTCCGGCAACACCAGGGGAAGTGACTCCACTCTTTCTTTGGTCCATCTAAATTCCTTTATAAGAAAATTTACAGGACTTTCTTCCACTTGCTTCATAGTCAATTTCATCATTGTATTTAGAAATGTTAACAAACTTGCTTACAACTTTAAAATAATGAAGGACAGTACAACTGGTAACTTATTTGTTTCTCATGCCACCCAGCAAACTGATTAATGGTGTTATTAGCCAGGTAAGTAATGTTATTCTATTCTGTTTCTAGGCTCAATTTCTTGTGTGTAAATGGATGTTCCAAAATATTCATAATGAAGAGATGTAACCATCTCAATATATTACGTGGAATTATTTACAGCACACATTAATACAACAGTGTGTAGCCACTTCCATTCACATGGACTATGCACCCTCATGCAAAAAACTAACCTTCTTTGGCATCTTTCCCAGGACCCAATCAAGGTGTAGATTCACTGGGTATTTTGGTGCACCCTCAAGCAGAGTGGCTGCATCCTCCATCCTTCCTTCCACCAAACGAACCTGTAAGTATTGTCATTGTCAGCCCATATCCTTCAAAAGACTGATCCTGAAGTTTTAAGTTTCAAAACAAGGATATCACACTATACTGCCATGAGTGATAGTCATCATCTGTCTATCTCCTTACAAAAACTGATATGAAGTCATGTTAAATTATTATTATGAGAATATCACATGTCATAGGTAATATCATGCAGTGTGCACCTATTTATTGCAATACTGTTGACAGTACAGCACCTTGTTGTCCCCAGAGATATAACCAACAGTGTCTATGGGGCACCTCTCCCTGGCAGCTAACAGGGCCAGGGCAGGAAGATCATTGGGCTGCACCAGAAGGGCATTAGATTCCTGATACTCAGCACCCCAAACTTCCAAAGTGGACAGGGTGGGATCCCCCAAGGTGAAGCTGTCCCGAAACACCAGGCCACCTGCCCCCTCCATCAACTCTTTCAGGACATTGGCTGCAGGAAATTGAAGGCAAAGTGACACACAGTCTGATGAAGGGAATACACTCAATGCACAGAACTGTATAACTGATGATAATTATGGATGTATTCAGGAGAGAGAGAGAGAGAGAGAGAGAGAGAGAGAGAGAGAGAGAGAGAGAGAGAGAGAGAGAGAGAGAGAGAGAGAGAGAGAGAGAGAGAGAGAGAGAGAGAGAGAGAGAGAGAGAGAGAGAGAGAGAGAGAGAGAGAGAGAGAGAGAGACTCACCATTTCCTCCAGCCCCTTGGTCATGCAGGGCCATGATGGGATTGACCTCCATCTCCAGGCAGCCTCGTATGACCCGATTCATCTTCTGCTCCATCTCGGCATCCCCACGCTGCACCGCCCCAAGATCACGCATGGGTTCATTGTCCCCCTGAACCTGGATGCACCAAAACATGAGGCATTTTTAATCCTGACATTTTTTTTTTTGGGGGGGGGGGATCTTATAAACTACATGGAAAAGTAATAAACATAAAGATTATGACTTGTAATGCCACAATTAGAACTAGAATCAGAAATACTGCATTCAGTACATTCTCTAAATACATACAATATACACAAATGCCATGTATCAATACAGTTCAATGTTCACTATCAATGTGTTTAAGGTCAACATTAAGGAAACAACTTTACAAATACAGGTGGCCTTTTGTGCTTACCTGTATGGAGGAGGCCGCTCCACCCCCAACCCCAATCCTGTACACTGGGCCGCCCACCTTTACAATCCTGGCACCTGCACCACACACAAACACACTCATCACTGGGAGTCTCAACCTCAACACAATGATGTTATTGCCCAATATACAAATTTTGACTTATTTCTTATAACTCCCAAGGAAATGACAAACTGACATGAACAGTATGAGCAGCAGGATACCTTCTTGAGGTTCGTATTTTTTCACCATGGTGGCATCCAGGGTTCCAATGCCTCCACTGAACATGATGGGCTTGATCCACTCCCTCCTCTCTGTGTGACCTGGCCCTCCTGTGGCAAGTTAGGAAACCCTCAAATCAGCTAAAGTTATGGAAGAGCATTATTATCTTCAGAATTTAGGGCTTTTTTCTGTTTTCTGTTAAAAGGAAGTTTCACATCTATATATTTTCACAAATGTTATTAAGCTAAATCAAAACAACCCTGGTCTCATACCAGTGTTAGCAACTAGATGTTACCTAGGACTATGGAATTGACAAGTCTGAATTGAAGACATCAACCAAGTTCTCACTCACCCACACCGAGGCCAAAGGAGCGTGCAAACCCAGCTATGATGGGCTCACCAAACTTATTGCCATAATCAGAGGCTCCATTAGAGGCCTCTATGGCTACTTCTAGTGATGGAGCAAAGTTACTTGGATACTCCACATCCTTCTCCTCCCAAGGTAAATCATAGCCTGGAGAAGGCAGATGAACACAAATTACCCATATTATAATGATCAACTACATTATTCATGATGTAAATTCCTATTTCTCTCACCAGGGATCAGCAGATTCCCAAAGCAATAGCCAGCAGTGCCTGCCACCACATGTCCACCTCGGCCAGCTGCCTGTACATCACGAATCCTGCCGCCTGTCCCTGTTGTGGCACCACTGGGAGAATGGACACAATCATTACAAACCAGTCTTTACATTGAAAGTTAAGGAATCACATACTATACACTAATAATGTAAAAAGTGCAGTGTACACTGATGAAGTATACACACACCTAAAGGGAGCAACACCAGTGGGGAAGTTGTGTGTCTCTGCAGTCAAGATGATGTGCCTGAGGCGACGTTCCACCTTGACCTCTGAGGCAGCACATGGGTCTGATGGCACCAGGACAGCTGCCTCCCATCCCTTGATGCCACTGTGGGGAAAGGACAAACCCTCAGTCACACATGAGGGAAATACATAGCTTCTGGTGCAAAAAGAATGGTGATCAACTCTTAGCTCCTATACTGTACACCTGCATCTCACCTGGAGTTGTCTGAGAAAGCAATGATGTTGTTAGGGTGGGTGGTGGCTGTAGTGTTGGTTGCTGCCACCATTTCCATGAGAGAACAGGGCAGCTTCTCTCCTTCCACCCAGTATTTCCCCTTGAATTAACAACAAGCCATAGGGAATTAGCACAGAGATGTCACCTTCTGCCATATAAAATGTATTTGGTCGCTAACAGAATGGTTTTGTGTTCAGTTTCCAGAAGAAATGCGTAAAATATTTCTTACATTCTCCTTTCATCATTGTCAATCATGTACAAGAACTCTAGGCACTACATATTTTATGTGTCACTTACCTTGAAGAACCAGTGTCGAGAGTGCTCAGAGTTGGACTGGGCAAGGTCAAACAGCTCTACTGTGGTTGGATTTCGCTGCACCTTTGTCTTGAAGAGTTCAGTGTAATAGTCTACATCCCAGTCATCAAAAGCAAGTCCTGTAGTGATGCAAATAGAAACCTCTGTTGTGATGCAAGACTGTGGTGACTTGTGTTTCAGCTTAACCAGCTAACCTGCGACAAGTGATATCACCTTCAGAGTTTCACAAGTTTATCACTCACCCATTTTCTTGTTGATTTCCTGCAATGCTGCCTTGCCACTCCCCAACACATCCACTTCTATCCAGTCTTCTGGCTCCACTTTGAGAGTAAAGCTGTCCAGGGGCTTAACATATTCCTGCTGGGTCATGGGGTCATGTAGTGCTGCCACCAGCTGCAACATTTTTTTTTCCTATGAGATAAATTGTGCTACAAAAGTAATTAAACAACATGTATCCTGATATTAGTACTCAATGTGGAGAAGTGAAACATCATACAAGTCCACCCAACCTTCTGCCTGTCCTCCTGTGAGAAAGGAGCAGAGGCAGTCACCAGGTAACGGTGAGCTCGCTCTAGGCGCCTCACACATGTCAGCCCTGCCGCCTGACATATGCTGACTGCATTGGTGCTCCAGGCTGTGGTGAAGGTCAGCCTGTGTAGAGAACATACAGTAATGTAATATCAACTACAGTAAATACTGTGCTTGTTCTATACTCATTTCCAAATCTTGAGAAATATAAGCCCCTCCCAGTAGGCAAAGACATGTCTTGAATAAGTCTTCAGGTAAAGCTCTGGCTTCATTTGTATTCACCTTTAGTACCCTACCTGGTCTGCATCTCCCTTGGGAATATAAACAATTAGATTTATTCCCTCAAGAATTTCTCTCTCTCTCTCTCTCTCTCTCTCTCTCTCTCTCTCTCTCTCTCTCTCTCTCTACAAACACACACATGCATGCATATCTTTCTATCTGTTGAGAGAGGTCAGGCCAATCCACTGTCATTTGACCCTAGAATTAAGGTGTACAGGGCATCTAGCAGAGGTTGCTACCATGACAAATCTGCTGCAACAGCACTGTGAACGAGGTGAACTTGCTGCAACAACAATGCAATACCACAGCGACAGTGCTGCAGCACTACTACTGCTTAAGTGTAAGCACAACCAGCATTGCCAGATTGTTTTGGCCATATTATCGTACTACACAGGTTGAAATTATTGTACTTCTGGTAAAATTATCGTACATATGTAATTATTCCAAAAATTATGCAAAACTGCCACTTTCCAAATACAGAATTTAGGTTATATATATATATATATATATATATATATATATATATATATATATATAATATATATATATATATATATATATATAGAGAGAGAGAGAGAGAGAGAGAGAGAGAGAGAGAGAGAGAGAGAGAGAGAGAGAGAGAGAGAGAGAGAGAGAGAGAGAGAGAGAGAGAGAGAGAGAGAGAGAGAGAGAGAGAGAGAGAGAGAGAGAGAGAGAGAGAGAGTGCGCGCACACCCCCTAAATGATGTTTTCCATGCCCTCGCTGGCCTAAACCCTCAGAAGGCTTATGGACCTGATGGGGTCTCTCCTATTGTTCTCTGAAACTGTGCCTCCGTGCTTGCACCTTGCCTAGTCAAACTCTTTCAGCTCTGTCTGTCAACATCTACCTTTCCTTCTTGCTGGAAGTTTGCCTACATTCAACCCGTTCCTAAAAAGGGTGACCGTTTTAATCCCTCAAACTACCGTCCTATTGCTTTAATTTCCTGCCTATCTAAAGATTTTTAATCTATCCTCAACAGGAAGATTCTTAAACATCTATCACTTCACAACCTTCTATCTGCTCACCAGTATGGGTTCCGTCAAGGCCGCTCTACTGGTGATCTTCTGGCTTTCCTTACTGAGTCTTGGTCATCCTCTTTTAGAGATTTTGGTGAAAATTTTGCTGTTGCCTTGGACATATCAAAAGCTTTTGATAGAGTCTGGCACAAAGCTTTGATTTCCAAACTACCCTCCTACGGTTTCTATCCTTCTCTCTGTAACTTCATCTCAAGTTTCCTTTCTGACCGTTCTATTGCTGCTGTGGTAGACGGTCACTGTTCTTCTCCTAAATCTATTAACAATGGTGTTCCTCAGGGTTCTGTCCTGTCACCCACTCTCTTCTTATTATTCATTAATGATCTTCTAAACCAAACTTCTTGTCCTATCCACTCCTACGCTGATGATACCACCCTGCACTTTTCCACGTCTTTTCATAGACGTCCAACCCTTCAGGATGTAAACATATCATGCAGGGAAGCCACAGAACGCCTGACTTCATATCTTTCTAAAGTTTCTGATTGGGGCAGAGCAAACTTGGTATTGTTCAATGCCTCAAAAACTCAATTCCTCCATCTATCAACTCAACACAACCTTCCAGACAACTATCCCCTCTTCTTCAATGACACTCAACTACACTGAACATCCTCGGTCTGCCCTTTACTTATAATCTGAACTGGAAACTTCTTATCTCATCTCTAGCTAAAACAGCTTCTATGAAGTCAGGCGTTCTGAGACGTCTCTGCCAGTTTTTCTCACCCCCCCCCAGCTGCTAACTCTGTACAAGGGCCTTATCCGTCCATGTATGGAGTATGCTTCACATGTCTGGGGGGGTTCTACTCATACTGCTCTTCTAGACAGGGTGGAATCAAAAGCTTTTCGTCTCATCAACTCCTCTCCTCTAACTGACTGTCTTCAGCCTCTCTCTCACCGCCGCAGTGTTGCATATCTAGCTGTCTTCTACTGCTATTTTCATGCTAACTGCTCTTCTGATCTTGCTAACTGCATGCCTCCCCGCCTTCCGCAGCCTCGCTGCACAAGACTTTCTTCTTTCTCTCACCCCTATTCTGTCCATCTCTCTAACGCAAGAGTTAACCAGTATTCTCAATCATTCATCCCTTTCTCTGGTAAACTCTGGAACTCCCTGCCTGCTTCTGTATTTCCATCTTCCTATGACTTGAATTCTTTCAAGAGGGAGGTTTCACGACACTTATCCATCAATTTTTGACCACTGTTTTGGCCCTTTTATGGGACTGGCATTTCAGTGGGCATTTTTTTTTTTTATTAGATTTTTGTTGCCCTTGACCAGTGTCCTTCCTACATTTAAAAAAAAAAAAAAAAAAAAAAAAAAAAAAAAAAAACTCAACACCTCCAGACACACTCCAACACCCCCCTAAACACACCAAATACACTGAAAGCACTGTCACGGAAGACAAATACTACAAAGACAGACAGGGCAGCAGGAAAAAAATTAACCTAAATATTGTTTTCTTAGCATTTTCCTGTTTTATCACCTCCTCTATTCCTTCTCCCTTCCTCTTCCTCCTCTATTTCTCTTATTTTCTTACTCATTCTACTCTTATCTACATATCTGAGTTTAGAAACATGTGGAAACACCAGGAAAACACTGCAAAATACGATAAATATTACCGAGGAGACAGCGGAGCCGATCAAGGTCCCGAGTCCATGATGGCGGCAGTGACGTCACGGATGTTTTACGTACCGTAACGGATTTCATTTTGAAATTGACCCCTCGAAAAAATGGAGCTAGGCTCGAATGCCTTATATATTCTGACTTGATAAATACTTTAACTAATATTCACAATATTATAACAGCTCCAGCTTGAGTAGTATTTAAAAAATATCCAAATGAATTATGGAAAAAATGTTGAAATATTCGGCACCATTTAAATCATTGAAAAGTCCACAACATTTGAATTTTCAGGAACGTAAAAAATTTTTAAAAATCTGAACGATCATCTTACACCATCAAAAGTTACCTGGAACAAGAAGTAAACAAATAAAACCGAAATTGTGTAAAAAACAAGTGTTGGAACCTAAACACGATTAAAAATCACTGAAAAGTCCACCCATTTTGACTCAACAACAAGATAAAACACTTTAAAACATACGAACTATTTTTTCAAGCAATGAAAAGTTAGTTACAAGCTGAAATAGAGAGACAATAACACAAAAAGTGTTGTAATCACAACTTTTAACAGGACCATAAACCATTTTTAAAGTCCACTTATTTCTCTCAACAGGAACGAAAAAACACTTTAAAAATCATAAGCGATTTTTAGAAACACAAAAGATGTAATTAGAGCGTGAAATAAAAAAAACAAGTTTGTCAAAATACTGCCAAAAAAACATCCCACATTTTCGTAAAGCAACACAAAATTGAAAACAACTCAACACAAGCAACGAAAACACTTCTAAAGCAAATAATGATTTTTATAAACCATAAAAATATGCTATACGAGCAGAATAAATAAGTTAAGAAAATTACCAAAAAAATACTGGAACCAACAGGTTGGCAGAGGTGGCCAGCAATCATGGCGGCCCTTGGCAGCGGAGAGAACGGCCACTATTTTGCCTGTTATTTTTCCATCGTAACTAAATGAGGCAATGGCGGATATATCTAGCTAGCGGATATGAAAGCTTAGTCATGTGGCTCCACTTTGTGACGTGTTAGGCTTACAATAAATAAGAGATGAAGCAGATAAAAGCTCATAATAAGGACGCCCTACCTCTATCTGTTTGTTTACATAGATCTCCCTTCAATATTTAGCTAAATTTTCAGACTCAGATGCGAGAAAACCCTAAATAAATAATAAATAACCTCAAAAACACCCAAATAACGAATAAACTGACAGGAAGTCCGCGGGAGGAGTGTGTTACGGTGAGGGCGATAAGGCTGACAGGAGGAGGCTGCCAACACTACTCACCTTAAGTAGCTGTGTCTCTCTGGTGCTGCTTGATGGAGGAAGAAGCTGCCGGGAATATGCAAATACTGATCGCTATTAGGAGTGTGTGTGGCAAGACTGACCAGTGCCGACCAAAGCAATGTAACACAAATCCCTGCCTTCCTAGCGTCACCACCACTCTGCCCTCACAGCACTATTCCTTAGCCCGTGAGTGCACAACACACTTCCTCTTTTCTACAACTTTAGGCATGATGAAGGCATCAAGCGATAAACAGTGCACACGCGGGACTGAGTCACTGAGTAAACACAGTGTAGTGGAACGCGGGTGGCGCGAAGCAGTGCGCTCTGGTGGCGAGGGGGCAAAGTATGCCTCGCGCGGGAATTTTAATCGATTTTATGAGTACACATTGATATTTTATTGATTTTAAGGCTCGGGGAAATATGTGCCAGATACTTGAAGCTGCAGGATACTCGAATGCCGGATGAAAGGGATTTTACTGTACTGTGACTGCTGTGAACAAGTCTCAATCAAAAACCATTTGCCATCCAAATTTGCCAATGTGGGAACAGGACTTTTAACTTAATCAAGCCTTTGGATGGAAACACTTAAGTTATTTCAATATTATCCAAAAAACCTACATACCTGGGCCCAATCTCCACCAGAACCTGAGAGTCGTGGCTGGCCTGCAGCTGTGTGGTGATGTGCAGCCCTGAGTCAGGCAGCCAAGGGTCTCCCAGCAGCCCCCACATCTGACACGCTGCCTCCCTGCCCAGCACCTGCATCACATCCTGCGTCTGTGCTTCTTCTTCACCACTTCTGGAATAATGCTTTGTAGTAGTAATGGTAGTAGTAGCAGCAGATCTAGATAGACCAGTATTTTAAAATAAGAAATATATAAATCAATTACATGCATAACTACGTACAGAGAGAGAGAGAGAGAGAGAGAGAGAGAGAGAGAGAGAGAGAGAGAGAGAGAGAGAGAGAGAGAGAGAGAGAGAGAGAGAGAGAGAGAAATTTCCCACGAAGGGATTACAAGGAACAAAGTTTAAACTGTCATGATTAATCAACATTGCCTACAAATCAGAGCTGTACTAGGTCACGTCACTTAACAGTCTTGCGGTGTTACTTACTTCCCGTCGACCAGAATGTAGTAGCACGTTTCCTGCTGGAGGCGCGCGAGGGAGGGGCACGCGATCCGCAGTCGTTGAAGCAGCAGGCCGGCGCTTCCACTCTCCTCTGTCTCCCCTAATGTTCTGTACACCCGCACCACCACCATTTCTGTAGGAAGAATAACACATTCAGCCAGTTTTCATATGGAAGCTCAACATGCAAGTTTCTTGTCCTAATACTAAAGCTTGTACTCTGAAACGCTCTGCTTTCTCATTATGACTGCTTTCAAAGGCCACAAAGACGATTAGCCGGGTTCTCAAGCGTGTTTCTTAATAATATACAAATTTTGTTACACCGTCACTAGAACCATAAAAAACACTCTGGAAAGCCGTGTATGGAGGCTTCGAATCGATCACAATAGATTCGAAACGGAAAAATGAAAGAATGGTAATAGTCAACGAGATAATACATGTAAAGTGAACACCTGAATTTTGTTAATACTATTGCAAATCCAGACACTAAGTGAAACTTGTGATCGCACCCAAGATGATTTAGCTGAGTGGAATCTTCGTCTAGCAACACGCGTACTTTATTAAGGAAATGATCAAGAATGTGACCCCGCCAAACCAGCGTGCAACTCATGCCACCAACTACACCCACCTATTGATGCATAGCTATTAAGTGGTCCATGAATGAGCGTAAACATGAAGGTCACTTAGGATGGCAACCCTAGCCGCTGTGAACATCACGTGACGTCTTTACAGCAATTACAAAATACTATTGTACTAAATCACATACAAAAAACTGAAACTGTCAATGAAAGTCATCACATAAAAGGGGAGTCCTAAGATGAGAGAAATCTGAAATGCATAGTTACACTCGTCAGGATTAGTAAATACCTAGTTAACATCACCAGTCACCACACATCTCCACAGCTTACTACGTACACAAGCTCACCTACACGAACTGTGGCCAAACACTTCAGCACAGCGGTATGAAGGCCTCACCTGGCGTATTGACAGCGAACACAGCAAGAAAAGGAAGCTCACTGAAACAAGCCGGGTACCAGGCTCCAGACACCCTTCCTACGTGACTCCTGACCAAACACTGGCTCAAGGTCACGCAGTCACTGCAAGGACGGGGCGCTGGGGTAGTGGGGCGGCGGGCGGTGGTTGCTGGTGGGGTGAGACAGGCGGCGGCCACATGGAGACACACACACGATGCCACAGTGCGTTATTTGTGTGGATATTTTCAGTGCCATACGCGTTATCCTGACACATCCTGAAGGTTTACGTGTTAGTTGTGCATAAAATAGTAACAAGTCATGTGTGAAACTGGCAGGTTATGCAAGTCAATGAAATTCTTTGGGTAAGATTATACATGGCAAAATTTATTAGGATTACTCATTATTACGATTATTTGTTGGAATTTAGTTCATCTCACTCACCTCGTTCCTCTCATCATCATCATCACCATCTCGAGATATACTAAATAAGCAAATATTATGATGTAATAGAACACAATTTACAGCCAGACCACTAATTTGAGGAAAGGTCAGTTACCAGTTAGTGGTTGTTCTCTCTCTCTCTCTCTCTCTCTCTCTCTCTCTCTCTCTCTCTCTCTCTCTCTCTCTCTCATTCGGGAGAACACAGTCATTCATTCACCTTCGTTGTTGTTGCTATTGTCACTGGTGATTTATTACTCATACAAATCGTGTGTAATTGTTCAGACATACATTTTATTAATACAATACAATACTTTCAAGTGGAGGCCTCGGTGGTAATAATGACAGTATGAGCCATGCACATATGCGATCAGGCGAGTACACTGACTCAGAATAAGAATACATGTTACGAATATAAACACACTCATTGACTTAATATTATAGTGAACATCACACAGCAGATTTCAGCCATCAACACATTGGGAATGTTTGAAACCTGCGAGAATCTCTCTCTCTCTCTCTCTCTCTCTCTCTCTCTCTCTCTCAACACAAACGAATCCACAAGTTTTAAGCCTAAACTGGAGCGAGATAACACGCAGGAGACAGGACAGCAGTGATTCGCTCCTTGCACACTACCCTCAGGTACACTGTTGCCCCTCCCTCTCCCCGCGACGTCCCCGCATCACCCGTCACAGTCAGTGGTAACGCTATCAAATATAACTTATCACCTATACACTAACACACTAGAGTCACAACGTCACATCACATACACACGACTGCGAGGGATACAGTCACGTGATCGTTGAGGTAAAAATATCAATTCACATTCAAAACATCTACTGGACGCAGGCTCCGCGGCGAGGTGCAGCCTCATTACAGGTCACCTGCGTTTCCTTCTGAACGCGACATTATTATTATAATAATAATTCAGTGTAAATCTGAGTGAACGACCCAGATCATAACGAGGAGCCACGCAGGCAAGCCAAGGCCACGCGGCTGTCCTCGGCTGCTGGAGTCTTGAGGCTGCCTCATAGGTCTTGAGCACTCGAGGCACGTCTCACGTTAAAAAGCAAAATTGGCCGCCACACAAAGTACAAAATCCAAGTTAGATGAGCTACCTAAGGGGAAAAAAGGAAGCTTAATGTGCGAAGGTAAAGGTGATAAGACTCATCTCCAGCAGCACACGAGTCACAAAACTCATCATTTCATCCAACCACTGGACACCAAGCCAGGCCCTCTTACCCATCCGGCAAGGCAAGGCGATGACCAGCAAGACAATTTACCATACCTCTCCAAATAAATGTTTCACAAATGCAATATATATATATATATATATATATATATATATATATATATATATATATATATATATATATATATATATATTATATATATATATATATATATATATATATATATCATCTGGGGTGAGCAAAGCAGTTTTGTTTCATCTCATAAACCTTAAAAATCAATGTCTCCATCAATCACCCCTAGCGCCAAGGTCAGCGCCATCTCCCCTCCTGCCTGGTGACTGTCACTGTCAGTGGGTAAGTTAAGGTTTTTCGTCACTTATGTCCTGGTGTAATGAGCCCATCCGTCAAGCCCTTCTGTCAACACTCGTGCTTGTGGCGGCATAATTTCCCTCAAGGGAGTGCGCGTCAACATCCAGTTTCTCCAGCAAACATACGAGAAAAATGCATGTCATGCAAGTTCATTACGAACCGCTATTGATTAGCAAAGGCAGCCTGCGAAGGACTAACCCCTCACCCTACAGAGGATTATCACGAAGGTTCCACTGCTGCTTGTGGAAGTGAGGACGATAGGTCTGGCATCATCTCTAGGAAAAGTACGTTACAGACTTTCCTTGTGGATAAACGTCTTGACGTTGTGTTGGCAACCCGCGATCCTGCGCGTGCTGGTCAGGGGCAGCAGGGCTCTATGTGCAGCAAGAGTACAGCACACTTACCGCAAGATGATACAGTTATGAAAAGATGGATGCTATCATACTTGACACACAAGGACATCCATTGACAGACTCGTGAGGCGGACAAAGTATTAAAAGTAAGGGACGGGGATGCTCTGGAATGAAGCTCATTAGTCTTTCTTGGTCGCTTACAGAATAGAAAGCAGCGGGAACCCAGCAACATAACTTTTCTAGGAATATGCATTTTATCAGTTCTGACATCCAGAAAGTCTGGATTTAACTTTGTCCTCCCTTTCCTGCCTGGAATGCTAGCTTGGCAAGGGACTGCGGCGAGGCCATGAGTGAGGCCACCACACACGTCACCCGACTATGGAGCCACTGTTGTCGCTGGCGTCGTCGCCGCCTTCATCGTTAGGGGGCAGCGGCTCCTCTGGTACCGTAGGTGCCTCTGCCAGAAGCAGTCCATTCTTTAGGTCGCGAGGAGACAATCTGGCGAGCGGTCTGGGAGTGGGTAAGTTTTTGAGGTGTATGCCGCGAACCTCCACGACCGGAGGACTGGCGCTGGCGAGGAGAGGCGCGGGCGGATGGGCGTGGTGGTGCTGCAGGTGGCTCCCTGCAGCCCGCGTGGAGGAGTGCCGCAGCGCCTCTGTGTCTGGCGGGAGAAAGTGTTGTCACTATTGACTCCCTCGCGAAGAACATTTATCTTTACTCCTCAATGAATTAAATGAACAACAACGAACTTTATGCAGTAAACGAGTCACGACAAGCGAACAAGACGCGGCTTCCGAGACCAAAAATTTTCACTCCAAGAGCTCCTGGTCACCTGAGTTGTGGCGGTAGCGAAGCCTCCGAAAGGTGGTGACGGCGCTGGTCATTTGCTGCTGGAACTGTGAGGTAGAGAAGGTGTAGAGCGCGGGATTGACGGCAGAGTTGATGGGTAGCACGAGGATCACAAGCCAGGCGTAGAATCCTTCTGTGTGTGGCGGGGCGGGGCGGGGGCGGGGGCGGGGCAGAGCAAGGTGGGGCAGGACAAGGAGGGGCGGGGCAGGGCACGAAAAGAAGAGTCAGGAATTAATAAGACAAATCAACACTAAACACCTGTAAACTACTACTGTTATCTTTCCACCGACAAAACTCTCCTAACCTTTCTCATTTTCTTCCGACTCTCGAACAAAACAAGGATGGGTTGAGAAAGAGTGACAGTAGAGAGCAGGATAAAGAAAGGAAGACGAAGAATAAGTTATCAGAAAACCACACCAATTCCTTACGATGGACTTCGACGTGGGCGAGAGCGGCGACCTTGAGGCACATGATGGGCAGCCAACACAGGCAATTGGTGACCACAATGAAGAAGAAGCGGAAGGCGAAGTTCATCTCGTCGCTGGAGCGGGATGTGGAGAGTCTCGTCCAGCGAATGTTGACGAACAGACCCACGTATGACCCGAAGATCACCACCATGCTGAGAGGCGAAGACCAGGACGAGGGCGAGGTCAGAGAGAGAGAGAGAGAGAGAGAGAGAGAGAGAGAGAGAGAGAGAGAGAGAGAGAGAGAGAGAGAGAGAGAGAGATTAATCACGAGAAAGAGACTGGAGAAAATTAAGAGGAAGAGGTGAGAGAGCGAGAGAAAATGAAATACGAGAAAGAGGCTAAAGAAAACCAGGAGGCCGAGGCAAGAGAGGAAATGAAAGACGAGAGCCAAGGTTCCTATAAATCTAGCGTTCTTGACGAAAACGAGACTTTAGGAAACGAGAACGAGGCTTAAAAATATATATACATTCTTTTCGAGATTCAATTATCTGTAATCTTTGAGGAAAACCATTAGTCGCAAAAATTTCTGAACTTTTTTTTTTTTAAAGGTCTGGAATATATCCCTACTATCAGATAGAAATGCTGAAATTAGAAATGTTTCAACTTTTATTTAATTAAGCTCCTGAACGAGATAGAAAAGAAATAACAGCACATAACAGCTTGCTAAAAACTGTCACGCATCCTACCCAGTTTAATCTTTGATCCACCTAGCACTCCATAATACCGACAGGAATAAAAATCACGTTCCTCCACGTTCAACACCCACCTGACGAAGTTAAGGCCGAGGAAGATGAAAGCGGAGTATTGCCAGCCCGCCAGATAAGGTTCATTGATGTAGAGCGGGAAGCAGACCGAGTTGTTGCCGTAAAAACTTCTTATCCACAGGACTGAAGTGGAGGACGAGACGTGGGCGTTGAGAGGCAGTGGTGGACAGGGATGGCGATGAAAGACGAGGCGAGGCGGTGCACGGCGGGGCGAAGAGCGATGAATGAGAGAATATTTGTTAAATTAAAGTGATCCTTGTATTTTGTAATCGCTGACAAATGGGGGACTATCTTCAAAATTTGCACGTAGAATTGCCACTGAGATTATGCCACGAACTTTGAGTAAATGGTGCATTACCATAGCAATTAGTAACGTTGTAAGTGAGTGTACCATCAGCACAACATTACTTTAACTCTGCTTGCTCGTACGCGCGTAACACCACTACATATAATAGTACCAGAGAATCATGTATATCTATTGGACAGCTTGTACCTATTTCATTATCAGTTATAACGAATCCTACACTTATCAAGGACATTACACATTAATTAGTCAAGGGAAGAAAACTATGGATTAACTCACAGGGGAAGAGGGCCAAACTGATGGAGATGAACCAAGTAGAACATTAAACAAAAACCTATTTCACTGCCAATTAAAACGAATGCTACACTAAATAGAGACCCTACCCATTACGAAGCCAGGAAATAACTCACTGGGGAAGAAGGCCAGACTGATGGAAGTGAGCCAGATAGAACAACAGAGAGAGAGGAAAAAAAAAAAAAAAACACATACACACACATATCTATTTACAATGAAGCCGAAAGCTACACTAACCAGGGACATTACAGATTAACTTAAGGACAGAATACAAGAATTAACTCACTGGGAAAGAAGGCCAAACTGATGGAGGTGAGCCAGATGATGGCAAGACACAGCCGGGCGCCTCGCAGGGACAGAGTGCGGCCGTCCAGTGCCTCGCTAATGTACAAGTAACGCTCCAGGGACATGAAAGACAGGATGAACACCGACGTCTGCAGGAGGGAGGCGGAGGTGAGTGCACGTGTGTGTGTGTGTGTGTGTGTGTGTGTGTGT
Source organism: Scylla paramamosain (assembly GCF_035594125.1). Classification (NCBI taxonomy): domain Eukaryota; kingdom Metazoa; phylum Arthropoda; class Malacostraca; order Decapoda; family Portunidae; genus Scylla; species Scylla paramamosain. The sequence goes on from NC_087174.1 coordinate 4,314,761, forward strand.
GTGTGTGTGTGTGTGTGTGTGTGTGTGTGTGTGTGTGTGTGTGTGTGTGTGTGTGTGTGTGTGAGTGAGTGGTAAAGTGGGAAGCCTACATAATGAAAAACTCATGTCGTGTCACCATCAAGAAACCAGAGAGAGAGAGAGAGAGAGAGAGAGAGAGAGAGAGAGAGAGAGAGAGGAGAGGAGAGGAGAGGAGAGGAGAGGAGAGGAGAGAGGAGAGGAGAGGAGAGGAGAGGAGAGGAGAGGAGAGAGGAGAGGAGAGGAAAGGAGAGGAGAGCATAGGAGAGGAGAGGAGAGAAAAGAGAAAAAAAGTAGAGAGGAGAAAACTAAAAAAAAGAATAGAAGAGAACAGGAAAGACAAAACAAAAGAAATAAAAATAGAAATAAACACACACACACACACACACACAGTAGTAGTAGTAGTAGTAGTAGTAGTAGTAGTAGTAGTAGTAGTAGTAGTAGTTTATTGACAAATCTAGCAGAGCACAAATACATAGTCCAAACACACACACACACACACACACACACACACACACACACACACACCTTGACTCCCTCCCCCTAAACACGCACCTCAGAGGAGACCATAGCCAGGACACCCGCAAGGATACAGGTGTAGGAATCCGCCCACTGGAGAGCGTGTGAGTTGAAGCTGCCCCTGGTCATGGCATCCTGCACCCCGATCACCACCAGGTACACCCCCATCAGGAGATCCGCGGCTGTGTGCAGAGTGGCTTGGTTAAAATGAATGAGTTGAAAAATACATGTTATATTTCAATGGTATGTTTGAGTTTTGAAGTCTTTGTTATGAATCTTGTGTTTTTGTATTGCTTTTGAAGTTGTAGATAAGTCTCTCTCTCTCTCTCTCTCTCTCTCTCTCTCTCTCTCTCTCTCTCTCTCTCTCTCTCTCTCTCACCTGCTAAATTCTTGACAAATAGCTTCAGTATCTTATTGTCCTTCCTGGAGATGGCGCGGCAGAAGATGACTACCACGTTAGCGAACAAGGTGACCAGCGCCATCACCCACACCGCCACCCGCAGCGTCCGCCACCCCAGCAGGTCCTCGGTGCTGGTGACTCCTGAAGGTGCGGGATGGATCAGGCAGAGGGAAGAAAAGGGGAGGGAAGGAGAGTGGAGAGATGAGGAGAGGTAAGGGGAGGAGTGGAATCCTGGGTGATTATGTGCATGGTTGGTTCGTGTGTGGGAAATAAATGCGCACGTAGAGAGAGAGAGAGAGAGAGAGAGAGAGAGAGAGAGGAGAGAGAGAGAGAGAGAGAGAGAGAGAGAGAGAGAGAGAGAGAGAGATACTATTCCCAGTCTGGCACAAAGAGCATTAAATTTTACACATCCTCTCTTCATCCCCCTTCCTTTTCCTTCCCCTCTCGACCTCAAGAAGAAAGGACAGGCAATAAAATCTTCTCAGACATCTCCTCAACCTTCCCATCACTGACGTTTAACTGGGAGGGTGACGGGTGACGGGTGACGGGTGACGTAGCAAGGCATTTCACTGCAGTTTAACGTGTTTTTTCTTTTCTTTCGTTTTTTTTTTTTTTTTTTTTATTGATTTTGGCCAGCGAGTTTATGTTCAAGGAAGGAATTACTTGAACGTCCATCATTCTTTGCACTCCAGACCTCCCTCCCTCCCTCCCTCCCCCCTTCCCTCCCTCGCCTCCCGTTTATCTCAGCGTTGCAAGAGAGAGAGAGAGAGAGAGAGAGAGAGAGAGAGAGAGAGAGAGAGAGAGAGAGAGAGAGAAGGAGGAGAGAGAGAGAGAGAGAGAGAGAGAGAGAGAGAGAGAGAGAGAGAGAGAGAGAGAGAGAGAGAGAGAGAAAGCACAGAACAAAAAGTACCTCTCAATCCGACAAAAACAGCAACTCACCGTCAAAATTGGGGAGACAGACGGCGACAGTGGGCACGTAGCGACAGTACCTGAAGGTGTCGAAGTACCTGAAGGAGGGAATTGGGGGAGGAACCACCTTGAGTATACAGTAGTTAAGACAAGGACGGTCGATCTGGAATGTGGCTTCCTTACGTGTTGACTACAGTATGCAGGTGTCTGTGCAAATATCTGGTGCAGTTTAGCGAGTCAATTATGCAGGTTGGGAAAAAAGGAAAGGATTGTTATCTTGTTTTCAATTTAAAGACCCAACTTAAACTCACTTACCCTAACTTAACACTGAGGTTCGTTACGTGCGTACCAAGTGCAGTTTTGCCAAGGAAATTATGTTGGGTGACAAAAAAAGTAGATAAGTAAATTAATGAGTAGTGAAAATATCATCTGGTCATTAGCAATCAGAAGGTTAATGGCCGATGTAAACTATGGGGACGCGCAGGCTCCAGTCACGGTCCAATCACATTATCATTAAATGCATTTCAATGGAGACCGTGAGCACCAGTGTGAATGCTTCTATGTAACATGTGACTGGACTATGAGCGGACCGTGACATGAGCGTGACCTTCCCTGTAGAGCGCACCAACATTCCGGTAGGGCAAGTGGCGGGAACTGTTCTGGCTCATAAGAAGTTATCGTATTGTCACTAGGAAGATGAAGGTTAAATACTCAGGAACGGCAGGTGACGGAAACTCTTCTGGTATTCAAACACAAAATATCGTAATGTCACTAGCAACATGAAGATTAATACTTAGAGAACCTGTCGCCACTAGCACCTGGAAGATTAATGCCCAGGAGGGAAGGGACAAGCGGCAAGAACTGATCACTGGCACGAGGACTCCTCACTCACACAAACTTGAGTCCCGGGAGGATGTGGAAGTTCTTGGTGTGGATGTCGTGCAAGTCAAGGTCCTCCAGTTTCCTGAAAATATGGGAAAGAAAGAGAGAAGAGAGAAGGAAAAAGAGAGATGGATTAATGTACGCACACAACACTTCATATATTTTTTTTTTTTATCTTCCTGCTTTTTTCATGTTTTCTTTCTTTATTACTCTTTTTTTTCTATGCTGGTTATTGTGTTTCTCTTTTCTTCGTTATCATTAGTCTCTCTCTCTCTCTCTCTCTCTCTCTCTCTCTCTCTCTCTCTCTCTCTCTCTCTCTCTCTCTCTTCAGCGTAATGAAATGTTAACAACAGCCCACTCGTTATGCTTGTGAATTAACGTTCTTTATTACAGTCATCAATCATTTGCTTTATTTATTATTCAGGCGTTATGCATCATCATTACAAACACTTAATATCACCTACTAACTTATTCATCTACTCGAACACTCAGTCAAACATTAGTGAACTTACTTATTCATTCAATCAATCATTCACTCACTCGCTCACTCACTCAGCTCAGACATTCGCACACTCACTGAACCATTCATTAACTCATTCATTCACTCAAACAATTAACTATTCACTTACACATTCATTCACACACTCACTCAAACATTAACTTAAAAAGACCGATCATTCACTTATTACTCTCTCAATCAATTGGTTAATCACTCACTCGTTCACTCACTCACTAATTCACTAACTCATTCCGTTACACACCCCCTTAATCAATCGACTAACCATTCACACACAAACCCACACACAGCAACAAACATACACGCAGCAGGAGACACAGCAGGAGGAAGGAACCACTTACAGCATACTGAGATGACTGAGGCCCTGGAACAGCCCCGCCACGGACGTCACACGGTTCCCTGACATCACACTGTAGGAGGGAGGAGGAGGAGGAACCTCTCACAACCCATCCACTGCCGCCACTGCGAACAGAACAACACCACAGCCGCAGCCTCCACGCACTGGTCGGGGCGCCTCGCTAACACACAGCAGCGTCTCTCAACTTTTATACTCGTCACTTGTACTACTCAGAAAAGCCAACGGAGAGAGAGTCAAGGTGGCTTTATTGTGTGTGTGTGTGTGTGTGTGTATGTGTGTAATGAGTCGTTTTGGGAATTACCTTCTTGTTAACGTAATGGTTTAGGAAACAAGGGATCTGTAGACTAGAGCTGAAGCTGATTGGCTGAATGATTGATTAACTGACTGACTGAATGAATGAGCACCTTAATGAAAAGAAGGGATCTGTTTTACTAGACGGTAGACTGTTTGACTGACTGACTAACTGAATAACTGATTGATACTGACTAAATGAACACGTTAAAAAGACCCTGCATACTTGAACATGACTAACTGACTGACTAACTGAATAAACGATTGATACTGACTGAATGAACACGTTAAAGAGACACATACATACTTGAACATGACTGATTGACTGACTGACTGATTAAGAACAGACCTGTATCCTTCTCCTGTCCTCAGCCATGTATCTTGTCCATGGGATACACAAATACACAGTCCCACCACTTAAACCAGTGCTGTAATACGTCCCACTAATCATACATTTAAAACTTCAAACACATCTATACGTTCTGAGTCCCTACGTGTAAAAGTGTATTTAATTATTTTCACGCAGAGGCAGAGTCAATTGGTCTAGTGGTAGTTATGCAGGCTCTGTTAGAAGTTATTAGAGTTTTCAAGTGTTTTGTGATGGTACTAATATTTACACGGGCTCCATTATGAGATTACTAGTGTTTTCAAGATGTTTGATGGTTTTAATGGTAGTTTTGCAGGTTTTATTAAAGGTTATTAGAGTTTTCAAGGGTGTTTTGTGATTCTACTAACATTTATGCAGGCTATGTTATAAATCATGGGGAATGTAAACGTGTGCATTGGGAAAGGAGAGGAAAGCTGTTCACTAAATTGCCCTACGTAAAAAAATCTATTAGTTTGTCGATTGCATTTCTGTCATGTGGCGTTTGTAGTCCTGGGATGTGTATAAGGGTACCTCTCTCTCTCTCTCTCTCTCTCTCTCTCTCTCTCTCACCCAGTTTCCTCGCAATGCCTCTCACCGCCACTCTCACTCATTCAATACCACAAACTCATTCTCACGTGAAAGGACTCACAGTGGGAGGTCATACGTGAGATATCTAATAAAGCAAGACTGATTCTCTCTCTCTCTCTCTCTCTCTCTCTCTCTGGTCATTCAATACCAGTAAACTCAGTGGGATTATCCGTAGGACATAAAAATAAAGAATGACTCTCTCTCTCTCTCTCTCTCTCTCTCTCTCTCTCTCTCTCTCTCTCTCTCTCAGACAACTCAATCACGTGATAATCGGATTTGACGTCTAGAAGATGCTATACCAACACCATCACCACCATCACCACCACCTCTCGCTCAACACCTATCATTCAGCCTCTTACACCGCCCTGCACTCCGCCACCACCGCCACCATCACCATCACCACCGCTGAAAACACTCACAGATGCCGAAGGTGGGTGAGGGAGCTGAGGGCAAGTGGATGAATCGTTGCTATTCTGTTGTCACGAAGGTCCCTGAAAAATAATAGTTATCCTTGAAAAATGAAAGATGCTGCTACGTTTTCTATGGAAGGTGATGTTTTGTGATCCTACGTAACAAACACATACGCACACACATTTATACATACTCCTATGACCTATACTAATACGCTATACAACGCCAGGAAACTCACTCACAGGTCAGGAGGGGAATATTTTAAACAATTTATCTCACTACTGTATGTGTTCGGTTATTGGAATAGTTAACACTGACATCTATCGGTGGAGTTGTCAGCTTCTAAGAGGAACACTGCCCTCTGTTGGGAATATTTCGAATTAGTTTAGTGTAGAGAAAGAAAGAAACAGAATAGTAGACAGATAGCTAGACAGATAAATAGATACTTGATTGATATAAATATAGATAGATAGACTGATAGATACGTAGATGGATAGATAGATGGATAGACAGATACGTAGATAGATACACGGGCAGAGAGAGAGAGAGAGAGAGAGAGAGAGAGAGAGAGAGAGAGAGAGAGAGAGAGAGAGAGAGAGAGAGAGAGAGAGAGAGAAAACGGTAATCCTAGACTAATAATCACAAAGAGCCAAACATTAACATTTGCATTTCATCCCCGCCCTTTTGAATCCCGCCATGAAACGGAACGAAGAGGACACAGAGAACAAGAGAGAGAGAGAAAAAAATAAATAAATAGACAAAATATGAAGATTACTCTGCATTATAGCTTACTTACAGGGTCTTGAGTCTACTTACACACGCAGACATACTTACACTATTACCTGTTATGATATATTATGAGTTATTAAAAAGACAGGTTATACAGCATACAGGTAAGGATGGTCTGTACAGGTGAGGCTTACTTACAAGGTCCTTATGGCGGTAAGATGCAGCAGGAGGGTGTTGGTGATGCTGGCCAGGCGGTTGTTGTTCAGGTACCTGCAATGGATGTTGTGGTTGTGGTGGTGGTGAGGATAAGGGCGGTGGTGTTGATGGTAATGATGATGATGATGATGATGATGATGATGATGATGATGATGATGATGATGATGATGACTGGAGTGAAAAGTAGTTATGGATAATAGGAACACACACACACACACACACACACACACACACACACACACACACACATTCTCCAATTTTTCACTGACAATCTCCCTTATTCACTTTTTTTTGAGGGGGAACAGACAATTTATCCCCCCTTCCTCCCTCTCCCCCCTACACACACACACACACACACACACACACACACACACACACACACACACACGCGCGCCCTTTTTTTAGCACCCAAGTCCTTCCCCTTCCCTACCCCTCCCCCGTACACACACACACACACACACACACACACACACACACACACACACACACACACACACACACACACACACACACACACACACACACACACACACACACACACAAAGGAATAAAAGAAAAATGCGAACAAAAAAAAAAAACAGCAATGAAAGTACGAAACAAACAGCATAAAGAAGGGAGCCGGTGAAACATTTGCATACCCAAGGTAACCCCACTGCTGCTACTGTCTCCTGGCGATGAAAAACGAGCATAGAACACAAAGGAAAAAAAAATAGCAGAAACCAGAACACAAAGATATACACGTGACAGAAGCAACCCAGATAGGACAGCTTACTAACAGAGACAAGAAGAGAGGACTGACTGACCTGCAGGGATTTAACACAGTAGCAGTAGTAGAGTAATAAGAGTAGCAATAGTGGCGAGTTTCTTATGCAATCAAGACTGGACAGTTTACCAACGAAGATAAGTAAATAAGACAAGGATTGACTGACTGACTAGCTGACAACGAGACTTTCCAATAAATAAATAGATTAGAAAAAAATATAACGACAGCCAAAATGAGAAGTGACTGACTGACTGACTTCACTGCCGTATGCAATAACAAATGAACAAATGGGTGAATAAATAAATTTAAAAAAACGTAAAAATATTGACAATTAAAGAGAAAATGACGAAATTACTCACATGCAACAAGAACTGAACACACACACACACACACACACACACACACACACACACACACACACACACTCCCTCCTAGATTAGACTTACCTTTAGGATTAATGTTAAGTTTTTCCCACCCCCTATGTACATTTTTAGTTTGTCAACTGCCTAAATAATAAACCGTTTATTATTATTACTATTATTATTATTACACACACACACAAAACATTGATATTCACCTAAAGAAAAGCAAAGGAAGTTAAAATGAGCAGGTTTCATTAAGAACTCGCTAGTGTAATTTTCACACGTGGCTGCAGAACAAAGAAAACGTGTCGGAGTGACTCGTGATGAAGGAACTTATGTCTTAAGGATCAGAGAAACGATTGTGGCGATGGGGGAAAAAAGAGACTGAAGTGAAATAATGATGATAAAGTAGTGTTGATTGTTGATGATGATAATGGTGAGCACAAAACACACAGGAGAGAGAGAGAGAGAGAGAGAGAGAGAGAGAGAGAGAGAGAGAGAGAGAGAGAGAGAGAGAGAGAGAGAGAGAGAGAGAGAGAGAGAGAGAGAGAGAGAGAGAGAGAGAGAGAGAGAGAGTCAGTCTAGTAATTGCAGTGATTACGTTGGAAATTAAAGAGATGAAAATGTGAAGGTAGCGTGTTCACCCTTATCATCTGCAAAAGTAAAAAAAAAATAATAATAATAATTAAATTGAAATCAAACTGGGTAAAGGAAAGTAAAGCGAAGACGTACCAGAAGAAAAAAAAAACACAATAATAATGAGTCGATCAATAAACTTAATGAAAAGGAGAAAAAAATATGATATTTTCTAAGATTAATTGAATGTGAACAAAGACGCCTTTTGTGGTGAGAGAGAGAGAGAGAGAGAGAGAGAGAGAGAGAGAGAGAGAGAGAGAGAGAGAGAGAGAGAGAGAGAGAGAGAATGTTAAACACACACACACACACACACACACACACACACACACACACACACACACACACACACACACACACACACACACACACACACAAAGAAACACATACCAACACATTAAATAAACAACAACAACAAAAATAATAATGATAACAACCCACGGAACAAAAGAAGGAAAAAGGAAGAAAAAAAGATCAAGAAGAACAAAAAATATGAGAGAGAGAGAGAGAGAGAGAGAGAGAGAGAGAGAGAGAGAGAGAGAGAGAGAGAGAGAGAGAGAGAGAAGGCATTCAGTTTCACAAGTGAGGTGTTACTACTCCTGTCAACGAGGGAAGCGTCATGCGAGTGAGGAGCAAGAACACAACAGATGGGACGGTCTCTTACAGGCTGGTGAGGTGAAGAAGGGGCGGGAAACTCTGGCCCTTCAGCGTGAGTAAGTTATGTGCCATGTTGCTGAAAAGAGAGAAAGGGGAAACATGACTTAAGCTCCTCATCGTCAGTCTTTTAATATTCACGGAAAAAAAGTGGTTTGCAAGGACGCGGAAAAGAGAGGATATAGATAAAGTTTGTTCGGTGTTTTCCTTTCATTTATATTTATTTATTTATTTATTTATTTATTTATTTATTTGTTTTTTTTTTGTCCAAGTTAAGGGGTTATTTATCAAGTAAGAGATGTTAGTGTATATATACGTGTGTGTGTGTGTGTGTGTTTGGTGAGGCAGTTTACTATTGAAAGGGGTGAACTTGAACTGTGTGTGTGTGTGTGTGTGTGTGTGTGTGTGTGTGTGTGTGAAACGCCATCCACGGTACATACATGAGCTAAGGTTACAGCACCAAAGCACTCCTATACATAAATTCCTCCTATACAGACTACCACTACCACCACGACCACAAACACCACCACCACCACAACACTTACCCATCAGCCTCTACAGCTCCTCTCACCTCTACCTCTATAGCTCCTCTCACCACCACCACCACCATCACTTCCTAGCCATCCCACCCACTAGAAAAATACTATCATCACGTGTATTCCTCGTCACAATACAACATCCAGTGACGTGGGCAGATTCTAGTGATGCGGGCGTGACTTGATTTGCTTGTATTTCTCTTTAGACTTACGATCTCAAATGCGGGTGGTGTCAAATCTTGTCACTCTCCTCGCATCCTGACTAGTGAAGAAGGGGAAAGAAGGGAAGGAAGAGAAGGAGGGGAAGGAGGGGAAAAGCAATGGTTAGATACTGAAAGGGGAAAGATTAAAGGTATGCTTCTCATGGTTAGGTTGAAGGGGAAATTCAGGAGTGAGGATTTGAAGGAGGAGGAATGAAATGAAATGGAAATGGTGGAAAGTGAACAGCAAAAACATGGCTATTGAATTTGATGAGATTGTTTATGAGAGAGAGAGAGAGAGAGAGAGAGAGAGAGAGAGAGAGAGAGAGAGAGAGAGAGAGAGAGAGAGAGAGAGAGAGAGAGAGAGAGAGAGAGAGAGAGAGAGAGAAGGCGACAGAGAAACACAGACAAAGCGACAGAGAGAAACGAAGGCAGAGAAAGAGACAGAGACAGAAAAGCAGAAATAAAGAAACAAAGAGAGAAAGACAAAAAAACAAAAAAAAACAAAAAAAAACAAAAAACAGAGAGACAAAAAAAATCTAGAAAAACAGACGAAGACAGGAACAGGGGAAACAGAGAAAAAAGACAATCATATATACTTCCTGACATACACACACACACACACACACACACACACACTCACAGGTCCTGGAGTGCTGGCGTGTACTGGAAACAGGTGAGGTCAAAGGAGGTGATCCTGTTCCTATTGATGAAGAGCACCTTGAGGACACCCAGACCCAGGCACGTGTTCTCCTCCACCTCCCGGATCCTGTTCCCCGTCAGGTAACTGCAGGAGAGAGAGAGAGAGAGAGAGAGAGAGAGAGAGAGAGAGAGAGAGAGAGAGAGAGAGAGAGAGAGAGAGAGAGAGAGAGAGAGAGAGAGAGAGAGAGAGAGAGAGAGAGAGAGAGAGAGAGAGAGAGAGAGAGAGAGAGAGAGAGAGAGAGAGAGAGAGAGAGAGAGAGAGAGAGAGAGAGAGAGAGAGAGAGAGAGAGAGAGAGAGAGAGAGAGAGAGAGAGAGAGAGAGAGAGAGAGAGAGAGAGAGAGAGAGAGAGAGAGAGAGAGAGAGAGAGAGAGAGAGAGAGAGAGAGAGAGAGAGAGAGAGAGAGAGAGAGAGAGAGAGAGAGAGAGAGAGAGAGAGAGAGAGAGAGAGAGAGAGAGAGAGAGAGAGAGAGAGAGAGAGAGAGAGAGAGAGAGAGAGAGAGAGAGAGAGAGAGAGAGAGAGAGAGAGAGAGAGAGAGAGAGAGAGAGAGAGAGAGAGAGAGAGAGAGAGAGAGAGAGAGAGAGAGAGAGAGAGAGAGAGAGAGAGAGAGAGAGAGAGAGAGAGAGAGAGAGAGAGAGAGAGAGAGAGAGAGAGAGAGAGAGAGAGAGAGAGAGAGAGAGAGAGAGAGAGAGAGAGAGAGAGAGAGAGAGAGAGAGAGAGAGAGAGAGAGAGAGAGAGAGAGAGAGAGAGAGAGAGAGAGAGAGAGAGAGAGAGAGAGAGAGAGAGAGAGAGAGAGAGAGAGAGAGAGAGAGAGAGAGAGAGAGAGAGAGAGAGAGAGAGAGAGAGAGAGAGAGAGAGAGAGAGAGAGAGAGAGAGAGAGAGAGAGAGAGAGAGAGAGAGAGAGAGAGAGAGAGAGAGAGAGAGAGAGAGAGAGAGAGAGAGAGAGAGAGAGAGAGAGAGAGAGAGAGAGAGAGAGAGAGAGAGAGAGAGAGAGAGAGAGAGAGAGAGAGAGAGAGAGAGAGAGAGAGAGAGAGAGAGAGAGAGAGAGAGAGAGAGAGAGAGAGATTTATCCTTGTTCTATTCTTTCTCTTTCAACACACACACACACACACACACACACACATATAAATAAATAGATAGATAGGCAGATTAATAGATAGGTAAACACAGATAGACACAAGTAGTAAAAAAAAAAATAGAAACAAAAGAACTAGTAAAACAAAACTACAATAAAAACTGAAAAAAATAACAACCAAAAACGAATATACAAAAATAAATAAATAAAAAATAAATGAATAAATAAATAAAAAAATAAATAAAAACACCAACATTTATCTGTGAGGGAGAAGATAATAACAGAACATACGACAACAGACGCACTGAACACACAGGAAAGGACTCACAGGTGCTCGAGGTAATGGAGGCTGACGAAGAGGCGGTGGGGCAGCTTGGTGAGGCCCCCGAGGTGTGTGATCTGCGGCAGGAGAGTGGTGGTAGTGAGGGTAGTGATGGTAGTCATGATGGATACAGTTATTCAGTTCTTCATTTATTTGTTTATGTATGTATGAATCTTCCTGTCTATCCATCATTCGGTCTATCTATCTACAGTAAAATCCCTCTCATCCGGCATTCAAGTATCCGGCAGCTTCAAGTATCCGGCACATTTTTCCCCGAGCCTTAAAATCAATAAAAAATCAATGTGTACTTATAAATATCGATTAAAATTCCCGCGCGAGGCATACTTTGTCCCCTCGCCACCAGAGCACACTGCTTCGCGCCACCCGCGGCCCACTGCACTATGTTTACTCAGTGACTCAGTCCCGCGTGTGCACTGTTTATCGCCTGACGCCTTCATCATGCCTAAAGTTGTAGAAAAGAGAAAGCGTGTTGTGCTTACACTTAAGCAGCTGATCAGATCAGCTGATCTTTGTTATGGTAAGATGCGTGAGTGTAGGGTGGTGATTGTGGACATAATTTCACTTCTATTCAAGTATCCGGCAATATTCAAGCATCCGGCATGTCGGCGGTCCCGTTGATGCCGGATAAGATGGATTTTACTGTATCTATCTATCTATCTATGTGTGTATGTATTTACCTCTCTCTCTCTCTCTCTCTCTCTCTCTCTCTCTCTCTCTCTCTCTCTCTCTTGGTAACCCTACACTATACAGCCAAAGCGTTGAGTCAGCACGAGTCTCTTACATGAACAATATATCAACGGTCCCCAGCAAATGAGAGCGCGTGAAACGTCCTAATATATATAGAAAAAAAGATAAAATAAATAATTAAATAATAAGTAAACGTTAATGGAAAATAAATACCACAAATAAAAATAAGGATAAAAATAAAGTCCTCTCTATAAACAGTTTTTCTCGTTTTTTTTTTCTGAGTTTCTTTTTTCCTGAGTTTCTTTTTTTTTCGCCTTGGTCTGTTTCCAATGTCCATAAAGAAAGCAGTATAATAAATAATAATTAGATAAATATGAACATAGATAGGAAAAAATACATAAGTTATAAAAAAAAGAAATACATATTAAAGTGCTTCCCTTTGCATAGAAAAAAACAGTAAATATAAATAAGACAGAAGATAAATAAGATAAGATACAGGTAAAAAAAAAAGAACAGGTGTGAACGCGAGTCCCATTATAACCTCCCTTCGATACTTGTTAACTTGATCAGCGTGTTCTCTCATTTGCCTTATTATGTTCGTTAGCGAGACACCTCCTCCGCTCCTCTCCTCACCCCACGCTACATTTTTTGCTGAACTCTATCCCACGTAGGTTGTAAATGAGGCACCCAGCTTTCATGTACAAAACTAGTGACTGACTGACTGATTGACTAAATAACTAACCAGCTAACTAACTAAATAAATAAATAAGGTAACAAATAACTAACTGATATTGCAGCTCTGATAGTGGTGGTGATAATGGTGGTGAGACGAACAATGCTTCTACTACTGCTGAACATGGCAATGGTAGCAGTAATGGTGTTGGTGGATGCATGGATACACCAGCTCTACAGGTAATGAAGGTGGAGGTGGCGGTGATGGCGGTGGTGGTGGTAATGAGGGCAACAGTGACTCACAGTGTTCGGAGGTTGGTGAATCTGGTCAACACCTTATCTTCCAGTGTGGCGGCGTCGTCCAGCGTCACAGTTCTGAGGGAAGGAGAGGAATAGGACGAGGAGGGGACGAGGAGGAGGCAGGGTGTGCGTGCGTGGAAGTGAGAATCATATGAAGCACTTCTGGATACACCCCTGGCAACATCTCCACTACATTCAAAAAGCTCTAGTTCAAGTTATACGTGTTTTTAAGATTATTTTTATGGTTCTATTGACAGATAAACAACATTTCTACATTATTTACAGGAGAAACACTCTCGAGAACCCGGCTAACCATCTCTGTGGCCTTTGAACATAGTCGTGGTGAGAGAGAGGATCGTTTCAGAACACGGCCTGAGGTAGGTGTGGGGAAGGCGAGACAGGGACATGATAGGACACCTGATACTCGCGATTCCCAAGCTGAGGCGAGGCCGTTCATTAACTCAGAAATTTTAAGGTTATCGCTTTTTTAGTATTGATTTTGGTGTTTTAATCTAGAAGGAATAATGTTGAGGTTATAAGGTGGATATCTGTTAGTTTCTTTCCTTTTTTCATTATGTTCTGTACTAGTGTCGCAGATTGGGAGTTGATGAATGATTCTCTTTGGAAAGGTCCCTTAGTGTCGAGCCAATTGGAAAGCTTTGAAAGATGATGAGGTAAATTTATGGATGGAGATGATAGGTGGAAATAGGTAAGCATGTTTTGTACAGGGACCGTCACGTGTAGACCTGATGGCTTCTTGTAGCTTCGCAGGAAAAGACGAAGAAAAGAAACAGAGGTGAAGGCGTGTATGGAACAGGATTGAGAGAGAGAGAGAGAGAGAGAGAGAGAGAGAGAGAGAGAGAGAGAGAGAGAGAGAGAGAGAGAGAGAGAGAGAGAGAGAGAGAGAGAGAGAGAGAGAGAGAGAATATACACCAGGGTTACATGAATCAAATGAGGAGAAATGATTAATACAAGAGACATCACGAGAACTCACAGCTGCTTCATTTCACCCACGATCCTGGCTGAGATGTTCCGCATGTGAGTCCCTACGCAGGTGAGGTGACTCAGCTCGCAGTGGCAGGATTCCCGCACCTCCCCTGGTTGCTGGGCGAGGACCTCAGGGGCGTGTGGTGCTGCTCCCTCGCCTTCAACCTCTTCCGCGTCCGTACTTTTCTCCGTAGTCGCCTCCTCCTCCAAGGTCATGTTGATAGGCGAGGTCACTAGGGATGTTGCGTTGTCAAAATCCAGGTTTCCGGAAGTCTGCTCCAAAGGCTGAAGGTTCGTGTTTGTCTCAGGTTTGCTCGTCACGTCTCCTGTCACCTGCCGCCTCCTTCTGGTTCTCCGTGTCTTCTTCTCAGTGTCATTGTCATTACGGCAGATGGAAGACAAGGTTTTGTTTACTCCGGTTTTAAAGAGTGACTCTCCAGGTGGTTCTCCAGCGCGCGTGGGTGTGGCGTCTCCAGGCTCCTTCCCGCCGGCACTCCTGGCGTGGGTGGCCTCGCCGGCGTGTTGGGACAAAGGAACTTTTGAACCACTGCCACCCTTGAGTAGCACGCGGCGCTCAGCCCTTGGCAGGAATTTCACGCGCTTTGTTCTGAGTAACGAGTTGAGAAAAGACGAGTGTGTTATTTTCTTGCTGTCCATAAAACCCTCGGCGTGACAGCAGCCCTGGTGGTGTGGCGGGCAGCGCGCCACGCACTCCCCCCGTGAAACGAGCCTGTGGGAGCCGTTTTAGAAGTTTTTATAGCGTCATAAGTCAAGCGAGCACTTTGCGCTGCATGTAGACCAGTACTTTTACCATTCTCACGATTCCCGGCTACAGTTACACGTCTAGTTGAAATATTTTTCTTTTTATCAAACAGAAATGTCCAGATTCGCCTTGTCGTTCCCTTTCTTTTTCCTCGATAGGCATCCAATCACTGCCTTTCTCCTGCTCGCCGGCCACCGCGCTTCAGGGCCCTCTAGAGTCACATTGAGGGTTCCAATAGCGCGTCTCCCTCGCCTCGCCCTGAGTGGCGCTTCAATATAGCTCTGTGGGAGACGAGTGGAGGCGCTACGAGGAAACTTTATCCCCGAGGCGTCTTTGTTGCCTGAGTGGGTCGTAAGGTGGCAGTGCGCGAGGCTCAGGTGAGGCGGTGAGGGAAGCACGCACTCCTGAAGGCTGCGAGGGGCCGGGCACACGCATATACCTGAAGGAGCAGACGAAGGTGCAAGCGTGAGTAATAAAAAGTGCAGTGTGTGTGTGTAAAGCTGGAGTGGCACGTTGGTATGTTAAATCTGGGTGTAAAGATGAGAGAGAGAGAGAGAGAGAGAGAGAGAGAGAGAGAGAGAGAGAGAGAGAGAGAGAGAGAGAGAGAGAGAGAGAGAGAGAGAGAGAGAGAGTAGTAGTAGTAGTAGTAGTAGTAGTAGTAGTAGTAGTAGTAGTAGTAGTAGTAGTAGTAGTAGTAGTAAAAGTGGTAGTTGTAACTGTCATTATTGTTGTTTTTGTTGTTGTTGTTGTTATTTTGTAGTAGTAGTAGTAGTAGTAGTAGTAGTAATAGTTGTTTGTTGTTGTTGTTGTTGTTGTAGTTGTAACTATAGCTGTTGTTGTTGGCTTTCAGTGTTGTTGTTGTTGTTGTTGTTGTTGTTGTTGTTGTTGTTGTTGTTGTTGTTGTTGTTGTTAGTATCACTGATGTTCCAATAATAACAAAACCAGCAGCAGTCGTAGCAGTAGCACCTGTACCAAATCAGAAACAGCAGTGGTACCAATTCATACTCACGGCAAGGCGAGGTGCTGGTGGCAAGGGAAGTAAAGGATGCCTCAAGTCCACGTTATCTGGCAACACTGCGAGGGGAGAAAGAGAAAGAGAGGGAGTGTTAGGACAGAGCAAGGGAGAAAGAACACGGCAGTAGAAACCAAAAAAAAGGAAGATAAAGAGAGAGAGAGAGAAGTGAGAGAGAAAGGAAAGATGTAGAGAAAAAAATAGTAAAAAAATAATAATAAGAAGAAAAGAAGAAGAGTAGATTAAGTTATATTCTAAGGCAAATAAGAGGAGCTGGAAAGAAAATGAGGGAGTGAGGAAGATGAATGGACGTCTGCACAAGCTCAGTGAGAGGGTGAGAGGGGTGTCACAAAAGGAAGGAAGGGGTGGACTGCAAAAAATGGAAAGGTGAGAAAGAGAAACAATTACAAAATTTACGAAGCACGTCACGGCAGGAGGAGACGAAGAGAGAGAGAGAGAGAGAGAGAGAGAGAGAGAGAGAGAGAGAGAGAGAGAGAGAGAGAGAGAGAGAGAGAGAGAGAGAGAGAGAGAGAGACTAATAGAAAAAAAAAAAAAACAAGCACACAGACAACGGAAGCAATAAAGAAGAAAATAAACTCAACTATTTCACACACATTTAACTCTCCCCTTCTTTATCCTCAGTCTCTAAGAAACCACCCCCCCTCCCCGACCCCAGAGGAAGCAAATCTTTCAAACCCATATTTGCTCCTTCACCACGACTATTTTCAAAGGCCACAGAGGTTAGCCAGGTTCTCAAGACTGTCTCTCCTGTTAATAATGTAGAAATCTTGTTAATCTGTCAGTAGAATCGTAAAAAAACACTTAAAAACCCGTGCAGCTTCAACTACAGCCTTCTGAAAGTAGTAGAGGAGCGGTGCAGAAGTGTTTCAAAACATTGCCCTTAAACTCACTGCAATCTTCCTCGTCCTCGCGTTCTGAGCAGTTGTTCTCGTTGTCGCACCTCCTGCTACGTGCGAGACACTGGCCGTCCCTGCACTGAAACCCTCCCTTGGGACATCCTGCAACACACCACAATTGTACGGCACTCCTCGCTAAGAAAGTTAAGGGTTAGGTGCAGCGACATCACAGCTCTCTACTCCCATCAAGAAGGGTTAGGTTAGGTTAGGCAGTGTGAGTGTTTAGTTAGTTAGTGTTAGTTAGTTTAGTTAGTTATTGAGTGAATGAGTGGGTGAATTAAAGTGCTAGTTTGCTGGATGTTTACTTTGTTAGTTAGTTAGTTAGTTAATAAAAGAAAGAGTGAGTGAGTGAGTGGATTAATTAGTTAGTGAATGAGTGAGTAAGTGTATGTGTGAATTATTTAGTCAGTGGATGCGTGAATGAGCGAATGAGTGAGTTAATAAATGGATTGTATAGTTCATAAAAAAATCCAAGGTCATTAAAATATACAAATGCACAAACAAGAGAAAATAAAAGAATATATATGTAATGAGAGAGAGAGAGAGAGAGAGAGAGAGAGAGAGAGAGAGAGAGAGAGAGAGAGAGAGAGAGAGAGAGAGAGAGAGAGAGAGAGAGAGAGAGAGAGAGAGAGAGACTTTTCCATCACATCATCTACACAATAATGATCAAAAGTTTCAGTTGGTCATAAAATTGAATAAAAATCTCTAATTATACTTTCCTTTTCATTATTTTCTTCAGTGCATAAAGAGAGAGAAAAAAAAAGAAAACGAGACTAATGAATGAAGGCAAATAAATTACAAGAGCAAAAAAAAACAACAACAGTGCATAAAGAGAGAGAGAAAAAAAAGAAAACGAGACTAATGAATGAAGGCAAATAAATTACAAGAGAAAAAAAACAACAATCAAATGACACTAATGAACAAGAACTTAACTTAATTGGTTATTAGTTAATGTTCCAGGAATCTTGATGTTTCTTTTATATCTGTCTGTCTGTCTGTCTGTCTGTCTATTTACCTAGATCTACTTACCTACCTCTCTACCCATCAATCTACCTACCTTTTATCTATTTACCTATCTATCCATCTACTTACCTATTTAGTTGATTATCTCTATGTCTATCTATCATTCTACCTATTCACTTATCTACTTCTATACCGATCAATTTTCCTATGTTTTTTTTTATCTATTTATCTAGTTATCAGTCAACCTACCGATTAACTTACCTATCTATCTATCTATCCATCTATCTACCTTTCCTCTTATCCATATAATAATAAGTAACATAAATTAATGAAAGGAAAAAGCAAATGTGAAAGAAATCTACAACAACAAGAAAACGTGTGTGTGTGTGTGTGTGTGTGTGTGTGTGTGTGTGTGTGTGTGTGTTTTCCCTCACAATAAACAGCTAACTAAAAGAACCGGAGATCTAATAAGACGACCCATGAAAGCCACCACCCACACTACATTTTTTCCGCGCCCTCGAGCACGTGATGTTGTGTCTACGCCTCCTCTGTTTATAGACTTCAGAGAGAGCCGGACAGAGGGAGAGACAGGGAGAGGCGCGGGGAGGGAGACACTGTGCATTGAATGAAAGGCAAACCTAAGTAAGCCCTTATTCAGTAGAGGATATGAGGACTTGGTAACCATACAACCATATGCCATTTTCTTCCATCCGTTTTCTTTTTTTTTTTTTTTTTGCGTGTTTTGTTGGGGTGTCTTAATTAGTTTCCAGTCTGTGTTCAAATGCAGTCAGTTTCCTCTGAAGAAAATTTAGTGTGGTTTGGTTAGGTTAGGTTAGTTTAGAGTGCGTTGGGGTTGGGTTAAGCTAGGTGGAGATGAAAATGTTGAGAAAGGAAGTCCTGTTTTTGGGTTAAGTTAGGTTAGATTATGCTAAGGTTAGATAAGGTTTAAAAATACTGGTGAAGGACGTATGGTTTAGGTAGGAAATACAAGGTAACACACACACACACACACACACACACACACACACACACACACACACACACACACAAAGAGAAAAGCAAGAATACATGCACAAGACACAGAAAGACTAAAGAATGCAAGACACGAGAAATGCCCAGGAGGAGGAGGAGGAAAAGAAGAAAACGAGAAAGAAAAAAAGGAGAAAGAGAAGAAAAAGCAAGAGGAAGAAGATACGAATATAACGACATTCAATCAACATTTTCACTGTTAACTAATGAATTGAGACTCAGTGGAAGCTGGGAGACTGTATAGTGAAGGAAGGAACCAGATTTCCCTCCTTCCGTAATGAGATGGTGAGAAGAGAGTGAATTTCTTACTGACGCTCTTCAAGTACAATCAGTGACAAGTGCAAAGGTTGTGTGCTGGGGAAGAAATGCGTGAGGCAGGTTAGGTATGCGGTCAGTCAAGTACCTCCTTCCCCACGCACCTCTCCCTCCTCGTGTGCCAATAATAAGCTATGCAACGCCCTGTGACGCTTTGTTCTGTATTCTGAAAAGCTTTGTTCTTCAGTCAGGACAGCTTTCAAAGGCCACAGCGATGATTAGTCGTGTTCTCATGGGTATTTTCTCGTTAGTGGTGCTGAATTGTATATTGTTAAACCATCAGTTATTTCATGAAAACATCCTTGTCCCTTTTAGGATCTTACACCTCAAATTATTATTATTATTATTTTTTTTTTTGCTTATTCATTTTCTTTCCACCAATTTGTGTTGTCACTGGCCAAAGCCCCTCTTACATATATATAAAAGAAGAACAAGAGGAAACAAAGAAGGAAAGACAGGATCGAAGAAAAAAAAAGGAAGAAAGGAAGGAAAGAAGGAAGAAAGAAAAGAGAATTCAATAACTTCTCATAAAGCTTGTGGCGCCGTAACGTTTGAGAAAGCCTTCCTTTGACGCAGCTTAGCGGGCACCCCACAACTGCGTCACCGAGTGCTGTTTTGAATGTTTTCTCCTGCCTTCACCGCGCATAAGTCACACACACACACACACACACACACACACACACACTGCCTTTCTAAGATGGTATCGCCGCACAATAAAGGCTCGTATTCTGAAAAGCTCCGCTCCCACACCACGACTAATTTCAAAAGACACAAATAATTAGCCGGGTCCCCAAGAGTGTTTCTCCTCTTCATAATGTAGGAATCTTGTTAATCAGTCACTAGAATTGTTACATCACCCTTAAAAAGCCATGCCACTTCAACTAAAGCCTTTTGAAAGGAGTCGAGGTGCGGCGCAGAAGTGTTTCAGAATATGGTTCAAAGTCGCGGCCACAAATCAAGTTGCCTGCCACACTCACCTCCATTGTGCTCTGGGTTTGCTCTCAGCCCTCAGCAGTCCATGAGCATGATCCCAAAATGTCAGGTTTCGGTATCATGTGCGGACAATAAAATATTCATACTAACTGAAAAAAAAAAAAAAAATGTCTAGTCTTCAGAAATGTATGGTTGCATTCAATATCCATTTGCCTTCCCTGTGATATCAGCCGTTACTTTGGCAGCACTGGAGATTTTTAAACAAAATAAGGAAACAACAGAAGCAATGAAATATATGTAACGTATTCCCTCACACAGCAAACACGCAGCGGGTTCACACAGCAAGCACGAGCGTGATGCACCAAATGGACTGTCAGGGAATGAAATACGCTGATTCTTCGTAGCGATAACTAGCGCAGCGATAACTAACGCAGAGAACATTACGCAAAAAAACTGATTCTTTGTAACGCTGAATTAGAGAAAATTACGTAATATACTGATTTTATGACGCTAAATTAAACACCTAAACGTAATGATACACTCATTCTTTGTAACGCTGAACTAAAAAACGTTACCTAATGCACAGGTTCTTTACGGCGCTAAACAATGCA
Organism: Scylla paramamosain; assembly: GCF_035594125.1. Taxonomy (NCBI): domain Eukaryota; kingdom Metazoa; phylum Arthropoda; class Malacostraca; order Decapoda; family Portunidae; genus Scylla; species Scylla paramamosain. Next base: position 4,335,418 of record NC_087174.1, read on the forward strand.
ACGTATATCAAGACACAACACAGCATGAGTAGCTAACTATAACTCAAAGAACCTCCCGTGAGTTCCTTGATAAGTTTACAGTCACGACCGAACAAGGGGTACTCAGAGTCCCCAGTACCTATTCCTTCCTGCTGGCTGAAATAGTGTTTTGCAAGTATCTATATATATTTTTTTAATTCTTGCAAGCCTCCGCAGAGATTAGTTCCTTCACTTTTTTTCTTCCTGTAAGCATTCACAGATTGGTTTCGTCTTTGTTTTTTTTTTTTTAATCCTTGCAAACACCCAGTGATATGTTGCTTCTATCTTCTTTCTTGCAGGCACCTAAAGAAAAATAAGTTCCCTTACTTGTTTCTCCTCTATATTTTAATGCTCTATAGATTTAATATTTCAATTTCAACGTTTTGGTTTACAATAGATTTTAAACGCCAACAGCAAGAAAGAAAAAAAAATCTAAGAAAACCTGACCAACCATCTCAGTGACCTTTGAAAACACTCCTTATGAAAGCCCAAAGCGTTTCAATATACAGGCCGTGGTTCTGATATACATGTAATTCACTAGCAACAGGCGAGTAAGAGAAATGAGGCACATAAACACAATGATATAAGTACGCAATTCTTTACGGACAAACATCATTTTAATCCTTTGAGTACCACGACATTAGCTCACTTTTACTCCCGATGCCATTACAAAACTGTACTGACTGTATTAAACTGTATTGAAGATGGTTTTTGTTGTACTGATGGCGTTAAAAAAAGTTCTCTAGTTACTCATCAACCAGCATTATATCTCCGTTTACTTGTTTCCTGATAATAGGTGATTTTATGAAGCTTCGAAAGTGTATCAGTGCGTCAGTTTTCCCTCCCACTAAAAGCTTCAACAACTAGTTTTCCATTGTGTTTAAAAATGTCACAACGTTTTCAAGGAATCGAATCTGCTGTAGTGAAGACAAAATAACTTCAGTTTTTATCAGCTGCAGCGTCTTCTCAACTTTAGTAAAATGTAGCGGAAGTTTAGCGTGTAATTCCGGACATCACAGTTGCCAGCAAAAGAAGAACATAAGATTATAAGAAATAAGGGAAGCTGCAAGAAGCGACCAGGCTGACACGTGTTAGTCCCTGTATGAAATATACCTATCTATTTCCACCTATCATCCCCATCCATAAACCCGTCTAATCTTCTCTTAAAGCTCCCTAATGTCTTAGCACTAACAACATGATTACTGAGTCCGTTCCACTCATCTACCACTCTATTTGAGAAACAATTTCCTCCTATCTCTTCCTTAAACCTAAATTTTTCAAGCTTGAACCCGTTATTTCTTGTTCTATCCCGGCTGGAGGTGGAGTAGTTTAGTGTTTTCTGAGACTGCACTTGTATTTTCGTGAGTAATATTCTGGTGTGGCGTTTTCATAAGCTTAGATAATGAAGCGTAAGTTTACAGTATCATGAGAGACGCAGTTGGCGGCGAAAGAAGGGGTACTTACCTAGAGAAGTTAAAAAGTTTTGAACCCCTACAAAAGTTCGAAATTTTAAGAGTCTGCATTTATATTTTTGATGAGTAATATCGGTAAATGAAGTAACAAGTCGAAGTCAGGAAAACAAGAAAGAAAGAAAGGAAGAAAAAAAGAAAGAAAGGAAAAAAAAAAAACTCAGGAAAATTCACGAACGATAATAAAACACATCTTTGCACTCGGATGGCACAATGGTAAGGAATATAAAAAAAGTTAATTAAGAAGCATATCTTGGTGTGTTTAAGAGCGATAAAGAAGAAACCAAGTGAGGTGCAGGTGAAGTTAAGAATAGTGCTCTGAATATGAAAAATGTTAATTAAGAAGAATATTTAGGTGTGTCTGCGTTAATTGTGCTACATACGAAAATATGGACAGCACAATAGCAGTAAATATGAAGAATGTTGATTAAGAAGAATATTTAGGTGTGTCTGCGAGTGGTAAAGAGGAAGTTAATTGTGCTACAGACGAAAATATGAACGGCGCACTAGCAGTAAATATGAAGAATGTTAGTAAAGGAGCAGTGAAGTGTTTCCAAGAGCGGTAAAGAGGAAGTTAAGAATGGCACACTGAAACGTATGGAAAATATTAGCCAGGTGTGTTTCAAATTGGTAAAAATGAGGTTAAATGTGGTGCAGACGAAGTTATGAACAGCAGACTGAAAGGAAATATGAAAAATGTTGGTTACGTGTGTTCGAAGGTGGTGAAAAGGGAGTTAAGTGTGGTATAGACGAAGTTATAAGCGTTAATTAAGAGAAACTGAAATGTGTTAAAAGAAATAAGGATGAAGTTAAGAGCAGTGCAGGGGAAGTTACACAAAGCACATTGATAGGAAGAACTTAAGTGCTTCTACGAGTGGTACCATACTTATACTATTCTTCAGAGCCTCACTACTTAAGACAGAAGTGTAGGAAGACTACCCTCACCCCTCCCCCAAAGCCCTCCCTCCCTCCCTCCGTCAGAAAGAGTGAGAAAACACCATACACTTGCCGAGTAGAGAGGAAATGCAGATTTTTATGGGTTACAGGAAAAAGTTTTTGCATTGGCGATGGGTTAGGAAGAGGAGAGCGGAGGATGAGGAAGAGGAGGAGGAAGTGGTGGATGAAAATGAGAAGAGTGTGATGATGGAGTGATGAGGGAGTTACTAAAAGGGACTAAAGGCTACGATAAAACAAACACGTCAGCACACACACACACACACACACACATGAGGCAGCCCGGGAGGAGGAAAAATGGAGAGAGGAAGGGGTGTGAGTCCTCCCCCTCCCACGCCTGAATCAACACTGAACGATCATCATCAGACACCATCACTTGCATTCCTCTCTGGAGATAAATCCATCCAGCTTTTCCTTATATGCACGCAAACAACTGCAAGGGGAGGGAGGGAAAAATAAAGGCATAGGTTTTAGGGAGCCGAAGAGGAGGAGGAGGAGGAGGAGGAGGAGGAGGAAAACTCTTCGAACAAAACACCTCTATTTCTTTTCCTTTTTAGAATGATTTTGTATTCTCCTCTCTGTTTGTTTGTTTGTTTTTCTCTTCTTTGTTTTAACTTTATTTGTTGCTGCTGTTATTGTTGTCGTTAATGGTTTTTTCCTCCTTTTCTTCTTCCTCCACCTCATCACCATATTCTCTATCTCTCTCTCTCTCTCTCTCTCTCTCCCTCTCTCTCTCTCTCCCCTAATATAACCTAGTCAATATAGCACAGGAGTCAGAAGAAACCCTCACAAGCCGGCACAAGCAACAAGACAAAGCACAGCAACACACTCACCAGCGTGCCAGAAGGCCAGGAGACTCACGACGATGACGAGAACGAAGGTGACCAGTGCCCCGACCAGCATCCTGACGGTGAAGGTGCCGAGAGACTCAAACCCGAGGGAGGCACCGTGGCATCCCCCGGCACCACCCATCGCGGCGCGCCCCTCACCCCCTCTATTGGCGGTGAGGGTGGCAGTGGCAGTGGTACGTGTGTGTGTGTGTGTGTGTGTGTGTGTGTGTGTGTGTGTGTGTGTGTGTGTGTGTGTGTAGCGGCGTCCCCCACCTGATAAGGAGAGGCAACCAGTGAGGAATACATGAAAAAAAGTATATTTAAGAGAGATAAGGATGAAATTATATGATTCATTGGTAAAGAATGCTACTTCAAACACAGCAAGAAGTCGAGTATAAGGTACAGAGAGTGAGGCATGAGGCGTGAGTTAGGGAGGCGTGAGGGTCGGTCATGTGGGGCGTGGGGAGTGGATCAGGGGTATTACGGGGTCAGGACGAGCCATGTATCAGGGACATAAATGATTAGGAATGTGGGAATTCAGGGACATAAATGGTTAGGAATGACATAAAGACAGGTCAGGGATGTGGCAAAGAGGCAGGGGGGTGGTCAGGGGTGTGGCAAAGGGGTAAGGGATGATCAAGGACGAACTAAATTTGGGGCAGGAGTGATCAGAGATGTGGCAAAGAAACAAGGATAGTCAGGGATGTGGGAGAGACAGGGATGATAAGAGACATGACAAAGACAGAGATTATCGGAAACGTGGCAATTAAGGGACTAACTATTTACATTTTACAAGGAAGCTGAAAAAAAAAAAAAAAAAAATCAAGGACCTGGAAACACTTCACAGGGAACTAAACAGCGCATAAACATCAATAACGACACAAGGACACACGACCAGGTCCCAGGCATCTTAATTATACCCTACATGTCAGGACTGTGATTCCAATCGTGACGTGTAATCTAGTCAGTGAACGTGTGCTGTTTCCCAATACTCAGACAAGATCTCCTCCCCTTGTAGACCTGGAGGCACATACGCTTGAAAATAACTAAATGTACTGCAAGGTGAGTACTAGTGTTGATGAGGTTATTATAGGAACATAACATAAGGTAAGCTGAAGGAACATATTAGGCCTACAAGTGGCAGTCCCTGTACGAAAAATGCATATCAAGTAAAGATTTTTTTTTTTTATGAATATATCACAAGGAAACTACTGCTAATTGATGTTCATGTAGGAGGAGGAGCAGGAAGTAAGATTTTTTAGGCAGATACGTTTGTAAATTATTAAATATACAGCAAGGAAACGAGTGCTAATTGAGGTTAACAAGTAAAGGAGGAGGTCGTCTGTGTTTTGAGGTAGTGAAGACGAGACAATCACTTTTAATCACTGTTACATAAAAAAAGAAAAAGAGAAAAGAGTTACTGATTCTCTCTCTCTCTCTCTCTCTCTCTCTCTCTCTCTCGGTGCAGGTCAGGTGTGCACTCTGCTTCAGTTATCTCCCTCGCCAGCCCTTTTCTCACGTCAACAAACAGAATTCGTGTGTGTGTGTGTGTGCTTGCTGGTATAGATTACTGTGTCGAGACCGTCGGCTATTATTCCTGATATTTCTCCATAAAAACTAATAAATAAAATAATAATAATAATAATAATAATAATAATAATAATAATCACGTTTCTCTTTGTTTTTCTTCAGAGTAAAAGTTCAAATCAAGCACCTAAAATAAAAGAGTTTGTTCCTTTCACTTTCCTTTCCCTCTCACAAAAAAAAAAAAAAAGTTCGATTGTTTTCTATGCAAGCCACGAGGAACAAACATCAAGAACCTTAATTTGCCGAGACGGAAGGAAGGACAAGTGATTACCGCACCACAACCACCACAACACCTCACACCAGCAGTCGGGAGGTGAGGGAGAAGGGACTGGAGGAGCTGGGTGGGGTACTGAAAGGGGAGGCTTTAGGGAGACTCCAGTTCAGGGGCAGTTTGCGCGTCCCTCAGGATCACCGGCGGTAGTTAACGGACACGTGGCTGAAGAGGGTATGGTATGTTTCTTTGCTGACTGTAAATTTCCGCCTCCGAGAAGGAAAGGACGACTCAAGGGAAATGAAGACCCGTGGGTTTTTAAATCGAAAGTTGATCAATTTACTGCATTTCACACAAACACAAGTCTCAGAATGGCAAAAATCCAAGTGTTTTTTTGAATGCAGGTCGTGTTTGTGTTAATTACGATGTCTGAAGGGAAGAAAAGTCATCGGTTTCTGGTTTCCCAACATCTGCATGACGGAGAGGTGACCGGTGTATGGTTCCGTGCTGATTGCAGAGTCTTCCGGGGTGTTGCTGAGAAGAAATGGGTAACTGTAAGAAAATGAAGACCCGTGGGTGTTGTCCCGGTCAAAGGTTAATCAGTTTACTGGATTTCACACAAACACAAGTTTCGGAATGATAAAAAGTCCATGTGTTTTTAGAATGCAAGCTTGTCTTTGCTAATTACGGTGTCTGAAAGGAAAAAGGCCGGTTTCCATTTTCCAAACACCTGCCCGACGGAAGGGTGGCCGTTGTAGCTCTGGCCTGATTGCAGACTTTCCCGCCTCAAGGGGTGTTGCTGAGACAGAAGGAGTGGCTGTAGGAAAATGCAGATCCGTGGGTATTGTCACGGTGAGAGGTTGATCAGTTTACTGCACTTCACACAAACATGATTCTCGGAATGGCAAAATTCCAGGTGTTTTTAGAATGCAAGTCTTGTCTTTGCTAATTACGTTGTCTGAAAGGGAAAAAAACTGGTTTCCATTTTCCCAAAACTTGCTTGACAGGAAGTGGTACTTTGTCAATAAACTACTACTACTACTACTACTATGGCTGTGGCCTGATTGCAAACTTTCCCGGATCAAGGGGCATTACTGAGACAAAGGCAGGGACTCTAGGGACCAGACCCCTGGGTATTGTCGTGGTCAGGAATCGATCAACTTAACGCACTCCACATACAAACATGTGTCTCAAAAAATGGCAATACTCCAGATTTTTTTTCCTTTTCTTTAATATAGTTCATGTCTCTAGTAATCTCGGTATCGGAAGAGAAAGATATCGGCGCGCATCGGTTTCCCATGAAGCAAGTCACACGTCAGCAGTAAGGGCAGCGATGAACCTCCATCACGAGTATTAGTGGCTGTTCCTCACGGCCACGCAAGACTCGTGAGTGCCTTCAAGGACTTTAAGCTCGTTAAACACCCCTGACTGACCTTGCGAGGGACTGGTAAATATTTTGTGAAAAATCTTCCTCCTTTTCAAAACACCAGATAAAGTTGTTTTACGTCATGTCTAATAAACAAGATACTTCACATTCAAGTCCAATAGCTCGACTGGAAACATGATACAGACTTTCCCTTTTTTCATATACTAGACAAGGAGTTATTTCACGTCTACAGTAGTAAACATAAAAGCCTGCTATTGTCTATCATATGTCTCACTACGCAACATACGGTAGTGGAAGTGACAGGAAATACTCCGCGGACATTTACCTTATACTAGATAGGGAGTTAATTCACGGGTAGTCTTATTAATAAACATGCCACTTCACGATTGGTTAGACGCAATAAGCAGCAGGAGGCGTCACTAAACAATGCCCCTTGGTTACGTAATAATAATCGTTGTTGCTTCCCTTTGTTTTCATTAGTGGCATTTAAACTCTTGTGTAAAACCTGTGTCATTCCTGCTTCATGTACGCATTTAGTATCGGCGTGCGTCATCTCCTGTAACCTGACAATGGGTGTTGCTTACCTGTGATTAAACCCGCTCGAAACTAAACTTCGACTCTTTTCGT
>NC_087174.1:4347500-4400000 GCF_035594125.1 Scylla paramamosain
AGACATCCCCTGGAACAAGACCACTCTGGAAACGCGTCCTGGAGTCAAGAGATTTCCGCCTCATCAACTCCCCACCCTCAACAGACTGTCTTTCATCTGTCACTCACCGCTGTAATGTTGCATCTCCTGTCATCTTCTACCGTTATTAGTCTCTTCTTCTAAAGTTCCTAATTACTCGCCTCCTTTCTCTTACACATTCTCACGCCTCATTTTTCTTTTTTAGTTATTCTTTTTGTTTATGTAAGAGAGGCACCGGCCAAAGGCAACTAATTTATATATAAAAAAAAAGTTCAATGAGGTGCCGATCCCAAAAACAGAGTCAAAGGCGATTTAGAATTTTGACTGAAGGTTATGTGTGTGTGTGTGTGTGTGTGTGTGTGTGTATGTGTGTGTGTGTAATTTGCCAAAACTGTGTAATACCGCGTTCTATACAGCACCCGATGAGATACTAGACTCACGCTATGGATATTAATAGACCAAGCAATCAACAGGTGCCAGGAATACACGTGGCAGCATTTTTCACGAAATACTGTTATCATTGTTACCGTAAACTGAACGCGCATTCACACCCAATCAACGTCCCTCGTGGCTCGTGTTATGTAGTGAATGAATCATCTTGCGGGAGGAACCAGAGACAAGAAGCAGCAAACTGACCTGAGGAGGAGCAACAGCGGGCGGCGAGGGTCAGTCCGGGATGGAGCGGCGCACTGCTCTTCCCGCTGGCCGATCTGTAACTAAGCGCCGCCGCCGGGCCAAGAACTTCCCCACTTCACAGCTTGTATACCAACACCGCGGCGCCTCCAGCAGCCTCCCCTCCGCGATAAGCATGAAAGGTTTATGATAAGACGGACATCATGGTGAAAACAGCAGGGTAAAGGAAGGTGGGGAAAAACACGTAAAAAGATAAGTGAAATTTGACACGATACAAAACAACATAAGGGGAAAAGAACAAAAATTAAAAAAGAAAAAAAAATAAGATGAGGACTTGGCATAAATATCTTCCTTTCAGGCGCGACTTGATCACTAACGTTTATTTCTTTTAACGTATCTTCCGGGCCTTGACTTTTGGCAGTGACGGGAGCAGCAGCCAAGGACAACACGGGGGCAGGAACATAAACAACAGCAAATATTCGTCCACCGCCCGTCGCGTCACTCAAAGGCTCCTCCGCTTGCAGCCTCGCCACGCCGCTGTCAGTCTTCCCCTTTGTCTCCTGTTTGTTGGCGTGGAGTGAATCAAGCGTCAGAATGTGAAGGACTAAGACCAATTGCATTTATGTCTCTGTTCCTAGATTTCGATTGCAAAACCTCAAAGAAACATTCAAATTAAGAAATAAAAAGTTGGATAGGTTCGTTCTAGAGGTGTTCTAATACTTCTCTTCTACAACAACTGAGGTCATGGACAGGAAGGAGGGAAAACAAACAGGTAGAGGGTCCCAGAGTTTACCAGCGAAAAGGATGAAAGAGTGAGGATGCTGGTAAACTCTTTCACTAATATTATGAGTGATAGCAGCTGTGGAGACTCGCTCGCAACACCCTGCACTGACAAGCCAATAGATTCAGCATGACGCTTCCTTGTAGACGCCACAGGAATGGACGGCCGGTTGTTTATGAATACACCACCTTGAAGGGAAAAAAAATATCAAGTCTCGCTCAAGTTCATGTCACCGCCGCCCACACGCATGACCACCCGACGCAAGACAAGCTGCAGGTGTGTGTGAGTAGACTCATGTGGGGCTCCTTATAGGGACGTTACGGCCACCACGTGTCCATCATGTCTGTGACGCATCGGGGCAGAGAGGTATCTATGTCTTTTCCACCGGGGCTACGGAGCGCCATCAAAATATCGGTTCGTTTAACATTCTTTTTTTTTTTCTGTAACATTTTTTTTCTCTTCCTATGATCGCATTTTTCCTTGTCCTTCTTTTTGTTTCCCTATGATCAACTTTTTTTTTTATATATATATTAATGTGAGCATTTTTTTTTTATATGCATATAATAGAATCCTAATATTAGTATCAGTATGGTGTGTGTGTGTGTGTGTGTGTATGTGTGTGTGTGTTAAAATTTACTTCGAAGCCGACTTTATTCATTTCATTTTACTTTTTTTTTCGTATGGATATCTAAAACTTAAACTTGTAAAGGTCCATGGTAATTTTTGGTCGTATAACTAGCTCTGCGGTTGTTAGAGTATGTTTTGGACGTAATCTTCCTGAACTACAACTCGCTAATGTGTGATAACGGGTATCATTGTATGGAGGTATCTGCGACCTTCATTTATAATTATAACTCTGTATTTGGTTTGTAGTCAGGAAACATATCTGAATATCTATCCATCTCTCTACCTATCTGTCTACCTTTCTATCTGCCTATCCATCAATCCATATATCAATCTGCCTATCTATGTCTATCCATTTATCTATCTATCTATCTATCTATCCCTCTAAAACCACGTCAAACATACAACCGTTATCGGAAAAGAAAAAAAAAAAAAACACACACATACACGCACATACACACACACAGCAAGGAGAGACAAGGCAAATGCATGTGATTCCTTCCCGACACTTGCGGTTCCCTGGAGACACGCGGGATTCGGCAGCAGAGGACCAGGGCAGCCTCCACCCAACAAGACACTCACTGAATCTTTTCTCATAGCTCCACACTGCACGACACGCACCGGTGGACTGAGTGTGTGAGTGGTTCTCTTTTCTTCATTTTTTTTCGAGACTGAGACAAGCTTTCTTCTTTTTCATTATAAAGGCTGAGTAAAAGCTTGCAATCGAAGGAGAACAGTATGGATAGCACCTCTGCAAATATATTAATAAACGCAAGAGACTGTCCTTTTTTTTGTTTTTTTTAATGCTTTGTTCTCTCATCACGAATATTTTCAAAGGCCACAGAGATGATTAGCCGGGTTTTTAAGAGTGTTTCTCCCGTTAAGAATGTAGAAATCTCGTGAATTTGTTACTAGAACCGGCAAAACACCTTTAAAAATCAGAGAGAGAGAGAGAGAGAGAGAGAGAGAGAGAGAGAGAGAGAGAGAGAGAGAGAGAGAGAGAGAGACACGCATATATACGCAGAGACACATACACGAAGTTTCCTCATGTTTAGACTTGTTTACCCCTTGAAGAACTTTGCTGCTCTCTGCTTATCATTTCCTTCTTTTTCGCCTCTCCTTTTCTTTCTTCTTCTTTTAAAACCTTCCCTTTGTATATGCATTCCCTCCCAGCATAAGACTCAATCTCCCACAAACACTCCCAAACCTCACATTCTATTTCCACACGTGTATTTGCATCCTTTTATCTCCCCCTATCTCTTAACATTCGTATTTTTTTAACTGTTCTGGTGTATCGTTTGGTAAAGAGTGATTTAAATAGTGGAGGATTCTTTTTTTTTTCTTCTTTTTTTGCGGTGTCCTTTTTATTGTCATTGTTACGTATAATTCCTTTCTTCTTCAGCGTTCTTCAAAATTATACGTGGTTTTATCGTTACAGTATATAATTCTCTCTTTATCTTTTCACCTTCAGAGAGAGAGAGAGAGAGAGAGAGAGAGAGAGAGAAAGCTGCCAGGTAACAACACCGAAATCAGAACCTAACAAGCATTCTTCTCCATTTTAGGCACAACACCTTTGTCCTACACACACACACACACACACATACACACACACACAGTTCGTAAATCTAAGCATTATTTTCTTTTTCATCATGTTATCAACTTTTTCCTTCTCACTCTCTAATATCTTTTAACATCCAAAAATATAAATACCTTATTCTTTTGTTTTCTTCTTCCCAAGTTCATTTCCATAATACCCTTTCCCTGTTCGCTTTGTGCCATGCTTATTACCAACTAAAAGTGATGTCTGTACTCTTATTCTCTGCTTACGTTCGTCTTGCCAGTTTCCCGCTGAGGTTCAAAACATAAGAGCATGTGAGGAAAATAACGAAACAGCAAGAAACCAGAAAAGAAAAAAAAAAAACATGAACACACACATAGGTTATCTTTTATTTCACGTAGGAAGGGTTCTGGTCAACGGCAACAAAACAAGATGGAAAAAATGAATAAATAAATAAAATCCACTGAAGATACCAATCCTAAAAGGGAATTGTCAAAAAGAATATCCAAAATTATGAAAAGCGTCTTGAAGTCTCCCTCTTGAAACAGTTTAAATCATACGCAGGTTAAGAGGGGACAAGAGGGAAAACTAAGTGGTATAAGGGTTATAACAAGGAGGATATGAACAAATTTCTCAGGATCAGTAATCAGGATAGAAGTAATAACGAGTTCAATCTACAGAAAAATTTATGTTCAAGAAAGAGATAGGAGGGCATTAGTTCTGAAATAGAGCGAGAGATGAATGGAACGGACTCAGTAATCAGGTTGTTAGTGCTGAGTCGTTAGGGAATTTTAAAAGATTAGACAAATTTATGGATGAGGGCGATAGGTGGAAATAGGTGTTTCATACAGGAACTGCCGCGTGTAGACCCGATGGCTTCTTGCAGCTTCTTGCAGGCAATAGAGTCCGGCAGGGTTCCAGGGTTTATCATTAAGAGGGATGAAGGAGTGGGAATACTTGTTGTAGAAGCATCAGGAGACACCAATGCAGCGTCACAACACTTACTGATAAACACTGTCTATCCCAACACTTCATTCAAGACATTTATTGATGTAAAGTGAGCCTGAATCTGCTTTGACTGTCTTATTATGGGATCGACACCTTCAGTGGGCCTTTTTTATATAGCCTTGTTGCTTTTGGTCTTACTTGTAACATAAACGGGAACGAAGACGAGAACAACAACAACAAACTAACTTGAGTCAGGGTCCACGTCCACGTAAGAAAATAAATAAGATAATGGCAAAAGATAAACAATATTAACATGGCAGCTGTACGAGGAAGCGGGACAGAGACGAAGAAGGGTAGCACGCCTCGGTGACAGCAGGAGGGAGCGGCAGCAGCAGGAACAATAAAAGGCATGAGATAACAGACCTATATTGAGAAACGCAACGCTCTCTCATCACGACTATTTTCCAAGACCACAGAGATGATTAGCCGGGTTCTTGAGAGTGTTTATTCAGTTAATTATATAAAACTCTTGTTAATCTGCCACTAGAACGGTAAAACATCCTTGAAAACACGTATCACTTCAACTACTAAGAGCTTTTTGAAAGTAGTGGAGGTGCGGTGCAGAAGTGGTTCAGAATATGTTTCAAGGTTCATTTTCCTAAACATTTCGTCGTTCTCTCACTTAGCAGGTTCTGGCTGAAGTTATGCTGTGCAAAGGATGTTTTCATGATTCTGGTAGTAGTTTTAATTTTTTTTTTCATATCATTATTGGGAAAACACGCATAAGACCAGGACTAAGTTATCTGGGCTTTCAAAATGGTCTGTGGAGAAAACAAATCGTGTTTTAACAAAAAAATTACATCATTATACTATTAATAGCAAAAAAAAAAAAAAAATCATAAGAACAGGATCAATCAATTAAGTGTGTTTCGATAATGGTCTATGCAGAGAACAAAGCATTAAGAACCACAGGCATAATTATAATAAGGTTTATATATCATTAACATAAAAAAAAAAAAAAACATTCATAAGAACAAGATTAATCAGTTGCGTGGGCTGTAAAAATTATCTATATAGAGAACAAAGCGTTGGAACCACTGGACTCCACCCTATTAGCGCAAACGGAGGCACAAAACTCATGATACAAAACATCATCTGAACTTCGCTAATTGATGATGCGTTTATTTTGCCCCGTTTAGTCTCCCCGATTCTTATCACGTGTAAAACTCTCTGGATGGTTCGCTTTGGGCTTTCACCTGTCTCTACACTATTTCAAGGCGCACCACGGCAAGAGGGAACTTATTTGCATGAGAGGCGATTATCACAGGCACACTTCAACGTTCTTTCCTCGTAATTTAATGTGTTGTCCTGCTTTGTTTCCTCTATATATGTAGATGTGCCTGGGACGAGTGGAGAAGTAGGCGTGTTAATTCTTTCAAATCCAAACAGCATTTTCCGTAACTTACAACTTTTTTTATACACTTATTTAGGGACAAGCATCTCTCTATCTATGGACAAACTTCTGAAACATTTCTGCGCCGCATCTCCACTACTTTCGAAAGACTAGTTGAAGTTACACTGGCTTTTAGAAGTGTTTATATGGTTCCAGTGACAGACTAACAAGATTCGTATATTATTAACAGGAGAAACGCTCTTGAGAAACCGGTTAATCATCTCTATGGCCTTAGAAAACGGTCGTTGTGAGAGAGCAAATCGTTTCAGAATACCGGTTTACAGTATTTTTTTTTTTTAACACAGGCAGGCAATCCCAGACGGGGTGACCCACACAAAACATCACACACATGCGCACATCATTCACTCTCAATCCCATCGGCCCCTGGTGAAAAAGGTGAAATACTAGTGGTGCAGAGAAAAGCTATATTTAGTTAACTTTCCATTCTCTCTTCTGGTGTGTCGATTCGAATACTGTACATCTGTAGTGCTCTGGTTGATTAAGGAGGGTCAGAGAAGTGAGAGTCATGGGGCGTCCAGTCAACCTTCACGTGTGTTGCCATAGATCACCCATCCCATACCAGGAGTTACGTGCCTCGCAACTACCTCACGGCACATCAGGATGACCATGAATGTATTACTCCCCCATCACAACATTGCCAGCCTCTCTCTCTCTCTCTCTCTCTCTCTCTCTCTCTCTCTCTCTCTCTCTCTCTCTCTCTCTCTCTTCTTATCCAACTTCTGCAGATCTATTAAAAAAACATTGATTGGTTTGAAACAGAATTGCATGTAGCGTGTGTGTGTGTGTGTGTGTGTGTGTGTGTGTGTGTGTGTGTGTGTAGAAAGGATAGGGAGAATAGGGACGGTAATTTTAATGTTCCCGGCGTCTTATCTCGGTTGCTGTTAACACTCTTTAGTGGGAGATGCTTGGCCTGTATTCTCCAATGTTTTATTCTCCCACCAGGACTATTTTGAAAGGTTAATGGCATGATTACTCAGGTTCTCGTGGCTGTTTCCCATAAATGATGAAACAACCTTGAAAACTCTGGTAACTTCCGCTCGAGCTTGTTACATTCAAGAGATGAGACGAGGAGAATGTTTCAGAATATGGTTAATGGAATTCTTAGTGTTGTCATGATTCTAGCCAAACAAGACATGCTCACAGTTGCTAGTTCCCACCTTGTACTGCGCCAGTGAACCCTCGGACCGTGTGAGGTATGTTAGGAGACTACACTTAATTTGTGCCAAGAAAGAGAGACTGTATACTGTTTATCATCCTTGCTCTGTACTGACAATACCTGCACCAGCTTCCAGGTATTTGTCACGCATGGTTACACCTAAACTTCACTCGTTAGGACAACCAATATTACGCCTCAAGCTCCCGTGTTTCGCTTAGTTTTCTTCACGCGTATTTCTCGCTGTTTTTTAGTCCAATTCCAATACTTCTATATTCCTGTTTTCATAATTCTTATTGGCCCAAACACCAAAATTTGCATAAACAGCATTCAAAACATCTACCCCTTTAACCGAATGCGGCTGGCGGGCGGTGTATTTCATGCTTCACAAGTTTGCAGACAGATTCGTGATCCAGCAACACGAGAACTCTGAGTCTGATCGAGAAGGTGATTGCATTCATCACTCTGCATTTTCTTGACGTCAACACGAGCAGCAAAACACTTTCATTACAGCCACTGCCACCACCGCGTTCGTCTCCTCACAACGGTCAAGGCGACATCAAGGCAAACACGATATGACATGCTGACGTGATATTGCTCTTGTCATGGTGTTGCACTGTTTTGTGAGGCAATTCCTTCACACTGCAAGCACTGTTCGTTACGGAAGAGAATGTATAATGGTGGTTTCTCCAGACGTTTCAGAACACACACACAGACGCGCGCGCGGCCTTGAACAAACACGTGCATTACCACCACCTTCATAACTTGCATGCATTCCACTTATCAACTTCTCTCTCACGCCATATATTTTCAAAACATTCGAAATAGCATGTGTATATCCAATTAGATCCATAAATATATACATGATGTATTTTTGTTATTCTTGTTTTAGTGTTCTGTTTATTCCCGTCATTCAACTTGACCTTTGATTTATCCATCCCAGAGTTCCTCACCCATTCCCTTTGTAAATTTCCAGGACCTCTTCAGTAATGATCTACAATATAATTCGTCATAATGAAGGCATTTCAGACTCAGGGAAGTGGAGCACCATCACTTATGAATACGGGGTGCAAATAGTCTGAGCGATACATTGATTTACAAAGGGGAGGCGCCGCAACTTCGCTGTCATATGGCGCTGAGTAGAGTGGACAGCTAAACTTGCTGCCAGCTCTACACAAGTCAGGCTACAGGATGGTGTGCCTGAGTGAATGAGTTGTATTGCATTGTTTACGTCCTATATGCTTATCAGCACTTGGACAACAAATCTCACAAATAAATAAGCATTACTTTATTTTCCAAGAACATGGAAACATACATAGACACGAGATGAAACAAATTATACTTTGACAGAAGAAATTCAAGTGAAATTGAAACTTCAAGTGAAGAACTTCAACTAACTAGAGAAACAGAAGCAGCTCACCTATTACTTTTACTGTGATTCCACGGGTTCAGAGGCTGCCAATATCTGAAGACATCTTAGCAAAGCGTATATCTTCCTGCAGCTTGGAGTATTCCTTTAACAAGTCCTGGAACTTTGGATCTAAATGTTTGTAGGCATCCATAGCATGTCTCAGTTTTGCAAGCGACTCCTCAGCTTGTGTTCTTCGCTGCAGCAAATGTCCCTGCAGCAACTTGAGGGCCCGGACAGACTGACTGTTGTAAGTTGCTGTTAAAATTTCCAACTCAAGACACCTGTTAAATGAAAAGTATGTGTAGATAACTTATCATAATTATATTGAATTTTATTTTGTATTGCACCATTATTTATACCACTACAAAGTTAACCAAGTGAACAAGTATGATAACCTGATAACTACTTACCTCAGCTTCAGAAAGTGAGTTTTGAGAGTGACGAGGGAGTTGGCCAAATGATGTGCTGGATAGAGAGAGAGTCGCTGCTTTGACACAAGGCTCTTCAATATCTTGCTGTACTCAAACAGAAGGCCATACACCTTAGGGAGAAAAGTAATGCTATCATTAAAGTATTTCCACAAACATTTCTTCTCCATCTTTACCACCATTGTTTTATCATGTTCAATTTAAATAAATTGGGAGAACAGTGGGAAGACTAAAGATCTGAAGACAGTATGTAGAGGACATAAGAAGGAAGCTTCATATATAAAGTACCACAGTGACAGTCTCAAAGAACTTTACATCATCATTCAAAATTATTTCAAGATGCCATCATGACAAGAAACCCTTACCAATCTCACTAAAGTGCAAAAAGCTTGGACAGTACAAGATTATTGAAAGGTTGTGTGGAGTGATGAGTGAATTCAAGAATGTAAGGAGCAGCACATCATGTCAGAAGAACACCTCAGGTCATGTTCACTCAGGAGACCATGAAGCATCCACATAGATTCAAGGTTTATACATTTAATGGAAAGCAGAGTTGGGCTGGCAGGTGTAGAATAGGAGTAGACAGAGCCTGAGGCTACTTCAGTTCAGGGAGTCTTAATTGACACAAGTGTACAAATAAGGCAAAATCACAATACATACCTTCTGACTGAAGTGGTGTGTCTGAATCACACAATGGGTGAGTTTGTTGCTTTCCTCAGCCAGCCTCTGCTTGGTGTTCTCCAAGTGTTCAACAACCCTGGTACTGTCTTGTGAGTCGCAGCCTTCAAAATCTATCATAAAAATTCAGTGTCTAAGTGTTTTTCCCCTTCATGAAAAGTATGGAAATTATAATTAAAACAGTCACACAGCTTCCTTTTACTTGCACTACTGTAAGCCCCACCTTGTGGCTGATGTTCTCATTAATTCATTACAATCTGTTAATCATTTCAAAAATTAGCAGCTTGCATATTGTAAGAATGAATCAATAATCTTATACATTTTGTACAACAGGAAAATTAATTCACTTTAAAAAATCCTTACCAATGGGATTTAAAAATGAACTTATTTTGATCCATTCCTGCTCAAGAAAAGTTTCCATTGCTGAGCTCAAGTCTTTGATGTAAAGCTCTGGTTTGAGAGCCTTGCAGCGGGCCAGCACATCCTCGGGAGTGATGCCAAACAGTGTGAGCTGAAAGTTAGACAACAAGAACAGTGAAAACAGACAATGCCTGCTGCTATGAGGACAATTTCATGCATTTCTGTTCTTACTAATCAAAATGTAGAGTTTTCCCACCTCCTTGTTGCCTCCACTTTCCTCTTGTGCCTCTGGACTGCTCTGTACCAGCACCAGGTGGTCCTGCAGCTCTGATAAAGTCACAGCCTCCAGCATCTTTCTCATGCCCTGTTTTTTTTTTATGGGATTCACTACTTTATTACACACACAGTTTGAACATTTTAATTTTATATTGAATTTAGTCTAACAAAAGATTAGTAATTTCTTGACTATAATGAAATATGAACTGGTAAAGTTATGTAATGTAATAAAATTCATATTAACACCTCAAAGATTATTTGGCATTTGACTCATACAAACACATTTAAGAAATATATATATAGTATATATACATATATATGCATACAGAACATGTTTTAGGAATGTCTACAGTAACTTATATTCAGTAATTATTTAATTTCTTATTTAATGATTCATTTTCATGTGTGTAAGAATCAGAGCTTACCCTTTCCTTCTTATTCTCCCCATCACACATGTTCAGAAGTACATCCTGGGACACCCGGTGCAGTGTGGCTGCTTCTAGATACTTCACCCTGAAGCAAAATACAGGTGTCTTCATGTAAGTTACTCAAAACAAATAAGAATATATGTTTATGAATACATTAAACAAACCTATTGCAACATGATATACAGCACAACTACTAACATCAGTACCATTCATGTTGCCTTGTTTGCTATCCATAACTGAGAAAAGTTCTTGTCACCCAAAGAAGACTTCAGCGAGAACTGTGAGTGAGGTACAGCATTCTGTAAAGTCTGTCCCATGTACAAATGAAACAAATTCTGAGGTGTTTCATGAGATGCCTGTGGGAATGGCTTGCAAACCCATGTTTTCCTTCCAATGACACACACACACACACACACACACACACACACACACACACACACACCCACCCACATCACTGCTATATAGTCAACTTCATTAGATAAACCACCTCATTGTTTCCTTAGTTTTGTGACCTGCCTCATTCAGAGCAATTACGTGCTACTTTGTCTACAATTTCATCCCTTTCTACCAGGGGCAAACAGAACTAAGAAAGTGAATGATGTATGGTGCTTTGTCTCAGCCACTGCGTGTGGGAATGCTGGCCAGACTGTACAAGCAAAGCACAAAAACCAATCATAGCTAAGTCAATTCAAGCAGCCTCACATGCAGCAGGGATAGCAGAGAACCATCCAATGCACTCACTAACTCCAGGTGCATTAAGGCTGCCATCACATCATGAAAACCGCTAAATTTCAATTAACACTAAGAACACAATGCACAAAATTTGCCACAATGTCTCAGCACTTTCACCACTGCAATGAATCTTTTGCTGAGCAGTGCACAAACCTGGCATGCTTGAGGGTGGCAGAGGCATGCATGAGGCGCGTGTGTGTGCCCCTGAAGACACCTGTTGGGGTGAGGCGGAGGCTCAGGTCCTCCAGGAGGTGACTCAGCTGGGGGTGCTTGGTGACATCTTGATGGGACACATACACAGGCAGGCTCTCACTCACTGAAACAATATCACATAGAAGTAACAACAAACTCTATATCACTGTGAAAATAAATTAATAAATAACCTAACAATACGAGTATAAAATGAGGCCGTATAAATAGTGCTCCCATATGATGTCAGTTCTCTTCAAGTTGGAATAAGTCTCTTTCTTGGTTGTCACATGTATGAATACAAACATGAGCCTGTGTTTTGTTATCTTTTCTTCCCATATTTGATACTTACATTGCTATTGCTTCCACTTATTTTACAAACTGCATAAAAGTACTTAATGGAGGATATAAACCCTTGAGACATTGCCCCCACATGAAACAACACCATGCAATGAGTTACAGCATACAAATTTAACACCTTGGTGATCTATAATGCTTTGATTTTTTTTTCTTTTTACAGTCTTTCATCTTTCCCTCCAGAAATTTGCACAGATAAACTGGAGCCAATGTTTCCAATAGTGGGAAGCAGGTGTGGGACTCTCTAAATACTACCATCTGAAATGTTACACTATAAGAAAAATAATAAGTAGTGAGTATATAAACTGGCAACTACTCAGAGGAAATATTACAAGGTTACTGAACTGCTGAATCTACTCACAGTGATTTGATAAAGCCTCAGCGGACACCACCTCAGAGGAAAGGTGTGCCATCCTGTCCAGCCGTCAGCAGTGAGTAGGCTGGTCACCACTGAAATAAAAGACTCATTACTATAACAGGAATGGCAAAAATAGGTATTAAAGCCAAGAAATGAGACTTTTTTTTTTTCTGGCTTTATATCTGGTTTCCCTAGTTTATTAGGGGCAGGATGATGCCTCTTAATGATGGACTTTGATTTGGCATTTGGGAACTGTCAAGCTGAGTGGATGGCCTTCCTACTCTCAGACCACGCCCAGGATTTGAACCTATACACCTGTGAACTCCTCGGCCCCAAAGCCACTTGGTCTAGTACTGAAATCTTGTTGACCGGTGTACCTGCAGGTCTGCACTTCCCTTATATTCATTTGAAATAATCTCTACCTGTCTATACATGTCAAGAAAGGGTAGTCAACCAGGGTCCTACAGCACCACAGCAGCCACAAGAATATGCTGTGCTAAATGTGTTAACTATTTATGTCTGTCTGTGTGGCTACATAATACAGCGTATCTGAATATCTGAAATTCTGCATGGGGCATTCAGCTTGAGTTTAATATGATTCTGAAGAAGTTATCACCAGAAAGTGTTAATACTTCTAAAAAACATTATGACCAACATGTTCTGAGTTATGTAAGAGGCACCCTTTCTGACCCCTGGCTTTCTTGCCTCCTTGGTTATCACTAAGTAAGTTATATGTGTTTGTCACTGGCTGGGTTTTCATGTGCTCAAAAACATGGACTGCCCCCTCTTACCTGTCTGTCTAATCTGGGAGGACCATCCTGCAAAAACCTTCATAGAGCAGAAGGAAGGAAGAGATGGTGGAAGAGAGGAGGGAAAGGACGGCGAGAGTGTAGACAGGCAAGCATGAGGATGGGCGAGGGAGAGGAATGGGAAGGTGGAGGGAGACAGACACAGAGGACATTAAGAAAGGATGGGAGAGGAAAATATGAGTTGTGGGATTGTGGAAACAGGCAAGCAAACTATCGAGTATAATAAAGGCTCAGGTATTTGTAGATCGAGAGATGATGGAAGAAATGACAAAAGTGAAGTGTAGATGGATACAAACTGACAAACATAATATATAGTAGGGTTAGAAGACTGACACAGCGAAAGAATGAAAGTGAAATAAACAAAAGAAAAAAAAATACTAACCTAGGATGACAAACTCTTCGTCTTCCTTCAGGGACGTGAGACCAACAGAGTACAGAGAGAACACAGGACTGATAAAACAGAAAACTCCGCACGTCAAAGTCCCCGCCAGGAATCAGCTGTTCGCAACTTCGCCGCCAACGGTTCAATTCACTCTCCCCACAATGTCTACTAGGTATCTGTTAAAGAAAAAGGAAAAAATCTAAATACGTGTAATTTTAAATGTGAAATTCATACTTATCATTTTTTTTATGTTTAGATTTGCAACTGTATCGTTTTCCAAAATGTGCGGTGGAAATTTTTCAAAATATTCTAAAATATGGGTTACGCAATAGATATCTAATAGAAAATTTTAAGATTTAAAACAATATTTTCAAATTAAAATCGATAAAAACATTATAGTTGTTACCGAAATATAAGTGTATACAAATCTACATTAACTTTTCTCATGGTATAAATCCACTGCTCCACCCGTATATATTTCCTTCAAGGCTACTATTTGTTTTGATTCCTGCAAACTGAAACAGGGAGGCGGCGCGAGTTTTTGAAGTGCTGGTTGTATTTACACGCCTGCAATACATCTCCCAACCACCAGAAGTGGAGGAGACAACAACATCAAGCGGCTGAGAGCAGAAAGCAGCAGGAGACTCCCAAAACAGCACCACAGGGAGAAAAAACCATGTAAGACAGAGTGCTTGAGTGGTGGATGCTGGGGAGGGAGGGTAGAATAAGACCAAAATACACCATGACTAGAAGGCTCAATAGGAACTTACAACGCAAATAGGACTCTAATTTCGGTGGTCTGGGAATAGTGGGTAGGGAAGGAATGAAAGTGTAAGAGTTAGGGAGGAATAAAGACTAACTGGGGTAGTCTGGGAATAATGGTTAGGGAAGGAATGGAAATATAATAGATAAGGAAGGAATTGAGGCTCCCTTCCATTCCCATCGTGTTGTGATCCGTGGTGGTGAGG
Source organism: Scylla paramamosain (assembly GCF_035594125.1). Taxonomy (NCBI): domain Eukaryota; kingdom Metazoa; phylum Arthropoda; class Malacostraca; order Decapoda; family Portunidae; genus Scylla; species Scylla paramamosain. The sequence continues at coordinate 4,362,066 of NC_087174.1, forward strand.
GTTAGGAAGCCCACCAGTTAAGAAAATCAATTATTTATCCTCGGAATAACACTTTCTACCTGCCCACCCTACATTATTAAACAGACCAGGTAAGGAACAAGTGACATGCATAGTTAAAGAATGTTACTCTGATCAAGAAATATTTTGTTCCTGTTTTGAAGCTTTACTGTGCTTTTACAGGCCCGATAAAACGAAAAGGGATTTTGTTGCATCGTATGGCTCAGGCTCCTGGAACACCTACAGCCTGGAGGAATATAGTGGACCAGATTTCATAACTGCCGGCACCATCGCCAGGTGAGGGGAGGCTTGGCATCAGTTCCTCGTCTGTGATTCTGTTCCATTTTCAGTCGTTTAGTTTACTTTTGTGCTTAAGCTTGATATATTATTTTTCTGTTTCATGTTGTGTAATATTGATGACATGGCTGGTATTGATTTAATGAGATTCTATTTGAAAATTCATCTTTATACCTTTACTTTATACTGACTTTCACCTCAGGAAGTTTAATGAGTTTTGCTGTGTCGTTCTCATTCTCCATCTCCACCTGGGTAATTCAGCACAACCTGCCTCTCGTCATCATGTCCCTGATCCGCCCAGTCCCAAATCTGTCATTAATAACCTAGAATACATTTTATTATGTACTGGACTGCCTGCATTGTGTTGTATATGCTATTTGAATATGAGGTTTTCAGTGTTTAAGAAAGCATGTACATAGTAAGTGATGTGGATGGCTGTCTTGCTATGCTGTACTCTTTTCCCAACTGACATAACATTATAGTCATATCTGATTCAGCAAGTTGTAGCTGAAAACTGAGGGAATGTTGCAGGGCCATGAGGGTGTTTGAGCGACAGTTCAAGATGAATATGGACGTGGTGTCTGGCTCACAGCTGCTCTTCTGGACCCTTGTCCTGGAGGAGCGCCGTGACACCCCTGCCACTCGGTCACGGGCCAGGTTACGTAGGAAAATTCTAACACAAACTTTCAGAGTATGTGTCTAGTAACATATTTTTGTGGTGCAGGTTACATATTCTACTTAACTTTTCTATGTCATATATTCACATCTTAGAAAAATAAGGCACTTTTATTTCATGCCAGAATAGTTTGTAATTTTAATCATAAACACTTGAAATCATGAAAAATCTTCGAGAGAATAAAACTGCAACAGATTTGCAAAATTTCAGCAAGAGAGTATGATTAGGCTTATTTAAGTGGTTCTTTATCTTGTCAGTTAAAAAGAGCAATAAAAAATCACAAATTTGATTTTTAATGTATAACTTTACTCCTTTCAGTTTGCCATCAGCAGTGATGATAATCTGTTGTTTTGCAACAAAATTATCTCGGCAAACATGCAGAGACAACTTTCCAGAGCCCTCTCTTGTAATGGACTGAAAATTATGAAACTGAGAGGCAGTGACCCAGTCAACCTTTTGATGATGTACAAGCAGTCAAAAAGACAGTCACCAAATGTTTTGAAATTAATGGTAAACATGCAACTCCACACAATATTTTGTGATTTATAAAGGTGCCTCCATAACAAAGTTAGTACCGCATGAATCATATCCTGATAATGCATCATTTCTACTTATTTTATACTGATGATGTGTAACATAACTACATCTTGTTTGCAGCATGAGGAGCACATGTACAGCTTGTTAGAGAAAGTTCAGCACCATGGGCTCATGAATGGTGAAGACCTTACACAGGAGATAACAGAAGCAGAAAGCAGCAAAGTATTTCAGAGCATGGGAAGCCAAAGTGATACAATACCCTGTCTGAGGAGAGTTGACATCTCCATAAGAAACATGCCTCCTCAAGATGTGAGTCAGCACATTGCATGCTGCCTTGGACTTTTTTTTCCAGATAATAGGTCACTTCAGAAATTAATATCACTGTTTATTTTGTATGTACTTTTATCTTTCTCAGTTAATCATGTTTGTTTGTTTGTGCTTTTGCTTTTTACTGCATCTTAACATGTGTTATTGAATAATTAAGTATCCAATCAAATTTTTCTTCCAGGCTTCATCATTACCAAACTTTCGCTGGACTTATATTGAAGCTGAGGTATTTGCCCCATCTGTCTTCCACTTGTACAGAGAGGCTGGGATGTTGAAAATTATAGATAATGCTCCTGAGTGGTTGAAAAAGATAAGAATCAGTGGTAAGACAGAAGCTGAAGCAAGATTTGTATGAATGAAGACTGAGCTTTAAGAAGTGCATGAAAAAAATCTCATTATTCACTTAAAAAAGGCCGTAATACTTTTCCCTTAAATTTTATATCCCCAGTTTTTATATCTCAATATTTTTAAGATAAGTTTTTATGTGAATGTCACTGAAAATAGACTTGCTGGAAAGGAAGTGCTTGAGGACATTAAACTGTGTGAAATATTTTGGTAGAGGGATAAAATAATATGATAATTGTGCAGAAACAGACTACTACAGTATGTTGTCAAGAGCAGAATTAGGAGTGGTCATACAATCTTGTCATTGCTTATATTGAGAACAGTTGTGATAGTCATTATTTCACTTACATAAAATCCTGTACTTTCCATGCAAGAAGTATACATTGTGTCATATGCAGAGAAAACTTCTTGAACTCCTTTCACCTTCTGCCAACTCTCACTTTAGAGTTAGCTGTTCCTGTGCTTTCAAGTTATATAAGTTATCAGTACTGTATGTACTGCACATAAAACAGCTTATATCTCCCACCACACCACTATGCCTTTTGTGCATTCTCTCGCCATGTACATACATACATACACATGATAGCATTACCATTCATGCTACATACAACAAGTGTCCAAATATCATTCCCAGCAATGAGTTTTCCTGTACAGTCAGCATGAAAGTATAGGACACTACTGGCTCCTGCAGCCACAGGGAACTGCAAACAGTGAACAATAAATATGCATAGTGGGCTGTCTGATATGTAAGTCATCTATAGTCTTGAGCTCTCAGAGCATTCCCCTTTCCAAAAATATGTAACAAAATCCTGTATAAATTTACTTTAGAGAAGATTTTTTTTTTTTTATGTATACAAAATACATTTTTATGGTATAATTTTTACATATAGATGTAGAAGTTACCATCTGTGTGTGGTGTTGACAAAGGGAAGTGGCATTAGCATTTTATTTTGTTTGTGTTTGTACATATATTGATATTTAGTATGAGAGTCTTCTATTTTAATATATAAGTATTGATTAGAGTTTTTAGTTCCATAACAAGGAAAGTTCATGAATTTTATCTTGAAGTAGTTGCATTGTTAAAACTAAAATGGTGATAACATTTTCTCCCACCAATGGTTTAGAGTGCTTGCATAACATGCCTGTGACAGATCTTGCTCAAGAGAGGACAAGAACATTCCACTCATTTCCTGAACAGTTATAGTTTATCACCGTTGCAGGAATGAAATGACTACAAGTTTCTGTTATTATTTGAAAACTCACTCCTTGCATAATATAAGACTGAATGTTCTTACAGTGTATGTAACATTCTCATCTTCTCTTACCAAAGTCAGGCTGATGGAGATAAAGCTGTTTTAGAGCCGCCTGGTACATGAGTGTGTCCTTTATTTTGTATTGCTACATGTCTGTGTAGTGTTCTATCCAGATTTGCAAGTTGTACAACTAAGTCTTAAAGATTTACTGGCCATATAACATTCATATATATATATATATATATATATATATATATATATATATATATATATATATATATATATATATATATATATATATATATATATATATATATATATATATATATATATAATCAGATTTGTTTTTGTTCCATAACAATTAAAACAAAGAGGTCAGTTATCCTTAGATAACAAAGCTAAAAATGTATTTTTTACCTAACTTTGAACACATAGCAGTGACCTTGTGATGACAGCCCTGGCCAAAGACATTCTTTGGCCCTTGCCCTCCCATATCCTCTCTCTCTCTCTCTCTCTCTCTCTCTCTCTCTCTCTCTCTGGTAGCAGCTCAAAGTCTGTACAGTTTCAATAATTTATTCTTTGCACACCACAAAAAAAAATTAATTCCATTTCTGACACACCTTCCCAGCACTGTACAAAAATAATATGAAATATTGAAATCTGCAGGAGTGTTTTCATAATGGATACTTTATGTGTAGTAGGTCAACTGTTCAAATGACTTCTTTCATATTGTTGACGTTAATCCAGTTTATATCTAACACAGGAGACCTTGAATTTGACATTACATATTATAGTAATGAAATACTACATTTTAATTTGTATAATAAAATATAAAATAAAATATGAATTTACTTAGGTAAGAAAAACCTTGCAAAAGAAGAACAGGCAATTACAGATTGAAAGTGGCTGAATATTTAGAAAGAATTATCAAAGGTTATATTGATCGAAAAGTGTGAGATGATATATACAACAAACCCTGGGAACTAATTACTGGTGGGGAATGAATATGTTCGCAGGAACAGTATTGACTTATTGAAGGTCACTGATAAGAAGATGAATGCCCAAAAATCACAGTGGCTTTGGTGATCATCTTGGTCTGACTGGTTGTGAAGGGCTCATGAGTCCCTGACGGTGGCCCCTCAGCCCATTTATCATGCTTATCGCGCCCTTACTGTTCCCATGATGCTCACAAGGAAAATAATGGTTCGGCTTCAGTTAATAACACGCTCCAATCTAGTTTATTTAAGTGGTAACGGCATGATAAACTGCTTACTGAAATGTTTGCACTTGCGTGAAAAAAAAAAATAATGATAATAATTAATCTTATTTGTCTAGTGGCGTTGTCTGAAATCAAACGCAAAATGACAAAGAATACACACACAAATGCTAAGGCGTTGCTAATTAGCCTCCAACCTGATCATGCAGCAGCGAAGTTTGGTGCGTGGCGACGGGTGACGGAATATCAAGCACCGTGTAGCCGTGAACCATCATCTGGGTGCCCTGATGTAGAATGCTGCTGTGGTCCAATTGTTCATCCTTTGTTGCAGTGGTGTCCTTAGTCCTGATCACGTAGAGGAGTCATTTACATATCTAGGTTCGGATACTCTCACCCAGAGAAAGGAGGAAGAAACATTAGCGAAGTTAGAAATTTTTGCAAGTAGTATCAAAATAAAAAAAAAATTATTGTGTTGTTTTACTGTATATCAAAGTACATGAAGCTGTTTGAGATGAGCTATACTATCTCGTCTAAAGGAAGAAATATAGATTAGTAAAGGCAAAGATGTTTACGGCAAAACAATTTACAAACTGAAAGAGCGAAACGTGACTAGCTTGATAATATAAAAAAAAAAAAAAATGAGATGAAGTTACAATAGAGTAATTAGAAGCCCCTTGCTCTGCTGGGAGAATAATAACAATAACAAAAGATGCAATGAAACACTAAAAAAAAAAAAAAAATAGAAGTGAAGATGCAATAACAAAAAAAAAAAAAAAGAAAAACGTTAGATAACAATTCTAACCCAATATATCTTTAAATAGGAAAAAAAACACTAAAACAAACAGATCAGTAAGATGATAAAAAAGAAACGAGGTGAAGATACAAGGTTACATTTCTAAAACAAGAACACGAAGTAAGTACCCGCACCATATAAAAAAAAAAAAAAAAGAATAACAATGCAAGTGTCGTGTCAAGAGGGAAGCGTGGTAAGGTTTTAACACTGAGCACTTCCTTCGTCAGACTTCAAGGGCAGCGCAATAACAAGATCAGGAGGGAGGTGCGAGGCCTACTAATCAGTAATCAACCATATACACGCAACATACCGGAGGACGTAACATTGAGTTTATACGAAAAGTCACGTTAGTTGTTGGTATGGTGCTTAAGATTATAGAAGCGTAAATATTTCTTCTTCTTCTTCTTCTTCTTCTTCTTCTTCTTCTTCAGTGGATAGTGGTTTCCTCTTTTCATTCTTTCCTTCCTCTGGTCTTCATTATTTGAGTCTTTTAAGGATCATGATATTAAAATCCTTTGTTCTCTCACAAGGACTGTCTACGAAGGCCAAAAAGATCATTCATTGGATTCTCATGGTTCTTGTTTTCTTTTTCTCACTGATAATGCAGAACAGGGACTAAATCATCACTAGAATTATGGAAACACCGCTGAAGACCTTAATCACTTTTACTATAACCTGTAAAATGATCTGAGCGCTTGATAATACAGTTCGTGATTATCTATTTGTTTGTCTATCTGTCTGTCTGTCCATCTATCTATCTATCCATCTCTCTCTCTATCTATCTATCAATCAATCAATCAATTTTATTTTATCAGCATCACTTCCTCCAGTTCTCATTGAGTTTGGTGTTGAAGAAAGTAACAGAAGAATGAAAATAACACAGATGAATGCCAGTAACAGAAGAATGACAAGATTTAGTGAAGTAACGCTCGCGAACAAGGATAATAATTGCTTGAGAAAAACATGCACGTCCTACTTACTGTGTCTTTTACTTATCTGCGTACGTGTGAAGGTTTTATTACGAGAGTCTAACTTGGTCTACGTGCACACACACACACACACACACACACACACACACACACATACACACACCAGTCAGTTTGAAGTCTTGTGCTAATACTGATAACTTCTCTCTCTCTCTCTCTCTCTCTCTCTCTCTCTCTCTCTCTCTCTCTCTCTCTCTCTCTCTCTCTCTCTCTCTCTTGTGGTCAACGAAATTGTGTCAATAATTTCTTACGACACACAAAATCTAAATCATATGTTTTTTCTTTCTTCTTCTTTATCTTCTTCATCTCATTATTATTGTTATTATTGTTGTTGTTGTTGTTGTTGTTGTTGCTGTTATTGTTATTGTTGTTGTTGTTGTTGTTGTTGTTGTTGTTGTTGTTGTTGTTGTTATTAACGTTAAAATCCATGAGAGGGAATCAAGAGAAAGTTGTACATTAATATAAACCCAAGCGCAATTCCCTCGTGCACTGAACAGTCATGATTAAAAAAAAATAATAATAACAATAAAAAAATAATAATAGAAATAAGTAAAAAAAAAAAAAAAAGAAAAAAGAAAAGAAACGGTAAAATTTGAAACGTTAAAAAAAGGGAGGGAGGAAAACAAAAGAAAGTGGCGTTTTTCTTACACTTACAGTCCCTACGAGAGCACACAGCGTTTCAGAGGGCGGGCATAATACCAAGCAGTTAATTATCTTCACATGCCACATTTCCAGCGCTCTCTCTCTCTCTCTCTCTCTCTCTCTCTCTCTCTCTCTCTCTCTCTCTCTCTCTCTCTCTATCGTGTGTTTTCCATTAGGCCATTTTTTATCTATTTCTTAAGTTCCTGGTGGGGATTTGAACGCTAGCCCCAAGATTCAATTTTCTCAAGACCGTCATTCTATCCACTAGTCCATGGGAATCCTAATTCTGGCCAAGGGCAACAAAAAAGGCTGAAAAAAAGGCCGTTTGACAGTTCTGGTACCCTAAAAGTGTAGTCAAAAAAGATTATCCATAATTTAAGAGCTTTTTGCTGAACTCTTAACTTAAAGCAATTCACGAAGCCATAGACAGGAGGTAGGGATAAAGATGGAGGTGAAAGTGCAGGTTATTGTAAATGGAAATTGTTTTATGCATATTAGGCGTTGTTTTGCCGTGTTGTCGTTAATTTCTAGGTATGATTTACTGGACTAGGTGGCGTTACTCCTTGAGGGTGTCTGTACATTAATATTGCGAGTCATTAGAACCATGCAAGCAGTTACAGTGTATTCCTCTTCATTAGTTCGTGTACTAATTTCTATCTGATTCGTATGCATAAAATTTACCGGATTTGATTGATTTACTTCCTAAGGTGACAACATTTAAAGCTTTAGAACCACTGAAGGTCATGCAAACAGGTGTGCATTCTTCCTCCTTGAGTCCATATTTTAATTTCCCTTCGATTTCCAGACATGAAATTTACTGGACTTGAATTTACTTATTAGGGTGACTGTATTTAAAGTTTTTGAATAACTGGAACCCTTGTAAACAGTTCCAGTACATTCCTTCCAGTCATTCTTATCCGCTAGGTTTCAGGGACAGACCCGACGGCGAGATATCAGTATACGTCTTTGTACGATAATTACAAGGCGTTTAGGGAACTCTCCACCTGGTCCGCCTTGAAGAACTAAGTGTTTTGGGTACGCGTGAGTCTCTGAACCTTTTCCATCCCTGCCTCGCCTTCTTTTTTTTTTTTCTCTCTTTTTTTTTATTCCATCTTGGTGTTGTTGTTGTTGTTGTTGTTGTTCATTACCTTCTTCTTCTTCTTCTACCTTTCCTTCCCCTTTCTCCTCCTCGTCTTCCTCCTATCGCTAGTCCTCCTGTTCTCCTCCTACTAGTCATCCTAATCTTCTTCGCCCGCCTCCTGCCTCTCTTCTGTAAACACCACTATAACCACCCCCATCATTATCACTACAGTTAATACATACCTATAGAGCTTAACGGCCACTATCATTACCAGCACCGCCACCACTACTGCGTCTCCCTCTGTGGTAAACAAAGCCTCTAGCCACTCCCTTCCCCCCGCCACTCCTTCCCCCCCCGCCCTTGTGTTCCTTAGCATACCATCGCCACCAGTCCAAGGGCAGTAAATGGTGACCCTCCTTCCTAAATGGGCAGTGCTGAGAGACTATTTCCATTCTCTCTCTTTCTCTCTCTCTCTCTCTCTCTCTCTCTCTCTCTCTCTCTCTCTCTCTCTCTCTTGTTCTACTTTTCATTAAGATTTTTTTTTTCTCTGTCTTTCTCTCACGTCCTCATTCCTCCTCTTCATCTGCCTCTCACCTCCCCAGCCGTCACCTCGTCTTTCCCTCCCACCCCACACAGGCTACACTCGTACAAGTTTTCCTTCGGCTACCTAATGTTCTACCAGCGTATTATTTTCTGTAGTTTCTCTGCCTCACTCGTAACGCGATAACACGAGGTCACAGCTAATGCTTCCTCACTCCTGCAGAGAAAAATGTTTTACGTGATTCTTTTTTTTCTACTTCTGTTTTTTATCTGCTCAAAAACCTTTAGCCTCGAAGGATTTTTTTTGTTTCATTTTTTTTTCTCCCTCTTTGCAGCTTCGATATAAATAAAGTGTTGTCCGGGAACGAAAAACTGGACTGGTTAAGGAAACTGGTATTGCAGGATGTAGGTTAACGTGCAGTTCGTGGAGGAAATAAAGGTAAACATGAATAAAATGGATTCCCGCCGTCATCACACGATATCACCTGCACTATCGTATCCCAGACTCTCCTGAGGCCTGAATGCTTATGACATGGCACGGCGGGTGACCTTCAGGAGATGCGTCAAGGATTTGCCTCAGCAGTACTTAAACCATAGGACTGGGTGACCACTGCTGCAGCCTACGATTCCCCTCCAGTATCTCGCACGCACGCGTCGGGTAAAGACGTGTGTCGGCCACCACTCATTCGCCTCCATTACTCGCCGTCCTTCTGCCGCCGTGAGCCGTGACCACAGAGTGAAAGTGACGACTACGGACACATCGATCTAGTCTGCAGCACCTCGAGGGACACAGCACCAGCGATGTCGGCGACTTTCAACGTTCTGGTCATCCTTGCGGCGGTGGCGACGCTGTCCTCCGCCCAATTCGGTAAGCATCTTCTTCAATGTGCATGCTGTGTTATCCAGACACCTCGCTACCTGTTACTGGAGGTGTCATCACGGCTTGTCAACTTTCCGCGCACTGGTGTTGTAAGGCGAGGATGACGCGCATCTCGTCAACCATTACAAAGAACCACATCCATCACCCCCACCGTGCGACATTTACTAACACACACACACACACACACCACCTTCCATCTCTTTCTCTTCCCTTCTCCGATCGCGTCCACCTCCCAAGCACGACCTTCACACGTATCCTGGCACCAGCGAGGGATGCATGACCAACATCGGTGCATTGCTTATTCAGATGAACGCCTTTCCTCTCCTGCGTCCGTGCGCGAAACAACAATGAAGCAATGAAGCAGTGAGCGGCTCGCGGTGACTCCTGGTTCTCTTCCCTCCCTTGTGTCGTCACCTGTTGCTCCTTTCCTGCTAACTCCACCCCTTCTTTCTCTCTCTCTCTCTCTCTCTCTCTCTCTGTGTGAGAGAGAGAGAGAGAGAGAGAGAGAGAGAGAGAGAGAGAGAGAGAGAGAGAGAGAGACCCCACGTCACAGCTAGATTGGTCCCTATAACGCATTCCCAGCGAAAGTACTGGTGCATAGACTTGCAAGTCTGGCCGCGCCTTAGATGAGCGGCGTTGAAAGTGAAACCATTGAGAGCGAAAGGTAATCCGCGGCGCCCTCACACCACCTGGAGCTCCCGGGCGGCACTGGCGAGTCGTCGAGGCTGAAGTTACTTGTACGATACTTTCATTGCAATGTAAGATGCTTAGTACACTCGCCGCAAATTATATGTACGATATTTCCAAGCCATTTAGCGTGACTGGCGAGTACGTACAGGACTTTTGTGGCGATGTACTGAGTAAGAATGAGATAAGAACATAAAAAACATACATGAGAACTTAAGAAATAAGGGAAGCTGCAGGAAGCCATCAGGCCTACACGTGGCAGTCCCTGTATGAAATATATCTACCTATTTCCATGTATCATCCCCATCCATAAATCGGTCTAATCTTCTCTTAAAGCTCCCTAATGACTCCCTAATGACTAACAACTTGATTACTGAGTCCGTTCCATTCATCTACTACTCTGCTTGAGAACCAATTCCTTCCTATCTCTTTTTTAAATCTAAATTTTTCAAGCTTGAACCCGTTATTTCTTGTTCTATTCTGGTTACTGATCCTAAGAATTTTGCTTACTTCCCTCTTGTTATAACCCTTACACCACTTAAAGACTTCTATCAGGTCCCCTCTTAACCTACATCTCTCTAAAGAATATAAATTTAACAGCTTCAGTCTCATCTCCTGTATCCTTTTAGTCATTCTCTTTTGTACTGATTCTAATAGTCTTGTACCCTTCCTGTAATATGAGGACCAGAACTGCTCAGCGTGGTCGGAATGAGGTCTGACCAGCGCCAAATGTAATTTTGATATTACTTCGGGACCTCTACTTTTAACACTCTAAAAAATTAATCCTATTATCCGAAATAATATGGACTGCAGGTGTGTGACGGAAAGTGACAGTTAAGTATATAAAATATGTATGTCATATATAAACTGATTTATTATTGCATTGCTTGGTGTGGTCAATAAATTCTTTCTCTGTCTATCTATCTATCTATCTATCTATCTATCTATCTATCTATCTATCTAGGATGTTTGACAAGAGGCCGCAAAGAATAATATTGTTTTTATATCATAGCGCATGAAAACAATCGACGATACTCATAAAAATGTTAGATTGATGATGTTTTAAAGCAATGCAGATAAATTGTTGTTCAGCATTATGTGAAAAGTTGTGTAAGGATGTCAGTAGAATGTGAAGAATGCAATACAAGACTCGTCAACACAAACCGAACAAGATGTATGTATTTCTGTGTGTGTCCTTCGTCTTTTTTATGTTTAAACTATTGGAATCTTCATCTAGTGGCTTCATATTAACCAACACCTGACGCCATTTCTTTTCTTCCCTCTCTATTTCGTCTTAAACTCCGTATTCTCAAGCACCAGCTTTTGTCACTGCTATTTTGAACTTGCTCTCTTTAGGATGGATTATTACCATTTTCAAGAGTGTTTTCATGACTCTACTAATAGTTTCACAAGCATTCAGCATAATCATTAGCTAAAGCACCCTTGGAAACCCATCTTTGTGGCCTCTGAAATTAGCCAGGACGGAAGAACATAAAACACAGCGGTACTTCTTTTTTTTCTCGTCTCGTTGCACTGGTCAGACCGTCAGCGCGGTGCGAAGGAAAGTAACCACGAATCTTCTTAGCGGTGAAAGAAGTCGGTTCATCTTGCGTAACAAACCTTAAAGGGGATTCTGCTCTTTGTGTTGGGTTAGCTAAAGGGTTCACACACTTTCACTGCCTCTCCGGTGACTGCCGTGCCTTCGTGGTGCCTGGTGGAGGGTCGGAGAAGGTGGGTGAATGGGCGGCAAGATTATATAGGGATGTGTTCAGTCAAGCGGTTGGGTGCAAGGTTAAGTCCGAGGGGGCCTTTGCGTGACTGGAATCTTGATGTTCTTGCTATTCCTGTTGCTGACTGTGTGTGTGTGTGTGTGTGTGTGTGTGTGTGTGTGTGCGCCAGTCTTTTCTTTCCTTCTTTCTCGTCATCATCATCACCTTCTTCTTCTTCTTCTTCTTGTTTATCATGTATCAAAGGGTATTTCTGGTCTTTCGAAGTAACTGTACGAGTACACACACACCCACGTAAACACTGAACGAACCGGTCACTGTGAAGCCTGTAACTGTTTGATCTCTCGCAAGAAGTGTTTCCAAAGGCCACAAAGATGTTAAGTCGGGTTTCAGTGATATTTTTTACCCGGTGACTGAAGAATCATTGTTAAACTCTCACTAGAATCAGGAAAACACTCTTCAAACTCACAATATCTTCTTGAGCCTGTTAAAAGTTGCTGAAGTGAGATGTGGGAAAGTCTGAAAGTGCAGTTGTTAAGTTCCTGCTGTGAATGGTGCGGCCACAACTCCTTGCCTCAGTGGGCTTCAAGATATATAGACTATATTACAAACACTTCAAGTTACGTTCATATTTGTTCTGGGTCACGCAAACTGAAACGGCGCCGTGAAAGGAGACGCTGTTATGAGTTTTTTTTTTTTTATTTTAATAATGCAAACTAGTTTTTACATTGTTGCTGAAGACAATTGCACGCTTTAGTGGGAAATCAGTTCATAATTTTATAATCTTTTCCCGCTACAAGTGTGTCTAGGCTGATCCCTTCCAAGAAAATGAAGGAAAAGCTTTCAATTTTTGCGATTGCGATCTGAGAACAAGAGTTTCTGATTGATTATGTTCTCAAGGTGACCCGCCTCTCAGAACACGCGATGTTTTGGGAAGGCGGAGAGACTAAGCCCAGAGAAACGAGGCTCTTCTAGGAATTTTTTTTTTTTTATAATGCAGACCAGTTTTTACATTGTTTATGAAGCAAGCTGGCCGTCTTAGTGAGAAACTAGTTAATAATTTTAGTATCTTAACTGGACGAAACAATTAGCAACAGCAGAAGTAATGCGTGAAGTCTTTATAAGCATCTACAAAAAAAAAAAAAAAAAAAGAAGAGAATGAAAAAGAATAGATTTTGCATTTTTTATCCAGTTTAAAGATTGGAGGTGGCTGTAGAACAAGTGAAGATGTCTCAGAGTGACTAACAACTAAGGAAAGATGTACCAAATAGCAGTCAAAGGGTTAATGAAGCTCTTCCTCTTCTAACACGTAAAATTTCCTGAAGGCGAGAAGACAAAAGAGACAAAACTACAGATTATACCACAAGCTTTACTATACCAAGCTTTATATTCATGTCATAAACTCCACCACTTATGTAACAGTTCCCCACATTTGTCACCATCAACCGCTATTTTCTCAGCGCACGTAAGACAATGAAAGAGAGAAAGAGAGAGAAAAAAAGTCAAGAGGAAGGTTATCGCCAGCGGTGTGTAGAGTTGCGTTAGTGGGAGTCACGTCAAAATCTTTGCTGCAAGGTTTACTTCTGCCAGAACGAGCCTTGTTTCACGAGTGGCTGTGACAAATGGTGGTGGTGAGTGTCTTGTGTTTGTCATCCCTGCGCACTGTCGCCATGTTTGTACTTCATTGTTGTTTTCAGGGTTAGAGAGAATTGGTTGTTTAGTATTTTGTGGGTAGTTAGAGAGAGAGAGAGAGAGAGAGAGAGAGAGAGAGAGAGAGAGAGAGAGAGAGAGAGAGAGAGAGAGAGAGAGAGAGATGGATTGATAGTAAATTACATAGATGGATAAATAGACGGACAGACAGATAAATAGATAGAAAGACAGATAGATCAATAGATAAACAATTAGATAAATAGATACAGACAAACAGATAGATAGATAAATAGATAGACAGACATACAGAGGCATATAGATAGATAGATAGATAGATGGACTAGATAGAAAGATTGATAGTCATATAGATAAATTAATATATAAACAAATAGATAGATAAATAATTAGACAGAGAGACAACCAGACGCACAAACAAACAGGTGCATACACACGATTACACAATGTTTCCCATTAACGACGTAAGATGGTGAGTTCTGGTATACGCCGCAGCTTGTCCCTGTCGCACGATGGGAGTCCCTGCCTAGAATACATAAGCTTTGTTCCTAATGACACGGGCCGCCCAGCCTTTGTGTACCCTCCATGCCCTCACCGCCTCCTTGTTCTTGTTTTCTTCAGTTTTTCTTATATCGTTCTTGTGTCGTAATTCTTTTTTCTTTTCCTTTTTTTCTTTTGCTTTTTATTTTATTTCTGATTTAACTTTTTGCCTTTTTTTTAATTTCTTGTTTTATTTTATTTTCTTCTGTAAATTTTTTCCCATTTTTTTTCTTGTTTCTTTTGTTCTATTTTCTTTTTTTGATGTTTTGTCACCCCCCCTCCTTTTTTTTCCTCATGGCTCCATCTTCTAGCACACGTTTTCTTCTACATTCCAACAATGGGAATGCAAAGGAAGCGTCAAGTGACCCATGTGAACCGAGGCAGGTTTTGAGGTCGTGTCTCCCCACCTGTAGCTTGGAAACATTGCCACGACCTACTAAACATTGCTTGCTCGATCAGCCTTCACTGTCAGCTCATTGGTGCTCCTTGCTTGCATTTCCTGATCTACACTGCTACAACACCTTACTGCAGATCGAGGTTAAGGTGACGAGCACAGATCCGAGGCATGGTAATCGTGGCACCGTGGGAAGAGCAACACGAGGAGGTCTTTTTACAGTGGCTCTTCCTCTGGCTCCTCGGTGTCGTTTCTCCAAGAAGGCCTAGGACTCTAATTGAAGTTACACGAGGCTTTAAGGAAGTTTTCTTATGATTTTAGTGGCAGATTAACAAATTTTCTACATTATTAACATGGAAAATACCCCTGAGAGCCCGGCTAATCATCTCTGTGGCCTTAGAAGATAGTCATGGTGAGAGAGAGCAAAGCGTTTAAGAATTAGAGTCCCAAAGCACGTTTTCTTAAACAGGTTACGTTTTATGGACTAGTTTTGATTCTGAAGGCCAAGAGGGTGGAAGCTCATTGAAGCGTTCCTGACATGTCTTCCTCCTCATATCTTGCATCTTCAATGGTGTGTGTGTGTGTGTGTGTGTGTGTGTGTGTGAGTGTAAGCTGCGCGTTAGCTCTGGTGACATGAGGACAATGTATGAGCATAGGAACGCAAGGAAAGCTGCAAGAAGTCATCAGGCCTACACTTGGCAATCCCTGTACAGAATATGCCCGCCCATATCCACGTGTCATAGTAATACAAGAACACGAGGGAAGCTATAGGAAGGGTAAGAAGGGCGTGCTACGAGCGATTTCATGAAGTTTTGGATAGATTCTTGTCCTTCAGTCTTTTATAACTGAAGGAGGTGAACTCAGGTGAAAAAAAAGTCATAGGTAGATAGATAGATAGATAGATAGAGAGAGAGAGAGAGAGAGAGAGAGAGAGAGAGAGAGAGAGAGAGAGAGAGAGAGAGAGAGAGAGAGAGAGAGAATGGATCATTTTCTATAACAGTCGAAAGAGAAAAGAGTTGTACTAAATTATGTGGCTACCTCGTTCTCGACACAAACACGCACACACACACACACACACACACACACACACGTATTCCATCACTCTTTTTCTAATCGTCATTCTGCGCAGATGCAATGTTGGGTGCAGGAGGAGGAGGAGGAGGAGGGGAAGAGAGAGGGAGGGGAAGGGGGAGGGAACCAGCTGGGGGTCTATTACTGCTGGTGACGATGCAACAGGTTACTTTGCACAAGAGAGAGAGAGAGAGAGAGAGAGAGAGAGAGAGAGAGAGAGAGAGAGAGAGAGAGAGAGAGAGAGAGAGAGAGAGAGAGAATAAGTATATTCATCGATCCTTGAATTACAATGAAAAAAAAAAGATAATAAACTCAAATCACTCAAAAAGCAAGAGAGAAAATAACGAAGAAAAAAGAAATAAAAAAAAAACGGAAAAGAATAAAAAAACAAAACAAAGAAAGAAACCCATAAAAAAGAAAAGAAAAAAGGAAAGAGAGACAGAGAGAGAGAAAAAAAAAAGAGCCGACAGTTCATTTTTACTTTACGGATCCGTGTCTTAACGTGGCTAGATCACCTTGTCGCCTCACCTGTCTAACCCCACTTTACCTGCGTTTACCTGCGTTTACCTGGCGTTTCACCGTGACCATGACCACCTGCTTAGTGTACCTGGAAAACCTGTGGAGCAACTTGAATCAAACTCTTCCCTCCTCCCCTCCCTCCACCCTCAGCCCTTCCATCAACCTTCCACTTACCCCCCTCCCCTCGTCCTTCCATCCTCCACCAACCTAGCAACCTTGAGAGTAGATTTTTTTTTTTTTTCTTTTCTCGCGTGTGTGTTCGTGTGTAGCGAGGGGAAGAAGGCAGTCAGGCGGGGAGAGATGAAATAAAGGAAAATAAAAGTGGTGGTGGATTAGTGGAGATCAGTAAGTAAGTGTTTGTGGATTAGGTGAGAGGTGATGTTGTGTCTTAGTGCTACGCGTGTTCTACTACTACTACTACTACTACTACTACTACTACTTTTTGTTGCCGCTCCTTAAAAAAAAAAAATTAGTTACAGAGTTTCAAAAAATAAAAAAAAGTTGGGCAGTTTAGTTTCGGTGTCTTGATAATCTTTTGAAATAATGTACACTAACTACTACTACTACTACTACTACTACTACCACATCACTTCTCATATCCCTACAACACTGATCTATCACAGGGTATCTCTCTCTTTCTCTCTCTCTCTCTCTCTGGGCGGCATTGACAGCTAAGCCTGTGCCTGTAAGTCCAGCACACTCACGGCCCTTAATGGAGGCTGTTTATGTCCACTAATGGGAGGTGACGCTAGGCTTATCCTCCTTTTCCTCTCCTCTCTTCCCGCTGGACCCTGTCCTTGGAACTTAATGAGGATTCGCAACGTGTATTTTTGGTTAGCGGATTGTTTAGCTGTTGTTCACGTAGAGAGAGAGAGAGAGTGTGTGTGTGTGTGTGTGTGTGTTTCTTGGTGGAAGGGGTACGGAGGCAGTAAGAGTGCGTACACCATTCATGAACCGGTTGTTGTGGTTCGTTGGGTTACTGGGGCGTCCCATATCCCAATTAATCACTTTCACAGCCTCCACCGCCCAGTAGACGCAACCTGTGCGGCGCGGCGACCTACCTGGTTAAGGAACAAAACGAGCAAGAAGATACGCAAGGCTGCCACTCTTTGACAAAATAGAATCATGAAATTGCTTCGCTTTCTCACTACGATTGTTTTCAAAGGCCACGAAGGTGATAAGTCAGGTTCCCATGGATGTTATCTTGTACTAATAATGCAGAACACGTGTCAATCTGTCTTGAAAACTACATTTATTTTCACTAGTCTTGACAGGTTGAGATTAGATGAAGAAACTTGCAAGAATGTGGTTGGTAGCAGTCAGTCGTCCTGAAAATAAGAAGTTAGTTGTAAAAAATAAGTAAATGAATAGACAGACGGCCAAGTGAACAGTGGGTCAGAGAATCATCCAGGTTGCTTTACGTACTGGTGAGACGGGACGAGGGAAAAGAAAAGATATAGAAACCCATTTTTTATATCATTTACAAAAGAAGAAATGAGCAAATCTAAGAGAAAGGGACGAGGGAAAAGAAAATACGTAGAAGCCAGTTTTTATGTCATTTACAAAAAAAAAGAAATGAGAAGATCAGAGAGAGAGAGAGAGAGAGAGAGAGAGAGAGAGAGAGAGAGAGAGAGAGAGAGAGAGAGAACCATTTTATTCGTACATTAGGATACAAATGAAGTCACGCAGAATTAGCACAAAGATAATCACGTCAAAGTAAACGTCACTTAATTATTTGAATGCCACGAATTTTACAGCCAAGTAAAATGTGGCGTAAGTTTAGTATGTAATTTTTAACTGTTAGAATCTTGACCTTTTTGGAACTTACAGACATGCGCAGTTTACTCTTATTTATAACTACATGAAACTGTAAACTTCTAAGGTAAGAAGTTTACGCAACACAACTTTACTGATTTTCTAAGACGTCTGCTGTGAAACTTAATAAAAAACATCTAATCATAGTCGAAATTAGTAGCTATAAAGATTAACAGATTCAGAAACTTGATATGCCATTGCCAGAACAAAATATCGAAAAGTTCAAAAGTTTTAGTGTCTGTAGCTATAAAACTCAATGAAATAATAAAGTTTCAGTCCAGACTTCATAAATATAAAGACTAAAAGATTAATTGAGTCAAGATACCACTGCCAGGAAAGGAGTTATCGATTAGTTAAGATATATTAGTGTTTGTAGTCTCTCTCTCTCTCTCTCTCTCTCTCTCTCTCTCTCTCTCTCTCTCTCTCTCTCTCTCTCTCTCTCTCTCTCTCTAACAGCAATCGAAGTGTTAATTTCCTCAT
This sequence comes from Scylla paramamosain, assembly GCF_035594125.1. Classification (NCBI taxonomy): domain Eukaryota; kingdom Metazoa; phylum Arthropoda; class Malacostraca; order Decapoda; family Portunidae; genus Scylla; species Scylla paramamosain. The sequence continues at coordinate 4,380,534 of NC_087174.1, forward strand.
AAAAAGAAGCGTTTATGAATGATGATGACAAAGTTAATGATGCAAGCGATGGCCAAACAAGGCACTCACGGGGCGCTGTCTTAACCATTGCGCATGACAGGCACTTTTTCACGTTTGCGCAACTGCCGGATGTGTTCGATGGTTGGGATGTGACGCAGGTGACGAAAGATTGGTAACTCCTTCCTCCGCCCCCTCCTCCTCGTCCCACACCCCACGAAACACTGGTTAGATCCTTGTGACCAGCGTGTGCGTATTTGCGTTTGAGTATGTGGGTAGATTCTGGTGTTAGTTTTATCTGTAGTAGTAGTAGTAGTAGTAGTAGTAGTAGTAGTAGTAGTAGTAGTTGTTGTTGTTGTTATTGTTAATCACCACACTTAATTAAGCTTTCGTGTGGTTTGGATGTTGTTGTTGGTGGTGGTGGTGATGGTATTTTTGTTGTTGTTGTTGTTGTTGTTGTTGTTGTTACTATTCTTGTTGTGCTCAGTGGCAACCTGCATACTTAAATCTTCAACTACTTTCAAAGTGTTGTTATTCTTCACCTCAACAGCAATCTCAATTCTTCAGTAGTCCAATTAGCTGAAGTTGTTGTTGTTGTTGTTGTTCTCACTAGCACCCTCGACACTTAAGTTCTCGATTGATTTGGAAGTGTTGCTGTTGTTCACCTCAATGGCAACTTCTATTCTGACTGGAAGCTTTGTTATTCCTCATATCACTGGCGACTTCGACATTGTAGTACTCAAGTGATTTGAAAGTGTCGTTAACCCTCCTTGCCAACCTCGATACTTCATAAACTCGAGTCATAAACTGAGACGGTATTCATTAAGCCAGTCACATGAGCACATTCACTTGACTTGTAGATTCACCTCGAGTCTTTCATTCCCGTAGCTGTTGTACTACTGGGGAAGAGGGAGTGTTGGCAGGCGGCCATGTGTTAGGCGATGCTGAGTATTGGAGCTACCTGAGGCCTTGCGAGCATTGCATGTCACTTACCTATCATCCGGTAATGAATGTAATGACTCACTCTTATAGGTAATCAAGTGATGTTACGTAAAGGGATCATGAGTGTAAGTGAAGGACGGTTTATTTATAGTCTGTTTTGAGGTAACGTAACATGATCCATTGTGTTTCGACATTTTTCTCTAATTATCTTATCTAACAGGTAATAACTTAATGTAATGACTCACTTTTATAGGTAATCGCATGTTGTTACGTGAAGGATCATGAGTGTAAGTGAAGGACAGTTTATTTATAGGCACTTCTGAAGAGACATAACATTTTCCATAATGTTTAGCGATTGTTCTGTAATTCTCTGATGCAATGACTCAGTTTTATAGGTAATTAAGTGATATTACATACAAGGTTATAAACGAAAGGTAAGGGACGGCACAGTCACGGCCAGTTCTCAAATAACATAAGGTTTCCCCATTATTTTTGACCTTTGCTTCCCCTCACTCCTGAGTCCTGTAAGCAGCTGATACTGTACCCGTTCTCAGACGTAAGGAGACTTCAACAGGTGAGAGGACGTCAGGGTGAGGGAGACGCATGATTCACAGTGACGGTGCGGAAGGTTACTGCAGCATCTGACCGGAAATGCACCGTGTCATTATCTCGTTTTTGTACGTTCAGAGATTCGTGTGTCACTGGGGTTCATGTGTCAGCGTTACTCACACATCACATTACAGACAGACAGACAGACAGACGGGTGTGTAGGTGGCCATTCTGAACACACGAAGGGAGGTTTCAAGAGTCTTTCCTCAGTGCAGTTTTAGATAATTTGTACTGTCTTATTAACCCTTTGATTGCTATTTGGTACATCTTCCCTTAATTACTAAGCACTCTGAGACATCTTTACTTGTTCTACAGCCGCTTCCAGTCTCTAAAACTGCGTGAAAATTTGCAAAATCTATTCCTTTTTATTTTATTATTATTATTATTATTATTATTATTATTATTATTATTATTATTATTATTATTATTATTATTTTTATTTATTTATTTTTTTCTTACAGTAGATGCTTATAAAAATTTCATGCATTGCTTCTGGTGCTGCCAATTGTTTCGTGCCGCAGTGAAAGGGTTAAATGACCGATCTTAAATGGGTAGTTTTACGTAAAAAAATAAAATAAATAAATAAATAAAAATAAAAACGATGTATTTATAGTGGTGTGTGCCTGCTTTTAGTGCTGCAGTGGGTATTCCTTACTCATACATGCACTCTTGGCCTTCCTTGTGTCTAGTTTTCATTCACTTCGCGGACGGGTTCTCCACTTAGTACCAACCGAGGCCTTGCTGCGTCATTGTTGCCGTCATGGCTTGGTTGTGTAATGCTGGTCAGGTTTTTTTTCCTCCTTTTTTTTTTCCTTTCTTACACGAATGAGAAATCCAACGATGTGTCATGTATCGCTCATGTGTGTATATTCTTTACACACACACACACACACACACACACACACATTCTTACATAGGTCAATTATGCCTTGTTTGATTGTCTTAGGTGGTACAGACGCGAACCAAGAGATGAAAACAAAAGGGAGATCTCTTTTTACACTCCTCACAAGAGACAAGTACTGGACCGGTTGTAAACAGGTGATAGACAAGATAGATCAGTGTCAGACAGATGTTAGATGTCAGATGTCAGACATATACTAGATAGATGTCGAAAAAGTATTAGATAGGTGTTATATAAATGTAAGACAGGTGTTAGGCAGGTGTCAGGAGCGGCCATGAGTCAGGTGCACGTGGGCTGCGGGGAATCAGCAAGCAGAGCAAGAGTACAACACTTTTTTCCGAGCCACGGAACAACTGAAAGTGAAACCTGCAGAACCGGCTGTCAGGTTCCGCTAGTCCTACTGGTGGTGGCTAGGGGTGCCTCAAGTCGTCTGGCTGACCTAGAGATACAGTAATCGATGGCTAGATAAGTTAATTGATAACTGAATATACGAGTAACTGACTAATCCGACTGACTGACTCAATAGTTAACTAGCTAACCAGCTAATGGACTAACTAACTGACTAATCTGCTAACTTCATGGAAACACTAGCCAGTTAAATAGATTGTCAAAAGAAAGAAAGAAAGAATGAAAGTAAAAAAAAGACAGAGAAAGAAAGAAAGAAAGAATGAATGAATGAATGGAAAATAAGAGAAAAGAAAAGAAAGACAAAAGAAATATAGAAGGGAGAAAATAGAAAGACATATTAGAAAAAAAAAAACGAACGAAAGAAAGAAAGAAAGAAAGAAAGAAAGAAAACACCCACGACACATTTCTCACACCTCATTACTTCACCCATACTTCTCTCCTTGTTCCGCGCAGCCAAGTGTTAAATCACCGTGTACTTTGCGAATTACTCGACCCTAAAGTTTGCATCGTGTCGGTCCACTCAATCCGTGTTTGTAGAAGTATTCGTCAGTTTACAGCTTCCCTCGGCTCCCCCGCTTTACCCAAGGACACCCAGAGCGGCTCCCTCACACAGCCCGCTAGGTAATGATAGTAGTGACCCAAATTTACAGGCAATCGAGTAATGTTATAAGCCTCGTGAATAGAAGCGAGTGTTGGACTGTATCCTGAAACACTGCGCCGCATCTCCACTACTTTCAAAAGCCTCTAGTTGAAGTTACAGGGGTTTTCAAGGGTGTTTTAATCATTCTAGTGACTGATTAAGATGATTTCTACGTTATTAACAGCAGAAACACTTTTGGAAACACGGGTAATCGTCTCTATGGCCTTTGAAAATAGTTGTGGTGAAAGAGCAAAAGCGTTTCTGAATAGAGGACATTAGAATGAAGAAAAGAAAACAAAAAGAAAACAAAACAAAGGAAAGTAAAACGCGTAGATTTGGAGAAAGGGAAGATGAGATGCTGTGTAACGATTAAGCAATTTTTTTTTTATTCTATGTGTGTGTGTGTGTGTGTGTGTGTTGTGTGTGTGTGTGTGTTTCCATGTTTACTTTTTGTTTTCCTACTTTCTTTTCCTACTTTCCAACTTTGTTTTTGTTTCATTCTCTTCCTTCTACTTGTTTTCATTGTTTGTTTATTTGTTTGTTTGTTTGTTTGTTTGTTTTTCCCTCTGTCCGTCACTTTCTCTCTTTCTCTCTCTCTCTCTCTCTCTCTCTCTCTCTCTCTCTCTCTCTCTCTCTCTCTCTCTCTCTCTCTCTCTCTCTCTCTCTCTCTCTCTCTCTCTGTGTGTGTGTGTGTGTGTGTGTGTGTGTGTGTATGTACAGCAATTCGCAAGGTAACTATTTCTGAGAACCCAAACACGGAAGGGAAAGTCACATCCTGTTCATGAGCTTGCGAGAAAACAACAAGAAGGGGGAAAAAAAGGAAATGAAAAAAAGCAACACGCATAGATTTGAATGTAAGGAAGATGAAACGCAACATGATGGAAAGTAAGAAGTGTTTCTACTTGCTTAGATTAAGAAAGCGTCAAGGACTTTCACGGAATGCAAATATTTGGGCATATGTTTGAGGTATACAAATGAGAGAGAGAGAGAGAGAGAGAGAGAGAGAGAGAGAGAGAGAGAGAGAGAGAGAGAGAGAGAGAGAGAGAGAGAGGACACTAATATATATAACTTTCTCCCTAATAATTAGTTTGGTTTCCTGTGGTTATCTGTCTCTGCATTCCTTTCCCTCTCTCTCTCTCTCTCTCTCTCTCTCTCTCTCTCTCTCTCTCTCTCTCTCTCTCTCTCTCTCTCTCTTTTTCATCTTCACATTCACCACCGTCTCCTCTTCCTTTTCCCTTTCACACTTTGGGTACTTCGTGTCCTCTTACTTCATTAAACAACCACTTACTATCATCACCACCACCACTACTACTACTACTACTACTACTACTGCTACTACTACTACTACTACTACTACTACTACTACTACTACTACTACTACTACTACTACTACTACTACTACTACTCCCAGTCTTTCAGTTTACGGAGCCGCAGATTTTATGAGTATTGTCTGTCTACTTTTACTTACCCCAAGGCAAGCACGGTGAGGATTTCGTAAGGAAGGTCCCAACAGCCATCCCTTCCTTATTCCCTTGCCTCTTCCTCTTCCTCCTCCTCCTCCTCCTCCTCCTCCTCCTCCTCCTCCTCCTCCTTTGCCTTTCTCAGTGGTTCCCATGTCAGCTTTCTCCTGTGTTGTCTTCTTTGTTTGTGTGTTTATTTGTTTACGTACTTGTATGTAGATTAGATCGTGCAGTTTGTGTAGTTATTATTTGTATGGATTTTTTTTTTGTTTGTTTGTTTTAGGATCAGTAAGTGTTTTGTTGTTTTTAATTTTTTTTTTTGGTTTGTATTTGTTGTTGTTGGTGGTGGTGGTGGTATTGTTGTTGTTGCTGTTCCTGTTCATGTTTCTTTTCCTTCTTGCTCTTCTTTTTTGTTCTTCCTGTTCTTGTTCTTCTTAAGCTTCCGAGCACTTCAGATTACAGTGGTGTTCTTTGGTTCTTTATTGGTAACTGGCTGGTTCACTCATTGGCATCATCAGCGTGGAAGTGCGTGGCGGTATTGTTCATTGCCTTAGTCATGCAGGATGTGAAGAGTGAGTTTGTTTTTTATTTGACTTTGCTCTCTGGTATAATCATAATTCTTCATGGGAGCGGTGGTGATTCTCTCTCTCTCTCTCTCTCTCTCTCTCTCTCTCTCTCTCTCTCTCTCTCTCTCTCTCTCTCTCTCTCTCTCTTGCTTTTTCTTCCTCCATGCTTAATTTCATTCTTCATTCGTGCCCTCATTATCTTCACCCTTTCTCTTTTTCCTTACTTCTCTCATTATGTCTCCCTTCACTCCCTCTTGAATTAAACACACCCTGAGGAAGCAAAAGAACAGGGTAGGTGAAAGAAACTGGCCTTGCTAGATTCCTCCCTTCATTCCTTTCATTATTTCTCTTATTCTCTCTCTCTCTTCTTTCTTTCTTTATATCTACCTTCAGTCTCCACTTGAACTAGACACCTAAATACACCCTAAAGTAGTGAAAGAACATAGAAGGTGAAAAGTCCCTCTTTACTGAATTCCTTCATTCCTTCATTCCTTCTTTCATTATTCTTCTCCTCTTGTCCCTTCCTCCTTCCCTTATATTTACCTCGAGTCTCTCTTCCTAGACACCCTGAAGAAGCAAAAAAAAAAAAAAAAGTAAAAAAAAAAAGCAAGGAAGGTGAGAGAAAGAACCGAATACTAGACTCCTTCCTTCATCCTTCCTTCATTATTCCTTTCTTTCTCTTCCCTTCCCTCTTCCCTTACATCTCCCTTCACTCTCCGTAGAATAAAGAACTGAACCTACCCGGAGGAAGTAAGGGAATGAGGAAGATGAAAAAAAAAGACCTTGGTGTACTCCTTTTTTTAATTTTTCTTGCATTATTCCTTGCCTTTTTTTTTTCTCTCTCTCTTTCTCTCTCTTCCTTCTCTCATACCTCGCATATTTCCCTTCTTGTATCACTCCTTAGACTTCTCCTGAACTAATCACGCCCTGAGGAGCCCCCACGCCAAAAAGAAGAAGAAGAAAAAAAAAAACAATGAAGGTGACAAAAAAAACTCCTGCACGACGCCTTCCATAAGCCTCTCCTTCCGTGTCAGTGAGTCATGGTGAGGCGCACGATTTGAGGATACGCTATGGCTATGAGCATCAGGTACATGCCTTTGTTGCAAGCTTACACACGCGAGAACCACTTTTTGCGCGCCTCACAAAAACACCCCGCGCGTTCCAAGGTCACGCCGCCCCCTGGGAACTGGCTGGCGGCGGTACACATTGACGAGTGGGCGGTAGAAGCGTCTTATGAATTAAGGGTCTTGCCAGGATGTTCTTGTAGCGTGATTAAGGTGCATGATTTTTTGTTTTTGTTCTCTCTCTCTCTCTCTCTCTCTCTCTCTCTCTCTCTCTCTCTCTCTCTCTCTCTCTCTCTCTCTCTCTCTCGCTCGCTCGCTTGCTCGCTCGCTCGACTACGTTTTCTATGTCTGGAAGTGTGAAGGAAAACAGGAAGTCCCCAGGGAGCAGAGGTGATAGGAAGGAGGAAGAAGGAAGTGCTATCTTTCACTGTAACTTCACTAACTGACGAGTAGAGAAGACAGGAGAGATAATGGTGGTGATAGTGGTGGTGGTGATGGTGGTTGACGTGGTGATGTTGTCTCCCTTCATTAACGTATTGAGACACTAGAAAACAGGTTGGTCTTTCTTCTTTTTATCTTTTTTCACTTTTTTTCTTTTTAGGGGGAGAATGAAACCGGTAATGAGTTGTTTTTTCTGACTTATTTTTTCATTCATCTTACATTATTATTTCAATTATTACTTATTATTTTTCTTTTACCTTTCCTCTTTTTGGCGCTCTCCCTAATGCATGAAAAAAAAAAAAAAATAAATAAGTCAAGTAAAATGAATAAATGCTGCTTCTTGCAACATGGGAAACTTTCAACATTGAGAGTTCACTTTAATAAAAAAAAAAAAAAAAAATACAACTTACAACTTTTTTCAGAAGGGAAAAAACATGACATGAAGTGAAAGGAAATTCCATTTTTCCCCTTATATAATATACGAACGAAAAAGAAAATGAAAATCCATGTTTAATCGTCGTTTAATCACCCACCCTTCTCTACCAGATCAAGATTAAAAGAGCTGAAAATTGAAGAGCGAAGACATGAGATGACAGATGGAGTAGAAGAAAAATAAATAAAATAAAATAGAATACAATAAAGCAAAATAACTAAACATAAAACAAAACATGATAAAATAAAAAAGTAAATAAATAAATAACAACAAAAGAGTGAACCTTGAAACTCGACTGAAAACAAAGGAAAAACGTACCCACGAGAACTTGACTACTCATCATCCCTGTGGCCTTTGAAATTTGTCAAGAGGAGAAGAAAGCGTTAAAGAATACGGGACTTGAAATTAAAAGGAAACACTAAACGCAGAGAAGAAGCAAATGTGATATACAGCGATTTCTTCTGCCGACGTCCGCAAAACAAAATAAAACAAAACGATAGTGATAATAATAGTAAAATAAATAAATAAATAAGGAGTATCTAGGTGCACGTGACTAATATATTCCTGAAGGCGATTCCTGTAAGTAAAAACAAAACAACTGAAGGTGAAAATAAATAAATAAATAAATAAAACAATAACTCATGAAGCCGGAAAATAGATAAATAAATAAACAATAATTTCTGAAGGCGAAAAACAAACCAACAACGCCATCAAGGTCACTACAGTAATAAAAACGACCACTGTCACTTACAAACTTCTCAACTACCTCGATTTCTTTCCTTTTTCTCATATCGAAGCGGCCGTTAACTCGGACCTTCTAGTCCTTGATCTTTCGGCTTGGCTTGAGAGGGAAGAAATGCGGAATAGGGCAAAGAAATAGGGATGGTGTTTACCTGAGGCTCCTTGTTGGTATTAATAGGGTCACCTCACCGTTACCTGTCCGTACTTACGTGTTTGAAAATGAATGTAAATGACTGACTTTTTTTTTCTTTTTCCGTTGCTTCATTCTCCCCCTTTTATCTCTTTGTCCTTCTGTCTCCTCTCTCTCTCTCTCTCTCTCTCTCTCTCTCTCTCTCTCTCTCTCTCTCTCTCTCTCTCTCTCTCTCTCTCTCTCTGTATTTGGTGTTTGTGTTGTGTCTTTGTCTCTGTCTGTTTTTTTTTTTATTCTTTTATCTATCAGTTAGTCGGTAGGTTGGTTAGTCTCTCTCTCTCTCTCTCTCTCTCTCTCTCTCTCTCTCTCTCTCTCTCTCTCTCTCTCTCTCTCTCTCTCTCTCTCTCTCTCTCTCTCTCTCTCTCTCTCTCTCTCTCTCCCTGAAAAAAAATAACCACTTGTTCTATTTTCTTTTGTCATTGTGTGTGTGTGTGTGTGTGTGTGTGTGTGTGTGTGTGTGTGTGTGTGTGTGTGTGTGTGTGTGTGTGTGTGTGTGTGTGTGTGTGTGTGTGTGTGTGTGTGTGTGCGCGTGTGTGCGTGCCTGACTGTCTGTCCTTCCATATAAGGAACCCAACATTTGCCTGAGGGAGAAAACTGTAGGAAAGAAAAATGAGAAACAAAGACAGAAAGAAAGAAAAGATAAGAAGAAAAAGAACAAGCACCTAACCTTCACCTTTTTCCCCCCGTGAGCACAAAGGGAGAAGCAAAAATTTTAAGTATTATATTCCTGAGTCTTACCTGTTGATGTATTACCTACCTGTCTGTCCCTTCGTGCCTATCCTTACCTGTCTGCTCGCCACACCCTTCCTATTCATCACTTTTCCCGAGGGTTATATACACCAGGTACTTCACTCTTATGCTTGCAGCTCACCACACTACACCACACCAGTCATACCTCACCATACTGCAACACTTCAACACGTCAGAACACCAGACATCTTCCCTATACATACTTACAACATGCCATACATCACACACTGTACACTATACCACATTAACACCACATGACCCACACCACAATACCACAATTTCTCTAAGACGCTTTGTGCATTCACCACACCTTCTTGCACCACCGCATGTCACACCACAGACACCACAGTAGCTACAGGACACCAAATGCCTACATACACCACACTAATGCATGTAACACCACACCACACACCACGCACCAAAGACTTACAACACCACACGATACTAAAACAAACACAACACCACACCACAGACACCACAGTACCTCAAAAACACCACACTTGTGCATGCAACACCATATTACACCAAACAAACACTATACTTGACACCACAACACCTTGAAAACACCAAACATCCACACCACACATGCTTGCAACACCACAGACACACACACAAACACACAGCACCACCCACATCCCTCCGTCCTTGCCAGCATCACATATCAGCACAAACAACACAATGACAGAAAAATCATAAAAACATACTACAATGAAACAGTTAAAGTATAAAAACAACATGATAATTGTTAACGGATCTTTGTACCTTTACCTGTAAGAGCATATCAAGGTGCTGCAGATGCCACAGGTGTTTCCTGGTGCACATTTCCCATAGTTGCAGCAATATCAGGTATCTGACAGGTGTTTCCTTCTCTCCACAGCCTCTCAACTTCGGAAATGCCGCGTGGACAACAAGGAGAAGCTCAACACTTGCCTCAACCAGACCCTGAGTGACCTTCGCCCTTATCTCAGCACGGGTAAGTTCCCACGATTAGGGTCCACTTCTCATTCTAGTCCTTCTCTTGTATGTTTATTTTTGTTTGTGATCGTCCACCTGTCCACACAATCTCACTATTTTCTCCCTCTGTGCTCATGCAACGGTAATATACGTAATTCTTCCTATAAGCACCTCCAACTTTCTTCTTCGCTAGGTATCCATTTAAGTGTTTATTTTTGTTTGTTTGTGATCGTCCATCTGTCTTCGTCTTACTTTTACTTTATCATCATCTCCTGTTTTCTTCTTCCTGTTCTGTGCCTTGCTGTTGTTTTGTTTATTGGTCTCTTCTTCCTTGTTTTGATTCTTGTCTTCGTTCTTATTCATTTTTCATTCGTTTCTTTGTTCCTTTTCCGTACTGTGTTACTACTTGCTCTCTTGCTTCTTGTTTTGATTCTTGGCTTCATTGTCTTCCCAACCTTAGTCATTCTTATCTGTTTTTCATCTGATTCTTTCTTCCTCTTCTGTGTCTCGTTATTGTTTATATTACTGTCTTCTTTCTTGCACTTGTATTTGCTTTGATTCTTGCCTTTACTGTCTTCCTCGTCTACTTCATTCTCATCTGTGTTTTTTTTTTTCTCTCTCTCTCTTCCTCTTCCGTCCATTTTTATTGTGTATATTGTTAATTTCTGTCATATACTAATACGGATACTTCTGCTTCCTCATTCTGGTCTTGTCTTCCTTACTTCATTATTATACGCTTTTTTTTCCTCCTCCTCCTTCTCCTCCTCCTCCTCCTCCGCATCATCTAATCGCTTTTATTGCTCACTTGTTTTCGTATTCTCTTCATTCCTCGTCACGCTTCATCTCTATCAAGTAACTAGTGACCTTCCCAGGCAGTTAACGATGTTGACTTGGAGGAGGGAGAAGAGAAGGAGGAGGAGAAGTAGGAAGAGGAGGCGGAAAAGAAGAAGGAGGAGAGAAAATATGAAGTTAAGAATTCACCAACACACACACACACACACACTCAGCTAACCAAAGCACACCATACGACGCTTCAGAATCCTCAACCAGTCGCCACCTTAGCACACACACATAGACAGACAGACAGACAGACAGACAAATAGATAGATAGATCATTTATCGATCAAAGGGAAGTAAACCCAGCATCTCCTCTGCATAACCTCTCAAATACTAGGCGATTCTCACTGCTCCTCCCGCTCACTGTTCCTCCCGCACCCACAGGTATTCAGGAGCTGTCATTGCCCCCGCTGGAGCCAATGCGCATCAAGACCATTGAGTTTCGGCAGCAGCAGGGCGCCGTGACTATGCAAGCGACCTTCAACGACGTGACTGTGACGGGCATCTCCAACTTCACCGCCACCTTCATTAAGTAAGGAACGCAGAGAGAGAGAGAGAGAGAGAGAGAGAGAGAGAGAGAGAGAGAGAGAGAGAGAGAGAGAGAGAGAGAGAGAGAGAGAGAGAGAGAGACTGTTTCTCTTCTTAATGATATAGAAATCTTGTTAATCTGTCTCCAGAACCGCAAAAACTAACTTAAAAACACGTGTACGTAACTTCAGGTAGAGCCTTTAAAGATTAGCGGAGGTGCGGTGCAGAAGTGGTTCAGTTTAAGGTCACAAGTCGCGAAACTAACAAATCTTTCTCTTCCTTTCTTCCGCCTGCCTTCCCTCCACCGCCGCCCTCCCCAGCGCCGACCCTGTGCTGCGTGAGCTGACAGTGGCCCTCTACATCCCGGAGATGGCAATCACTGGCTTCTATATTCTCGATGGACAGATCTTCCTCTTCCCGGCGCGCGGATCCGGAGAGTTTTGGGCCAACTTCAGTGAGTATGGTGTTCATTTTGTGTGAGTGTGCGCGTGTGTTGTTGCTGCTACTAGTACTACTACTACTACTACTACTACTACTACTACTACTACTACTACTACTACTTTTCTTCTTAAGAGTGTAAGAAAATAAGGGAAACTGCAAGAAGCCATCAAGCTACACGTGGCAGTCCCTGTATGAATCTCACCTACCTATTTCTACCTATCGTCACCATTCTATCTCTTGTTGTTCGCCATTATCGTCTTCTTCTTTTCTCCCTCTTCCTCTTCTTTCAGTCTTTCTTTCTATCTATCTCTCTTTCTTTCTTGCTCTTTTATGTAAGATGGTTCTGGCCAAGGGCAACAAAACTGACCTATAAAAAAAAAGAAAATAAAAGGCCGTCTGGAGATGCCAGTCCCCTAAGATGAAATGAAAAAGGAAAACAGTTTAAAAGTAAGGCCAGTAGTAGTAACAGTAGTAGTAGTAGTAGTAAAAAAAAAAAAAAAAAAAAAAAAAAAAAAAAAAGTAGTAGTAGTAGTAGTAGTAGTAGGAGTAGTAGTAGGAGTAGTGTTCCTGTCCTCAGTCTTAAGGAAAATAGATATAGACTCTGGGTAAAAAAGATAGTAATAACATTAACGACTTGAATTAACGCAAAGTTTGTACGTAATGGAACTTTACTACAATAATTCTTTAGTTTCCTGACAACTATCTAGACTTAATGTTTTTTTGGGAATGAAATTTAAAGATTGCATTGTGCTTCGTGCGTACAAGAGAGAGAGAGAGAGAGAGAGAGAGAGAGAGAGAGAGAGAGAGAGAGAGAGAGAGAGAGAGAGAGAGAGAGAGAGAAAATGTAATCCCACTCCAGCGCTGTGAAATAGATGTTGCTAAATTCAGGAAATTGCATGAAATGGTTCGCGGTTTTCATTCCCGATTCTTTAACATGAAATTTAGAAATGCCGGTAAAAATAGCTGCGTCAAGTCTTAACACTCAGAATCTGGTTTAATCTTGTTATATATTTGTTCGCTGAATTTACAAACCTCCAGTGATACGTACCTTACACACACACACACACACTCACTCTCTCTCTCTCTCTCTCTCTCTCTCTCTCTCTCTCTCTCATTTATTTTTATTTTATTTTTATTTATTTTTGTGGGGTAAGAGGAGCATAAAAAGAAGAATGGTCACGTGGGGTTACAGAGAGAGAGAGAGAGAGAGAGAGAGAGAGAGAGAGAGAGAGAGAGAGAGAGAGAGAGAGAGACGTGTTAATTGTTGGGCAGACGGAAAGAAAAATATTAAAGAAAACAGCTAATATGAAAAAAAGACAGTTTTATTCTCTTTTTATATTTTTTTACATATATTTTTTTATACAACTTACGAATAGTATTTTTTATTACTCACTCGTCTTGAAAATGTCCAGTTTTTGTTGGGAGAAGGAATAGAATGAGATCTTTCCTTCAACTGACTCGCGGCTGTAATGAAAAAGCGGAGATAATGCCTAATTCTTGCATTAGTACGATGAACGCAACACGGATGGCAGCAAGCAAGATTATTATAGAACCAATGAATGTATATCTCAGTAGAGTGGGAGCGTTTGGCGTTAGTGAGGACGCAACACAAATGGCAACAAAAGTAATGGAGGTAATATTAAAATAAGAGATACTAAGGTAAATAAGAGAGTGAAAGTACTGTTTAACTCTTGCATTAGTACGATGGACAGTAATAACAACAACAACAACAACAATAACAATAATAAGCCTTACATCACTGTCACCACTAGAGTCTCCTTTTAGTACACCATCACCACCACCACCACTACCATCACCCATTCACCACCACCCTCACCACTTCCTTGTCCCGCAGAGGGTGTGGACGCGACGGGAACCAGCATGATGAGCATCGAGACGCAAGAGGACGGCACTGAGAGGCTTCGAATCTCCAACACAAACATCGACTTCACTATCGAACACCTACGGATGCATCTCACCGATCTTTTCAACGGCGACGAGATCCTTGGTGCGTGATTCTTTGGGCAGTGTTCTCAAGTACTTTGGGTCTTAGGGGTGTCTTATCTCGACTCGTAACAGCTCTAGTGGAAGTTATTTCAAAGGGTTTTCTTGGTTCTAGTGGGTGTTACTGGGTTTTCAAAGGGTTGTCATGGTTCTAGTAGGTGTTACTGGGTTTTCAAAGGGTTTTCATGGTTTTAGTGGGCGTTGTTTGGGTTTTCAAAGGGTTGTCATGGTTCTAGTAGGTGTTACTGGGTTTTCAAAGGGTTTTCATGGTTCTAGTGAGCGTTGTTTGGGTTTTCAAGGGGTTTTCATGGTTCTAACGTGCGTGTTACTGGGTTTTCAAAGGGTTTTCATGGTTCTAGTGGGTGTGTTTTGGGTTTTCAGAGGTGTTTTCATTATTATTTTTTGTTCTCTCTTAGCCGATCTGCAATTACACACACACACAAAAAAAAATTGTGTTTCTTCAAGCTTGAGGAGACAACAGTGAAGACTTATATCCGCAACACGAGAGAGAAAAAAAGATCAACAAATAAATGACAGAACATTGTGTGTGTGGCTGACGTAAAGTTACATGAAGTTCAGTAGAAATTGCAGACTTTATTGTTTATTTATCTATTTAATTTTAGCTTTGTTGAATGGATATGTCAGACTGTTTTTATTTTCTTCAGTGAGATTGTCAGAATTAGCGATGACGCGACAGAAAATAATGGATCTAGTAGCGAAAGGATAAACAGTAATGTGACACTGTGACATTAAGTACAAACCTGAAAAAGAACAATGACACGCTACACATTTTTCCTGCAGCATTTCCTCACTCTAATGCATTCCTGCGTGCCCGGGATCAGAGAGAGAGAGAGTAACATATCACCCCATCGTTTCAGGTCGCGCCGCTAATCTCTTCATCAACGAAAACGGACGTGAGATCCTGCAGGAAGTGAAGCCTCAGGTGGTGGCGCGACTCAACGAAATGGTGGGGAAGGTGATGAACGACGCCCTCTCCCAGCTCCCCGTCAGCGCCTTCCTGGTGCAGAATTAACTCCTTGACGCACATAAACTCCCATCCAGCCCCTTGAGGACTAGTGACGAGTAATTTTGACATTTTTTTATTAATTTCTTACCTTCTCCACGATACCTCAGCGGACCTCAAGCACCTCAGAGTAGTGGTATTAGATTAACCGATGTGCCTGTTCAGTCCCTCCCGTCTTCTGTTTAAAGAAAACGAGGTTGTTGCCTGTTCTCTTCCAACTGGCATTCCTCCTTGTTAATTCTTCTCGGCCGTCTTCCTGTTAAACTGAGAAAGAAAACCAGGTATTCATATCCATCTCGTTTTCTGCCCTCCTCCTCCTTTCCCTCTCGACACATAACTTACAGTATTTTTTAGTAATGTTTTATGAGGGGAGTGAATGTCACATAAGAACGTAAGAAATAAGGGAAGTCTTCACGTGACAATCCATGTATGAAATATACCTACCTATTTCCACCTATCATCCTCATTCATAAAGTTGTCTTATCTCATAAAGCTCCCTAATGACTCAGCACTAACAACTTGATTACCGAGTCTATTCCATTCATCTGCCACTCCATTTGAGCACCAATTCCTTCCTATCTCTTTTTTAAAGCTAAATTTTTCAAGCTTGAACCCGTTATTTCTTGTTCTATCCTGGTTACTGATCCTAAGAATTTTGCTTACGTCCCCCCTTGATATAAACCTTATACCATTTAAAGACCTCTATCAGGTCCCCTCTTAACCTCCGTCTCTCTAAAGAATGTAAATTTATCATCTTCAATCTCGCTTTGTAAGAAATACTCCTCTCCTGTATCATTTTAGTTATTCTCCTTTGTACTGATTCTCCCTTCTTTCGTCTTTCTTTCCTTCCTTCATTTGTTTTGCTGTATTTTGTTTTGGTATTAACTTATACATCGAAACAAAATGGATCTTTTTTGCTTGTGTTTTCACAACCGTCTATGTACTACGTAATTGTGTATTGTTATTTGGTAGAATTTTTATTGTAACATCGAGTATTGTAGTGAATGATGTGTGTGTGTGTGTGTGTGTGTGTGTGTGTGTGTGTGTGTAAGAGAGAGAGAGAGAGAGAGAGAGAGAGAGAGAGAGAGAGAGAGAGAGAGAGAGAGAGAGAGAGAGAGAGAGAGTTGTTTCTTCGTTTTAAATCAGTGGTTCGCAATCCTTTTTTTTTTCCTGTTGCGCGCTCCTTGAGGCTCTCAGGAACAACAAAGAGCAAGGCATATTAACTTTTTTTGACTTAATCTTATCTTGTGTATTTGGTCTTAAATGGAAAACTGCCCTGAAAACTAGACAAATCAGTCCAACTTGTATTATACCACAAGATTTTGCATTACTACCTAAAAACCCAGCGTTACTTTAGCCCTTTGACTGGTAAGACTCCTGAAGCTCAATAACGTTGCAGTGAGGGAGGTTTTAAGACTTCTTTAATTTTGGATAATCCTTTTGGCTCTGCTCTTGGGGACTGACATTTTCCGCAGATCCTTTTTTTTTCTGTTCTTTGGCCCAGACCCCACTCTTACATAAAAAGTTGAATTCTGAAAGACAATAGTGACTGAAAAACGAAGTAATATAGTATTTTAGACCTTTTTGCTCTGTACTTTTATTTTCGTTCCGTAAAAAGCATTTAGATTCATTCGGATTATATAATAAGCGTCATGGCATAAGTCTTCATGACATGCTATAAACTTCATGTCATAAATCTTTCACTTCTTTTACTGGTAACTCTAGAACTCCATGCCTACTTCTGTAATTGCTTGACGTGAACTGTTTCAAGATGGAAGTTCAAAGACACCTCTCAAGCTCTGGATAAGAACATAAGAACATAAGAACATGAGAAGATAAGGGAAGCTGCAAGAAGCCATCTATCAGGCCTACACTTGGCAGTCCCTGGATAACTCTTTTGACTACACTCTTCGGAAACTGGCACCTTGAGAGGGCCTTTTTCAGTCTTTTTGTTGTCCTAGGCCAGTCCCATCTTACATAAAAAAGAGAACAATTATAAGGATAAGAAGGAGAAGAGAGAGAGACAGAGAGAAAAAATGCTTTCGTAGGGCTAAGAATGATTGCTGACTCCAAAGATTATTCTCGTATGTGCCTCGCGCGTCTAAGGTTGAAAATCACTGTTTTAAGAAGCCTGAGTAATTTTAATAATGTGCGAGTTTTACTGTTATTGTACAAATGTATGACCTAAGTCGGTACGCCTCTGGAAGTGCCTGCCCCTCATCGGGTGCTCTTCTGCAGGTGTTTGCCGCCACATTATTGTAATAGTCCTTTGGCACCACGAGGGATTACTTCGCAGACACTCCTAGCGAAGTTGTCATTTCACTGGTACAAGTAGACTAGTAAAAGATGAAAAAAAAAAAAAAAAAAAAAAAGCATTTTTAATTTCCTGATTTCCCTATTATTATTATTATTATTATTATTATTATTATTATTATTATTATTATTATTATTATTATTATTATCTTTTCAGCAGTAAGATCGGTAGTCTTAAACACTTCATTCTTTCATCAAGACCATTTTCCAAGGCTACATTTATATGATTAATCGGTGTTTCATGAGTGTTTTCTTAGCATGATTACCTGGTCTGATTGATTAAGTTTAATACAGGTTTCAGTAAGCCCCACCGTGAATGTAGAGGGCATTTAACAAACTGTCCTTGTATTACTATTAAGATAGACTAGAGTCACTAGAACCATGTAATGTTATACAAGATTCCCCACCACCTCAACCTCCCCCACTTTTTTTTTTCCTTTTTTGAATTTTATAAGGTAAATAAATATAACTATTTTTTGTTTTACTTTATTATGAATTATAAAGTCAAATACTTATTGTCTTAAGTACGTAGCACTTGCATTAAAACAGTATATATTAATACAGTAATAGTAAAACAACAATAATAGCAATAATAATAATAATAATTATGATAATGATAATAATAATAATAATAATAATAATAATAATAATAATAACAATAATAATAATAACAATAATAATAATAATGGTAACAGTGATAATAATGATAATATATTATAATAGCAAAAATAATAATAATAACAAAACAATGAAATATGATAATAATAATAATAATAATAGTAAATAAAAAAAAAATAAATAAACAAAAACACTTCACCTTACTGAGCTCATGCAAGATGTGCAGTGTTACTGACAATGCATTTCCTAATGTAGGAGAAGCACAAATACAATTACAGAACATTCCATGTTCTAAGACAAATCTATATGACCTAATGGAAGCCAATGTCATTCCTCACATCTTGGGTGCACAAGTTCCTTACATGATTTCCCATGCCAAGGGTAAATCATGCATTACTTCTCTTTTATACCTTCAAGACAGTCTTTCCTTGAAATACGATAGAAACTAAATTTTCTAAGCAAAACTGATATACCAAGCAGTAAGAAGTAGTATTTTTCCAAATGTTATAAAAGTTAAAAATAAAAGGAATCACACACTCATAAATTTGAGAGCACAGAGGTAAACAATCATTAATGAGCCAAAGATACAGAATCACTACACACTCAGTAGCTTTCTTGATTGATGCTTCACCTATATTTGTACAGTATCTGGTTGATTATCTCACAAAAAGAGCTGCTGAAAAAGCATATTGGGCCAACTGTGACCAAAACTAGGCCAGATAACAGGAATTTATACCAGGATTGGGCCAGCAACAAGTGGGGCTCAATGTCTGCTTTGTGTGAGACAAGTTAATGCCCCAGAACCAAGGCAGCAGTGTTCATGCCAACCGCCACTTCCCACATCTGCCCACACCCAAGCTCACATGGGCAGTATGTTTTCATGATTCATTAAGCTAATCCCTCAGTAAAAGAGCTTGGGAGACCTGGTGCTCATCAGTGGAACATCTAGTAAAAATCACATACATTACTCATTGTATAAAATTTACATCATAAACTGTCCCAATAAAAAGCTCCCTGTGTTATCTTAGTTTATTTTTTTCACAAAATGTTTACATTAAATGTCATTATATACATATACTAGTATATAATTAATCATGAGGGAATTCATATATGGAGATAAGACAAGAAATCAAATATTTGGAAAGGATAGTCTAGGGAAAGTGTCTTGAAGAACACAAACTGTTTAGAAGATACACTAAAGGAAAGATAACAGAAAGAAGAAATACATAAGCCCTAAAAGAAAATATCATGATAGGATATTTAAAAAAGTATTTATGAGTGAATCAGAATTTAGACTAACTGCAAGGAGAAAAGAAACAGACAGGAAATTGAGTCAGAAGAGATACAGCAATTGCTAAAAGGCTTAGAAGAGAGAAATATGACATTCACTCATAGAATAATGTCCCCAAATTATGACATTTGTAATAATGTTTAGAATTACACAACAAATTGAATAATCAACAATTCCAGATACTGATAAAATCAGACAAAAGTAATGCCTGCTATTTATCTATACTATACAGTACTTACCTGTCTATGGTAGTGGTTCCCAAACTGTACCATCTTTGCTCAGCACTGTGTACTGTACTTGGTGTCCTCTTCTTTC
>NC_087174.1:4405000-4412500 GCF_035594125.1 Scylla paramamosain
TTTCTTTTTCTCTTCTTCTTCTTCTTCTTCTTCTTCTTCTTCTTATGTACGATGGCAGTACTCTTCTTGTTCTTGTTACTCATTTCATTATCATCATCATCATCATCACCATCATCATCATCACCATCATCATGTTCTCGTTCCTGTTTCTGTTCTTGTTTTTGTTCATGTTCTTCATAATTTTCCTCCTCCTCCTCCTCCTTCTCCTCCTCCTTCTCCTCTCCCTTACCTTCGGCGTGCCCTGAAATACACTTCTAGACTAATCACACGCACGCAGAAATCTAGACCCGCCACTCTCGCCTGTTACTTGTAATGATGTATCTTTTAAGTTCCTCCCTGCCTCAGCTTGTACCGGCGTGCTCTTGTTACCTTCCCTGTAACTTGTTGGCTCGCTGGTGTCACTCCTTATGCTTGTTGCTAGTACTTAATATGTTACTTAAGTTAATTACTGGGTCTTTTTCATATTTTTTTTTCGTTTTTTTCGTTTTTTTTTTTTTTCTTGCTCGGAGTCTCAGTTGCGAAAGGTGAAGTGAAGAAATTGTAATCTATATATCGTGTTTTGTATGGTTTGTTTATTTATTTGTTTGTTTTATTTGTTGTATCGTGATTTTATGTGTGTTCCTCTCTCTCTCTCTCTCTCTCTCTCTCTCTCTCTCTCTCACCCCCTACTTCATTTCCTCTATTCACCTCCCACTTACCTATTTTTCCTCTCAATCTTCCTCTCTCCCCAGTCCTTCTTCCTCTCTTTTCCCCAATATATCCCATCTACTTCCCCTTCTTCCCTTCACCGACACCTCCCCATGTATATTTTTCCCCTCATCATCCCTTCTCCCCATTTCCCATTCATTCTTCCCTTCTCCCTTATTTTCCTCTCTATCTTCTCTTCCCTTCATGCACACCTCCCTTTATTTTCCCCTTCAAGCATCTTTCCCTTCTGTTCCCAATATTTCCCTTCCTCCTTTCCCCTCACACGGCCAGTTA
This sequence comes from Scylla paramamosain, assembly GCF_035594125.1. NCBI lineage: Eukaryota > Metazoa > Arthropoda > Malacostraca > Decapoda > Portunidae > Scylla > Scylla paramamosain. Next base: position 4,405,982 of record NC_087174.1, read on the forward strand.
CAATATTGCCAAACGTGTGCTGCTCCCTCACTTCGTCTTTAGGAGACTGAGGGGAGAGGGGGGCGAGGAGGGGAGGGAGAAGGGAGTGCAGAGGAAGTCTTGAATTTTTAAGGGAGAGGGGAGACGGTGGGGGATAGAGAGACCGAGAGAGAGAGAGAGAGAGAGAGAGAGAGAGAGAGAGAGAGAGAGAGAGAGAGAGAGAGAGAGAGAGAGAGAGAGAGAGAGAGAGTTGCAGATTCCCTCTCATTCTCTCTCCGTGCTTCCCCTCTTTCCTTCCCCTCTCTTCATTTTCTTGTAATTCCGTGCTTAGATTCCGTGTAATTTAGAGAAGCAGGGAGTATTAATAGTAATAATAATAATAATGATAATAATAATTGAAGGGGATAGACAGGAATTGTTACTCAGTTGGAGAGGTGCATGACTGGACTAGGCTCAGTAATCAGGTTGTCAGTGCTGAATCAACAGGGAGGTTTAAAAGACTAAATAAACTTCTGGATAGCTGGATGCATATACGTAGGAAGGTGTGCGTTTCTACAGGTGTATACAGCCACGTGTAGGCCTGGTGTGGTGGGCTTCCTGCAGCTCCTTGTTGTTGTGATGATAAATGTGTTAGTGTTAGTTTGTTTCGTTCACTCGTGTTTATTTCTCCTTCTGTAGTAAGAGAGAATGCATCTTTATAGCTACACACACACACACACACACACACACACACACACACACACAAACAGGGAGAGAGGGAGAGCAAGTAGAAAATGTAACAGTAAATACGGAAGAAAATATTGTACAAAAACTAATGAAAATAAATAAAGAAAAGATGAAAGATGAAAGTAAAAAAGAAGAAAGGAAAAAAAGTTCCATTATTATCACTGGTCATTCAGAAACGAGCCAAAACTCACCAAAACTCAAATGAAGCAGGAGTCGAGGCTTCGGTTCTTCACGCGGCCATTTCGAAGCCTCGCGAAGCACCGCCACCCGAGGCCTCGCTGTTCCTTGGCTGCTGAGGTCAATTAAGCTGACCCTGCCCTGACCTGTGACCTGTTCTAGGGTGTTGTTTTGATTTTGTTCTTGTTTTTATTGATTGTTTTTCTTGGTTTTCGTTGATTTTAGTTTTGAATCTTTTCGTTCTCTTCTCTTTTTCCTTCTTCTTCTTTTTCTTCTTCTTCTTCTTCTTCTTCTTCTTCTTCTTCTTCTTCTTCTTCTTCTTCTTCTTCTCCTCCTCCTCCTTGGCTTCCTCGTCCTTCTTTTTCTCCTCCTCTCCTCTTCCTCCTCGTCGTCCATCTCCTTCTCCTCCTCCTATTTTTCCTACCTCCTTCCTCCTCCTCCTCCACCTCCTCCTCCTCCTTCTCCTCCTCCTCCTCCTCTGACTCCTTTCCTTTTAATGGTCGTCTCTGATAATTGCATGACGTCCTTTTGTGTTCTAAATTTTTATTGTTTATACTTTTCATTCCATAGAGAAGCATTTTTTTCCTATTTCTCTCTTTTTTTTTTGTACATATTTAATTTAATTTTCTTTCAAGCCTTGTATTATTTTTTTCGTATATTTATTAATTAATTCTGTACAATGTTAAATTTTTTTTTTGTTCTCTCTGTCTATTTCTCTCTTTATTATCTTTTTTTTTTCATGTATATAAATGAGTGAGAAAGAAAGAGAGAGAGAAAGAAAGAAAGAAAGAAATGTTGGTAAGGTATTGTCCAGTGTACTTTTTTTTCTTTTTCTTTTTCTTTTTCTTTTTTCTTTACTTTTTTAATTAGTACAGCAAGGTTTTTTTTTCTTTTTCTTTTAGAGTTTTCTTCTGGTGTTGTTGTTGGCGGTGGTGGTGGTGGTGGTGGTGGTAGTGGTGGTGGTGGTGGTGGTGGTGGTGGTGACATCGATGACGTTTAGACTCCCGAATTCTCTCTCTCTCTCTCTCTCTCTCTCTCTCTCTCTCTCTCTCTCTCTCTCTCTCTCTCTCTCTCTCTCTCTCATAGTAATTTGATTAGTTCCCTTTTAATTTCATTTTTTTTAGGTAAAGGTCTAATTTCGGGCTCATTACTCTCTCTCTCTCTCTCTCTCTCTCTCTCTCTCTCTCTCTCTCTCTCTCTCTCTCTCTCTCTCTCTCTCTCTCTCTCTCTCCACGATTTATGCCTTTCTCTTCTGTTTATCATGATTTACTTCACTCCTTACGTTCCAAGCAGCATATTTTCCTCTTTCCAAAACATCTCTGTTGCATCTGTTCCTCTCACTCATTAACTGACGTGCTTCCTTTCTTCTACTGAGCTTCCATTCTCTCTCCCTTTTTTCCTCTTTCACCTATCTAAAAAACTTCTTATTCCTGTGTTTTAATCTGTTTTCTTGTGTATTCCTCTTCGTCTTCTTCTATTTTATATTTTTTATCAGATTCCTTCTTATCTACTCTTCCTTTTCGTGGTTGCATATTTCTCTTCTCTCTCTCTGATTTAAAACGCATGCAGTTGTTCTATTCTAATTTGGTTCCCTCTTGTTTACTTCTTTGTATTCCTGCCTAAGTCCTCCATCGTCATCTCATTGTCTAATCCTTTCCTTACTTCGTCTCGGTCTCTAAATCTGACTTCGTTTTCTTCAGTCCGTCCTTGTCATATTTTTTTAAAGATTTTTCATTTCATCGTCTCCCTTTCTAAACCAGACTGTCTTTTCTTCATCTGATTTTTCAAACCTTTTCCTATTTCGTTTCCTCTCTCATTCTTCGTAAACTTCTTTTTAAACCTTCTTTTTAAACTTCTTTATTTCTTTGTCTGATTTTATGAACCTGTTTTTTTTTTTTTTTTAATCCTTCCCTTTTCTTCACTCCTCAACTCTTTGTCTAAATATGATAATGTTTTCTTCATTCCTCCCTTCTCATGTCAGTCTCTAAAATAATAATTCCATTTTCTTCACCATCTTGATTCCGTGGTTTTCACTCCCTCGATCTTTAACAATATAAAACCTGACTTCCGTTCCCTCTACTCCTCGCTGTCTTGTCTCTCGGGTCCCCTTTCCTTCATTCCTTCCTTCTCATCTCAGTATCTAAAACCGAAGTACCCTTTTTCACCATCTTGATTCCTATTTTCACTCTCTCGATCTCTAACAATCTAAAACCTAACTCCCCTTCCTTCTACTCCTGGCCATCTCTCGGGTCCTCCTCCTCGCCTCCCGCAATTGAAGCACAGCCGTCTGGGGACCAAGAGGAGTCAACAGCTGGGTGAAAAACGGCTGGCGATTCCCTGTATTGGAGCACGAGGGAGAAGCGGATGGCCTGTTGCGTTTTGTTGTGAGGAAGTCGGACATTGGTAAGCGAGGAGTTATTGGAGAGAGAGAGAGAGAGAGAGAGAGAGAGAGAGAGAGAGAGAGAGAGAGAGAGAGAGAGAGAGAGAGAGAGAGAGAGAGAGGGAGATGGGGCGGGGAGGACAAGAGATAAGAGAAGGGAAGGGAGGAGAGGACAGGAGTGGAAAAGAGAAGAGGAGATTGTAGTAGTGGAGAGGAGGAACAAGAAGAGAAGACAGAGAAGGGAAAATAGATGATATGGTTCAGAGAGAGAGAGAGAGAGAGAGAGAGAGAGAGAGAGAGAGAGAGAGAGAGAGAGAGAGAGAGAGAGAGAGAGAGAACATACAGACACACACATACACGTACACTCACACAGCTACAGCAACAATATTCAATGAAAGAGACACACACACACACACACACACACACACACACACACACACACACACACACACACACACACAAAGAGCCAGGGTAAAACTAATAAAACACGTCATATAATATTCAAATTAGTCTAGACCTGTCAAGAAAACACGCACAAAACACGTCAAATTCCACCTCTCTCCCCCCCACAAGAAAAAAAAAAAAAACACACACACAGTAATACCATGAACTTTTTTCCTTCTTTTTTTTTTCTTTAACATTTTTTTTATGCACAAGTCCCCGAGTCGTCAACAGTTTTGCCAGCCACGAGACACCGCGCATGCGTACATCACCGTTTTAACATCAATGGGAGAGTCGTGCAAAAGAGATGAACTTGAAACCGGCGAGCGGCCCCTTGGGGAGTCACGGAGGAGGAAATGAAGCTGCTGGAGGAGGAGGAGGAGGAGGAGGAGGAGGAGGAGGAGGATGAAGAGTAGGACGAGAAGGTTAAGGATAAAGAAGACAAGGATTAAATGTAAGAGAAAGAGAAAGAGGAAGAAGACGAAGAGGAGGAGAAGGAGGAGGAGGAAAATAGCCGAAGAGATGGGAAGAGAAGAGTGAAGAAGATGATGATGAAGAGAAAAAGTAAAGTAGGAGGGAGAGAAGGGGAATGAGGAGGAAGTAGTAGTAATAGAAGAAGAAGAAGAAGAAGAAGAAGAAGAAGAAGAAGAAGAAGAAACAAATGGAGACGAGACAGGAAGAGAAGAGGCGAGGAAGACGGGAATAAAGAAGAGAAAGACTGAGAGAAGGGAAAGGAGGAGGAGGAGGAGGAGGAGAAAAAAACTGAAGAGAGGAAGTGAAAAAGGACACAACGTATGTAGATGAATTCAGAGGGAAAAAAATAAGGAAAAGAAAAGGAGGAGGAGGAGGATAAGGAGAAAAGGAGTGAGTAGGCGTATGAGAAGAAGGAAGAGAAGAAAAAGAAGAAAAAAAGAAATTAAAGAGAACAACATTTCCAAAAAAAAAAAATAGGAGAAGGAGGAGGAAGGGGGAGAAAAATGAAAGAGGAGGAGGAGGATGGGGAGAAAAATGAAGAAATGAGTGAGTAGGCGAAAGAGGAGGTAGGAAGAAGAGGATAGGGAGGGAGGGAGAGGGAGCATTAGGAGGAGCAAAGTTTAGGTTACGTATGTTTGGCATGTAATTATATGAAGTGACTGCGTGCTTGCCTCACTCCGTCTTGTAAGCACGGAAGCACACACTGGCTGACGGCGTTCAGTCTTTTCTACCCCGCCCGCCCTGCATCACCACCCCCTGCTTCCTTCCTTCTTTCCTTCCTTCCTTCCTTACTTCCTTCCTTGCTTGCTCTCCTCTACCGCATCCATCATCTTCCTCTTCCCCTGCTGGTGGTGGTTGTGGTGGTGGTGGTGGTGGTGGTGGTGGTGGTGGTGGTGTCATCCTTCTCGTCCTCTCGTTCTTGTTTTTTTTTTTTTTGTTGTTGTTCCTCCTCCTCCTCCTCCTCTTTTTCTTCTTCTTCTTCTTCTTTTCTCGTCTCTTTATTTACGTACCTTTCTTTCTTTTCTTTCTTTTCTTTCTTCCTTTCTTTGTGTCCCATTCTTCTCTTATCGTCCCGCTACCAAAAATAGACTTACGAAGCGAGGAGTGTGTGTGTGTGTGTGTGTGTGTGTGTGTGTGTGTGTGTGTGTGTGTGTGTGTGTGTGTGTGTGTGTGTGTGTGTGTGTGTGTGTGTGTGTGTGTGTATCATACGCTGATCAGTTATTATTTCAGATTTGATATTGAATTGGCAACAGTGGAGCGTGTTTCCATACATCAGTAGTTGAAAGGGCCTCTCTCTCTCTCTCTCTCTCTCTCTCTCTCTCTCTCTCTCTCTCTCTCTCTCTCTCTCTCTCTCTCTCTCTCTCTCTCTCTCTCTCTCTCTCTCTCTGACCATGTCATAATTGATGTTTTAATTGAGTTCTCTATGGCTGGAGAGAGAGAGAGAGAGAGAGAGAGAGAGAGAGAGAGAGAGAGAGAGAGAGAGAGAGAGAGAGAGAGAGAGAGAGAGAGAGAGAGTGGTAGACCATCATCCATTTTATACGAGTCCCCGTCTCTCTCTCTCTCTCTCTCTCTCTCTCTCTCTCTCTCTCTCTCTCTCTCTCTCTCTCTCTCTCTCTCTCTAAAGTTACGAGGTTCATGCAATTATACACATTCATTAAAGATTTATTAAAGGCAGTAAAGACACAGAAGAAAAATGATAAAGAAAGTAAAAATAGAGAAGAATAATTAGAGCAAAAACAGAAAAAAGAAATAACTAAGAAGATAAGAGACAGATAAAAAAAAAGAATGATAAAAGAAGGTAAAATTGATAAGAAAATTGATAAATGAGGTAAAAATAGGGAAGGGAATGGTAAAGGTAGAGACAGAGAAAGGGGTGATAATAAAGAAAGCAAAGAAGTAGCACAGAATACGAAATGGAGGTCCCGTTTTTGGTTGCAGGTTCTCTTGGGGATGGTTTCTGGGACCTTGTGGAGTGTTTGTTCAGCCTCTTCCAGCGTCTCTGCCTCCTCCGGTAACCTGGAGTCTCTGTCTGGTCCGCTTTGCTTTCTTTCTTCCTCTCTGTCTCTCTCTCTCTCTCTCTCTCTGTCTGTGTTTCTCTTCGTGTGTGTGTGTGTGTGTGTGTGTGTGTTTTTGTCTTGTTTTCTTTTTGTCTACGTCTGTTTTTGTGTTTTTTTTCTGTTTTTCTGTCTGTTTTATATTTCTGTCAGTTTGTTTTTTTTTTTTTTTTTTTCTGTCCGTTTGTCTCTTTTTTCTGTATGTGTGTTTTTTCTTTTATTTTTCTTTCTGTTTGCCTTTGTCTCTCTCTCTCTCTCTCTCTCTCTCTCTCTCTCTCTCTCTCTCTC
>NC_087174.1:4422500-4427500 GCF_035594125.1 Scylla paramamosain
TTATTTCATTCTTCTTTTCTTCACTTGCGCAAGATTCCAGACGCCGCTGAGCACCACTGGGATAAAAGTCTGGTGAAATAACAGTCTTTTTTTTCCAGTACTCAATTCTCACACCACACATGCTACCTATTCATTTCCGCCTCTTCACCACATATGTATTCCTTCTTTTATGTCAAGATACGATGAAAGTAAGTATTTTTAATGTTTATTTCATACATTAAACACACGTTCACATTTCTTACTCTTTTTCACAACCAATACACATAATCATTCAGTATATTATTTTATTTGAATTGTGTACTGAACTATACCAGCAAAGTATACCATTGTGATCAAACGCTAGATGAAGTAAGGTAAGGTTTGTTCAGTGGTTGCTTCAGACAATACACCCTCAGATATCTTCTTGACCTTTTCTTTTTCACAAGTCAGATGAAATAAGATAAAGTTTCTACCCTGTTTACTGCGCACACACACACACACACACACACACACACACACACACACACACACACACACACACACACACACACACACACACACACACACACACACACACACACACACACACACATTTCTTCTTCACCTCGTTTTTTTTTTTTTTTTTTTTTTGCACAAGTGAGTTAAAGGTGGAGCCATGACGTAAGCCACGCACTTCCAATCAATAAACGCGGACCGTATCGCCAAAACCAAATAAAAATATAACATACGAACACCAAATGTAGAAAAAAGAAAACGGGTGGTGGCGGTGGTGGTGGCGGTGGTGGTGGTGGTGGTGGTGGTGGTGGTGAGTGAAAATATTAAAGGGGAAACTAAATGAAAAATGAATAAATAAATTAAAAAAAACGAGGATCCAAAAGTATGAATAAGTTAATGAATAAATGAAAGATTCAGACAAATGCTTTTATGAAATTAGTGAAAAAGAAAAAGACGAAGGATTTTCTTGCTTCCGAGGCCAAGCGGAGACAAAGAGGAGGAGGAGGAGGAGGAGAAGGAGAAAGAGGAGGGGGAGAAGAAGGAGAAAGGAAGTGTAGGAGGGAAAGGATGATAAGGTAGTGGTAAAGGAAGAGGAGGAGAAAAGAGGATAGAGCAGGAGAAGGAGGAGGAGAAGGTAACGATAAGAGGACTGCAAGAAGGTGTTCAGATTCTGAGAGAGAGAGAGAGAGAGAGAGAGAGAGAGAGAGAGAGAGAGAGAGAGAGAGAGAGAGAGAGAGAGAGAGAGAGAGAGAGAGAGAGAGAGAGAGAGCATCAATATTCGACACAAAAATGGAATTGCATACATGTAATTTTTTTTATTTGTTTTTCTTCTTGTGTTCTGTCTGTTTGTATGTCTGTCTGTGTCTCTCTCTGTTTCTCCGAGTTCCTTTTTTATCATTGTTTGTATGAGAGAGAGAGAGAGAGAGAGAGAGAGAGAGAGAGAGAGAGAGAGAGAGAGAGAGAGAGAGAGAGAATAACACGTGTGATATGAGGTTACCACTTTTGAATGTGTGAACGAGGTATGAAATATGTCGGTGCTTGAGAGAGAGAGAGAGAGAGAGAGAGAGAGAGAGAGAGAGAGAGAGAGAGAGAGAGAGAGAGAGAGAGAGATGTTGTCCTTGTTTTGTTGCAATTTCGAATTCAACTTCAATTACTATTTTCGTTTCAATCAGTAGTTATTTTTCACCACCACCACCACCACCACCACCACCAGCACCACCACCACCAGCACCACCACCACCACCACCACGTAAGAGCATCAGAGCTTCATTCCTTCAGTCCTTTCTTTCTTCCTCTCATTCTCTCCCTCTTCCTTCATCCCTCACCTCTTCACCTCTCATCCTCTTCCCTCCCCTCCTTCCCTTTACCACATCCACCCCTTCTCTCTCTCTCTCTCTCTCTCTCTCTCTCTCTCTCTCTCTCTCTCTCTCTCTCTCTCTCTCTCTCTCTCTCTCTCTCTCTCTCTCTCTACCCGTTCGTTTAGGTCAAGGGGTGATGAGGGGAAGCTTACCTGCCTCTCCCCCTCTCCCCTCTTTCCCCTCCACCTTGTTGATTCTTTCCCTTAGGCTTCTTGACTCTCTTCTCCCCTCTCCCATTCTCCCCTCCTCTCTCCCCTCCCTCTCCTTGCTTTGTTTGAAGTGTACTTTTTATCTCATTTAAGCTCCTCGCCTGGTAGTGTTTGCCTCCCCTCTCTTGTAAGGAAGAAGAAATCTCCTCCCTTTCTTCTCCTACTCCTCCTCCTCCTCCTCCATCTTCTACTACTACTATTACTGCTGCCGCCTCATTTCCAGCTCTCTCTCTTCCTTTCTTTCTTGTTTTTTCACTGTTTTCTATCATATCTTCCTTACTTCTTTCCTTTCCTCTTCGTCTGTCTGTCTGTCTGTATCTATGTATGTTTGTATGTGTATTTATCTATGTATCTATCTGTCTATTTGTATCTCCCCCCCCGTCTCTCTCTCTCTCTCTCTCTCTCTCTCTCTCTCTCTCTCTCTCTCTCTCTCTCTCTCTCTCTCTCTCTCTCTCTCTCTCTCTCTCTCACTCACTCACTCACTCACTCACTCACTCACACACACACACACACACACACACACACACACACACACACACACACACACACACACACACACACACACACACACACACACACACACACACACACACACACACACACACACACACACACACACACACACACAATCGCCTTAGTGAAGTGTTCCGCTTGAGATCCCAAGGCGCTGAGGGGAAGAGGGAGGGGAAAGGGAGAGGGGAGAGAGGGAGAGAGAGTGTTCTGCCTCACCCGCATGTTTATCCTTCTCCCCCTGCCCTCAAACTCTCCCCATTTCCCCTCACCGTAAATTTTCCCTCTCCCCTCCTTTTTTTCCCCTTCTTTTCATTACCCCTTACGTTTGTTTTCCCTCATTTTATTGGTGTTTCGTGTTTTTTTCCTTTTGCTTTTGTTAATCTGTTTTATTTCTTTAATTTTTATTTCTCGTGTTTTTTGTTACCTTATTTTCCTTCTTCCTCTCTTGTTTCCTCTTTTTTATCACTTTTTCTCTGTTTTTCCTCATTTTGTTAGTGTTTTTTTTTCTTTTCTTATTCACTGTTTTCTCGATTTTCCCCCTTATTTGCTTACATTTCTTTTGTTTCCTTTCGGTTTATATTTTCCTTCTCCCGCTCTCTTTTCCCCATTGTTTTCCTCTTTTTATTAGTATTTTGTTTTTCCTCTTCAGTCTATCCATGTTTACCTTCGTTTCCCCATTTATTTGCCTTCATCTCTTTCATTTTCTTCTCCCGTATATTGCCCCAAAATTTTCGTGTATATTATATTTTTCATTTTTCCAAATTTATATCTTTCTGTTCCATTTTTGTCTTCCATTTTTTTTCTTTCCGCCTCTTCCACCCACTCCTCTCACTTTTTTTCTTACTTTCCTCTCTCTTTCTCGTTTTCCTTTTCCATTTTCTTTCATTCTTTGTGGATTTGGTGGGCCTTTGCAAATAGGGCTTTTAAGTGTAGCTTTAGTGTAACTCCAGTGTGACTCTTTAGGTGTGCCTTTTAAATGTGACTGCCTGTATTTGTCAGCCTGTACATTTGTGATACGAGACAATTATCATCACCAAATGCAATGTATGAAATACTTATAAGCATCTGTGAGAAAGTTGTGGGTGAAAAAAGTATAGATTTTGCAATTTCCTCCTGTCGAACAAGTAAAGATATTTCCGAGTGATTGGTAATTAGTGAAAGGTGTATCAAGTACTAGTCAAAGGTTTAACTGTATGTGCTTGCAATTAGAACTTACACAAATTTCTCCTCTTCCTCCTCTTCCTCCTGCTGTTCATAATTATCATCGTTCCCAATATAGAACACTTGTAAATCTTTCATTACCCACTGGCGCTTCATGGCTGGCTGGCTGGCTGGCTGGCTGGCTGGCTGGCTGGCTGGCTGGCTGGCTGGCTGGTTGGCTGGGTGATAAAGAACTTGAAATAAAGATTACACCTTTGCCTCTGCCTGTTATCAAGTTCTCCGTGAAACTGTGGCTCGTGGTCTTATCCTCTTTGTTCTCCGTTTAGGATTATTTTCAAAGGCCGTAGGGATGACTAGCGCGGTTCCTCTGATGTTTTCTCTCTCCGTTAATGGTGTAGAGTCCTTGTTATTGATAGGATCACGAAAATACTGAAAATACTCTTGGGAAACTTTATAAACCTTGATAACTTTTTTTTTTTTTTATGTTAGAGAGGAAATAGAAAGGGGGATAAAGGGTTCACTCAGGTGTTTGTTATTAAAAAGAAGCCAAAGGGAACTCATAATTATATTAGAGTTTGTGTTAGTAGTAGTTGTGATGAGACGCTGAAACGGTTAAAAATGTGGACAGTGAAAAACGAGATATATGATAGTTAAGATATTATACGGTATAACTGTATGAAAAGTAATGGTGATATGTACTTTGTTCTAGAGACTATACATGAGAACGCAAGATATATATATTAAAAATGTTATACGTATGGAAAGCAATGGTGATGTATACCTTATTTCAAAGATTATACATACAAACGCGAGATATATGGTACTTTTTAAAGATTCATGCGTATATTTGTATGGAAAGCAGTCTACATTATTTGACACTATACATATTCCAGTTGTTTTGGTTTTGTGTAAGAAATTAACGTGAATCAAAAGGTACAAGGGAAATGGGGATATGGAAAAGGTGCACCCAAAATTTTAATTCTTCAAGGGATGGCAATAGTTATAGTGAAAGCAGGATTAGTTTCATTACCGAGCACATAAGACCACGACAAGATAAGGTAACTACAAAAGCCATGTTTACCTTTACCAAACAGCTCCTGAGCACTTCAAATTTACCTTACCTAAATATCCTTTATCTCGCCTTACTTCGCCTCACATAACCTTGCCATTGATTACCTTGCCTTACCTCGCCTCACCTTACCTTGCTGTACCTTACTCAACCTTACCTTACCTAACTTACCTTACCAAAAGATGGAAACACAAAAAAAGCACAGTTTCCTAACCA
>NC_087174.1:4432500-4437500 GCF_035594125.1 Scylla paramamosain
GAGAGAGAGAGAGAGAGAGAGAGAGAGAGAGAGGAAAGGGTAGAAATGTGGGGAACTCTGATAGGTTTCGTTAAAATAAAATGCCATCACTGTTGTCTTGAGGGGAAAGGGAAGAGAGAGAGAGAGAGAGAGAGAGAGAGAGAGAGAGAGAGAGAGAGAGAGAGAGAGAGAGAGAGAGAGAGAGAGATGCTGCCTACGTGTTGTATTCACGTGATGACGGGTTATTAGCGAGGAAGGGGCTGTGATGGCGTTGATGGGGAGAGAGGAGAGAGAGGAGAGGTGAGAGGGGAGAGGATGCAAGAGGTATGTTATCTCTGAAGGGAAGGAGGAAGAAGAAGAGGAAGAATGGTGTTGAGTAGAGGTGTGAAAGTAAAGGAAAGGGAGGGAGGGAGGGAGAGAGAGAGAGAGAGGGAGAGTATCAGGTCGTGGAGGAAAGGAAGGAGGAGTGTCAGATAGTGGAGGGAAGGATGCAGGGAGGGAGAGAGTGTCAGGTCTTGGAGGGAGTTATGTGGCAGCAGTGAAGGCAGTGATTGGCTGGGTGTAAGGAGGAGGCGCTGAGGAGTAAGTGTCGTTTGGGAGGGGAAATGAGTAGCGAAGTGCGGGGAGGGGAGGGGGAGGGCAGGCAGCGGGCGACACACACCTCTCCTAACCTTCACCCCCGCCCCACCCCCACCCCTGCTGAGCATCCTGTTTGGCGCCGCAGTGTTGGTGTGCTTGCGAGGTGCTGCGGGCGGCGGTCGCGTGTTGCGGTGCGTGGCGCCAGGAGCGTGAGTGCCGCGAGGAGGTGCCTGCAGCGGTCGTCATGTGAGGCAGCGAGATGCCGGCGCCCACACCCTAGGTTGTCACTCCCCCCGCGGGCGCTGGGGTGCGAGTGAACCCCGGCGGCCGGTGGTGATCACAGGGACGCCCCGGGTGCCAGCTGGGCAGGGCCTAGGCAAGGCGCGAGCCCCTGTCGCCCCGTGCAGCCCCCTCCACCCAGCCACCATGGGGGGTGGGCGGCTGCTCCCCTCAACCCCTACTACTGGCCCCTGCTGGCTGCTACTGCTGCTCCTGCTGCTGCCGCTGTCCCCGCCAGGCCCTGTAGCCGCGCCAGCCATGTCAATCAGGGTAAGAGCAATTAGCGTGAACTGATTCATTACCACATAAAGACCCTCCCGCATGCCGCACTCACCTCCCCTCCTCCCTCCCGCCCTCGTCAGCAGCTGAGTCACGCCGCCGCGGGTATCGCAGCCTCCTGCATGCCGCGTCTCCCTCTCCGTCCCTCCGTCGTTAGTAGTTTGTTCACAGTGTTTGGCCGTGTAATTATTCCACCTGCATATAAAGCATACAAGGGCAAATGTAGTGATGTGCGGCGCCTGTCAACGCTGCAGGGGCCGTGAGGGAGGGAGACGCGGGGAGGGCCAAGGGGAGGACAAACAACATAGAAGGAGGAAGGAGTGAAGCGTGCTGGATAACACGACCACCTGCTGCTTCACCCCCTTCCCCGCGGCTCACCCCTCACCTCTCCCTTCACCACTCAACGCCACCACTGCACGGGAAGGGGAATGAACCAGGACGTAGTGTGGAAGTGAAGGTGAATAATGTATGACTCACCATTTCCAGCACTAATAAAGGCAGTGATAATGACGATGTTAATGATGATGATGGTGATGAATGAGTGCAATTATCAGGCATTCCAGCGTGCACGAGTCCCTCTAGGCGCGCTTATCTTGCTACACCCGGATCTGTGGGAGCACGATGCCTGGTCTCTGGTTTGGGCTGGTCTCGTTTCGGTCTGGTGTGCACGAATTACCTCAACTCTTAACCCCCTTGGAAGCCGCGACACGTACACACACTGACCACCCTGTACTCTGCTGGAAGACACACCCGTACACTCAAACACCACATACACTAACCACTCTATACTCAGCTGGGAGATACACTTGTACACACTTAACACTTAAACGACGCATACTTTGACCGCCCTGTACTGTCGTGAAAGATACATTACTGCAGCTAAACACTTAAACACTTCATTGTATTTGTCTCTGGCCTGCTCCGTCTTACCCCAACTTGATTCCTGTGCAGCGGTTGCCAGGCAGGGTTTCTAAGTGGCCCCCCATGAATCCTGGCAATGCTCCCCTGTTTAGCCAGAAGAGTCTGTCGTCGCTTTCATCCTTTCGCCAGCTATTCTCATTCCATTTGCTTATCGTACTTGCACCATGCTTATATATTCACCATAGCCACCGTACTCTCACCATACGGCCGCCATACACACTGTACATGATTTGCACTACATTTAGGTACTTTATAGTCAACATGCGTGCATCATACCGTACTTGCTCCATACTCACCGCATACACGCAATACCTCCACCGTGCTATACATACACTCAGCATACGGGTAATGTATTCCTAATAAATAGTCTAGATAGTGAGTTTTTTTTTTTTTAAGATTATTTGTGTGTGTGTGTGTGTGTGTGTGTGTGTGTGTATAATAATGTACAATATACTTCATACCCGTTGTGTGGTATAATACGTAAGATGGAAAAATGAAACAGTAGTGAATGAATGAATGAGTAGATAGATGAATGAATGCAAGTCGTGAAGAAAAAGCAAGAAGTAATAAAGACATAGAAAAAATAATAATAATAATAATAATAATAATAACAAAAAGACAGCATTATTAAGACAAAAAAATAATTAAAAAGGAAAGGATACAAAGAAAAAAAAAACCTTAATGAGAAAAGACGAGAATGTACAAAAAAGAAAATAAATTGAGAAGTAAAAGAGGAAAAGGAAGAATATTAACAAAGGGGGAAAAACAAGAGGAAAAATAAAACAAGAGTGAAACAGGAGACGATAAAAGGAAAGAAAGAAAGAAGGAAAGAAAGAAAGAAAGAGAAGAAAACATGCACGCGGGAGCATCGACAAAAGAGAGACAACAGGAACAAGGGTTAAAAAAAAAAAATACTAAAGAATAAAAAGAAGCAGCATGAAAAAGGAAACGAGAAGAGAAAAGAAAAAAAAGGTAAAAAGTAAAAGGCAAGAAAAAGAAGATAATAATGAAGGAAGCAAGAATAAATACAAAGGTAGCGATGAATGAGAACAACAACAAAAACAGAAAAAAAGTGGATGATGAAAAAAATAAATAAAAAAACGGAAATAAGAAGTAAATTGGAATAATAATAATAATAAAGACACAACATAAAACAAGAATAACCAGACGAACAAATAAAAGATAGACGAGAGAAAACAAAACTGAAAAAAAGTATAAAAAGCCAAGATGGAAAAAGTAAAGAAAATTTGAGAAAACTAAGAAAAATACAAACAATAAGCTAACATCAAAAGAAAATTTGGGGGGAGGGGGGCAGGCAGGGGGGCAGGCAGGGGCAAACAGGCAGGGGATCATTGCGCTCTCTCTCTCTCTCTCTCTCTCTCTCTCTCTCTCTCTCTCTCTCTCTCTCTCTCTCTCTCTCTCTCTCTCTCTCTCTCTCTTTCAAGCAGGAGAACTTCCCTCATATTTTATACGCCTTGCTTCTTATGTCTTTTTCAACATGGTCCTAAGAAGAAGAGGAGGAGGAGGAGTAAGAGCAACAGGAGGAGGAGGAGGAGGAGGAAGAGAAGGAGGAGAAAAGAAAAAGAAGAAGAAGAAACAAAACCACCAGCTGCGGAAACAGGACAGACAGAAACACGTAGACGCTGGAGAGAGAGAGAGAGAGAGAGAGAGAGAGAGAGAGAGAGAGAGAGAGAGAGAGAGAGAGAGAGAGAGAGAGACCCACTCCACTCCATTCCACACCACTCTCCCCATTAACACTATAACACCTCCACATCACATCCCCTTACCACCTCTTCACCACACCGCTCTCCTCCCTACCCTCCCATCCCCTCCTTCCACAACTTCACTGGTGCGGTAAATGACTGGAGTTGGTCAAGTTAGCGCCGCCTAATCACCGGCTGGGGCGTTCGCTCGTTCGGTGCCTGAGTGCCTTAGTGTCTTGCTCCTGAAGGGGGAGAAGAGTAGCAGTGACAGTGGTGGTATTGTTACAAGGCCTTAGTGTTATAGTCAAAAGCCACGGAGATTAGTCGCTGGCAGAAGTGGCAAGGGTTTTTCTCTCTCTCTCTCTCTCTCTCTCTCTCTCTCTCGTTAGGATTACTTTCAAAGGCCACAGAGATAGTTAGGAGTTGGTAGTAGTAACAAAGCTTTTCTCTCTCTCTCTCTCTCTCTCTCTCTCTCTCTCTCTCTCTCTCTCTCTCTCTCTCTCTCTCTCTCTCTCTCTCTCTCTCTCTCTCTCTCTCCTTATGGTTATTTGCAGTGATGGTCAGTTGTTGGTAGTAGTAACAAGGCTTTTTTTTTCGCTCTCGTTATGGTTAGTTTCAAAGTTCACAGAAATGGTTAGTCGTTTAGTTGGTGTTCCCATGGGTGTTGTTTCCCGCCCCTAGTGAGGATGCTGTAGCCTTGTTTAACTATTACTATGGCTTCTTAATCCATCACTAGAATAATGAAAGCACCCTTGAAAATCCCCACTTAGAGGTAAAATAATAATATCACACAATCCAGTGCCGGTGTTCTTAAGCCCTTTGCTCTCTCGTTAAGACAATTTTCAAACGCCAGAGATTAGAAGTCGTGTTCGTATTCTATGATTTTCCTCGAACACGATACTGTAGTCTTGTTGAACTTGTTGGTATCAAAGAAGCACCCTTGAACATCCAAACCCTTTCACCACAGCCTGTTGGAAATCGAGACGAGAGGTGGAGACGTTCAAGAATACAATCTCAGGATGTTTAAAATGATGAAAAGAACAACACTTAAGCAAAATTCTAAGAGGTAACAGGTGAAAACGCTTATTAATACAATCCATGATGCTTCTAATGTGAAAAAAAACTACTCTTAGATAAAAAATAAATAAATAAAAGGTAAGAGGTGAAAACGTTTAAGAATAATAATAGAAAAAAATTATCCATTAATACATTTTGAATTTCGAGCTTAAGGGGCCACGGCATCTGCAGCAATGAAGGAAA
>NC_087174.1:4440000-4442500 GCF_035594125.1 Scylla paramamosain
ATGGTAAAGAAGAAAGGGTGGTAGGAAGGAAGGATGCAGAGATAGATGCAAGCAAAGAAAAATTATAGGGAAGGTAGAGAGTAAGAAAGAAAGGAATGGAGAAAGGAGAATAAGGAAAGAAAGGGAATGAAGGAAGGAAGGAAAGAACAAAGGAGGATGAAATGAAACAAATGGATGAAAGACAAGAAAGAAGAAAGGAAGGAAAGATGGGAGGAGTGAAGAGTGAAAAGCGCAACACTCATTAATAAAACCCACTACGGACTGTAAACAACGATACACAATGCAAATAAACAGTAACGTATATTTGTATTTGAAACCGCTGTACTGGGGCGAGCGTGGGGATGAGAAATAACATGCATTACTGTACAATCGTGGTCAGAAATGTAATAAACTGTTCTTAGTACTTCCATTGTTTTTTTTATTATTATTAATCGATATTAACCCTTTAAATGCTTGGTAGATTTTCCTTATAATCTCCTTTAACATTTCATACAACTTTTAATACTGTAGTCTCTTAAATAGTAAAAATAAATGAATAAATAAATAAATAACCACATATTTGCTCTTTTTCTATGTCAAACCAACCTTTTTTTTTCTTTTTACGCTATTTTGAATGTTAATAAGAAACGACCATAACAGTGAAAGGGTTAAAATCATACATGCCCTTTATTGAACATCTACTTACATCCACCTATCATCTCCATCCCTTAAATTTACCTCATCTTTTATGACTCCCTATTGACCACTGAGTTTGCTCCAGTCATCTACCACTATCTGAGAACCAATTTCCTCACCCTACAGTTTCCTTACGAAATCTGGTAATTGTTACATTCTTAGGTCAGAGAATCTAGGACTGCATTTTTAGACATTTCCACGCTCTATTTCGTTATTAGATAGAGGCAGGTGTGTTTTGTACAGGAACTGCCACGTGTAGGGGCTGATGGCTTCTTGCAGATTCTCTTGTTTTTGTAGGTCATCGTTTCGACAACTTTAAACAGGCTGTAGTGGAAGGTATTAGAGTTTTCAAGGCAGTTTTCATGATTCTAGTGATGGTTTAATTAGAATCCAGCATTATTAGTGCCAAAACATACTAGGCATCCGAATAATCTTTGAAAATAATGAGAGAACCAAGTGCAAATGAGAGAACGAGGTATGGACAATGTAGTAGAAGACACTGGAATTTTAAAGGCTGTTTTCATGTTTCTAGTCATAGTTCAACAAGAATTCTGCATTATTAGTGAGAAACCAAACATACTAATCATCTCAGAAGCCTTTGAAAGTAATGAGAGAACAAGGCGTTTAAGAATACCGACTGGAGTAGAAGGCAGTGGAATTTTCAAGGCAGTCTTCACGATTCTAGTGCTTGTTTGAAAAAAAATTATGCATTATTAGTAAAAAAAATAAATAAATAAATAAATCGGTAGCCTTTGACAGTGAGAGAACAGAGCAAAGTACTGGAGGAGGACAGACAATGTGACGCGAGAGGTAGAGACGGGGGGAGGTGGAAAGAGGAGGGGGAGGTGCTACATGTAACCTTCCCTCAGATAACTTGCATTTTGGTGTCACAGTGTAAATACGAGCAGGCTTTGTCCCTCCCCTGATGCAGATAGTGACAGGAGGTGAATAAGTGAAGGGCTGGATAAATAACTCTTGGTGGCAGCTGTGTGATGGCGGCGAGAGAGAGAGAGAGAGAGAGAGAGAGAGAGAGAGAGAGAGAGAGAGAGAGAGATTAAAGTTTTAGCAGCATTCTTTCCTGTCTGATGCGTCTACTGAGAGAACGTCACCCACTCCACTTTCTCTCTCTCTCTTTCTCCCTCTCCCCTCTCCCCTCTCCCCTCTCACTTTCCTTCTTCCCAGTTCCCACTTCTCCCCTTTCCCTCTCCGTATCTCCTTCACCTCTCTTTTTTTTTATATATATATCATCTACCCGCCTCCTCTCCTTCTCTTCTCCTTTCCTCTCTTTCACTACTCCTCCTCTCCCCTCTCCCCTCTTCCCTCCCCTCTTCTCTCCTTTCCTTCGTACCCTCTTCACCTCTCAACCCCTTTTCTTATATCAATCCTCTTTCTTATATCTCTCTCTCTCCTCTTTCCCCTCTATCACTTTTCCTTATCCCCTCTCCCTCCCCCTCCCCCTTCCCCCTCCCCATTCCATAGACTCTGCCTGGGATGGAAGGTGAAACGGTTTGATTGGAACGTGATGGAAGGGAAAGCTGATTTTGAAATGGGTAATAAAAGAACTTTGGGAGAAGGGAGAAGGAAGGAGACAGAGAGAGAGAGAGGGAGAGAGAGAGAGAGAGAGGAATGGTGAGTGTTGGAGGGAGATAGGGAGAAAGAATGGAAGAAATGAGGGAGTTAGATGGAAAAACGAGATGAGAGAAGGGAAGGTTGAATAAAAAAGGAGACGAGAGGGAGGGAGAGAGGAAAGGAGAAATAAAGTAACGAGAGAGAGAGAGAGAGAGAGAGAGAGAGAGAGAGAGAGAGAGAGAGAGAGAGAGAGAGA
>NC_087174.1:4447500-4460000 GCF_035594125.1 Scylla paramamosain
ACGGAAAGGGCAGGAGAGCAGCGGTGGCGGCGAGAAGGGCTGCTCTGTACTAAAGGGAACACCTCGCCCACCCTCGCCAGGACCACTCGCAGCTCTGCCGGCGGCCGGAAGATGGCGCTCGCTGACCATTTTTATCATTAGCCCGCGTAAAATTATGCTTGTATTTTTTACTGGTGTATTTTTATAATTCAGGGAAAGAGAAGCCACGCAGCTTATAGCGTCACTTTTGCCTGGCCGCGATTGGCCGCCGCGCAAGGCTCCTGCGCCCTCCTGGCCAATGGGGGAAGAGGAAGGTTGGGGCCATCGTCCGTCCCGTCTGAGGACTTTGAGTCTGTAGGAGCATTTTATGGACAAAGTTCTGATTCCGTTGGCGTGGGACTGACTTCTTTAAGCCGCGCGTTTCTCCGGTAATGGTGTTTTTAATGCGATGCTTGTTTTTGTCGCTGATTCTCTTTTTACTGCTTTGTCCGCTCGTCTCTTACGTGTCCATCATTTTTCTCCTGTGGTTCCCTCCCTCGTGTTGCCCCCCCGCCCACAGCCCCCTGCCCCTGGTCTCAGCCTCCAGCATCCTCCCACAGCCTCGGGGCGTGATGGCCTCTCCGTGGCTCCATCTCTCCCTTCTTTAACCCGCCTCAGCCCGGCGCCCCGTAGCGGACCAGCGCGCCGCCGCAGCGCTGCGTTAAAGGGCGACGGAGCGCTCTCTTCGCCGCCCTCCCTCAGGCCCCGCCCAGCACCCGCCGCCGCACGCCGCCCGGAGCCTCACTTTTTCAAGGCTTCTTGCCCGGTGCGCCTCACCACTTCACTTTACCACCTCCTCACCACCTCACCACCTCACCTCACGCCGCGTTGCCCACCTGCTGCTTGGTGTGTGTGTGTGTGTGTGTGTGTGTGTGTGTGTGTGTGTGTGTGTGTGTGTGTGTGTGTGTGTGTGTGTGTGTGTGTGCGCCCCGCGAGCGCGCGCGTGTGCGCGTGTATGTATCTATATATGCACCTCTATAAATCGATCCATCTGTTACGGATCCATCATTTCACCCATCTCTACACAAAGCAAACTGTCCACCTACGAAAATCGATCTAGCTTTGTTGTAAATTGCTGTCCATGCCTGCTCTGTCACGTGTCCTGTACGCAGCTGTATAGATAGATGAATGGATGAATAAATAGACGGTAGATAAAGAAACAAACAGGCAGACAGACAGACAGACACAAAATTAACCAGGAAAATAGACAGAAAATAACAAAAGAAACAGACAGATAGGCAGGCAAGACAGAAAAGTACCAAAATCGAGAGACGAATAAACAGGCAAACAAGACAGACAAATAGGGAAATAAAGAGACATACATACATACAGACAGACAGACAGACAGACGGACAGAGGGACAGACAAATTAAGCCTAGCAGGGCGGAATACAGGTGAGTCAGGTATTACGCTTACCTGGGTCGTTTTCTGAAGAGCGACTCGCCTCCTTGTGTTCCCGCAGCTCATCTTTACGTCTTTGTGGATGGCATTAGGAGCCCGCGTGTGATGGAGTCTGCCATTGAGAGAGAGAGAGAGAGAGAGAGAGAGAGAGAGAGAGAGAGAGAGAGAGAGAGAGAGAGAGAGAGAGAGAGAGAAAGGGGTTATTTTTTTTTTTTCGCTTTTACATCCAGTCTTAGTCTTGGACAGCCGTTAGTCCGTTAGAGAATATTTTTAATACAAATCAGTGATAAAAAGTTGTATACTTTTTTTGTGTGCAGCTTTCCTACCAGTTGCGTGCGTCAGAAAAGAAAAGAAAACAATAAAATGTAAGAAAAATCAAAGAAAACTAAGAAAAAGTAACATTATTGGGAAAGGCACTAATAATTCTATTGAAAACATAATCAACAGTCATTGTCTCACAAAGGTTACTTCCACAAGACCCAAAATGTTAATGCAGTTGAGATTCCCAGCCGCCCTCCCTCTCCCTCCCCCTCTCTCTCTCTGTCACTTCCATCTTCCATCTTCCCTCCACGCCACGTCGCGAACCCGGAATCCTAAATCAGTCCTGGATCCTCGTGACTCGCAGAGAAGGGAACAAAAATACCTCATGATGACAGTGAATAATTCCAGTGTTAGCAGAGTTATTATTAAAACTTCGCTTGGGAAAATTATACATATTGTGTCGGAAAATGAGAGGAGAGATTAGAAATTGATTAGAAAGTAAGAAATAGGAAAGGAGGAGCAAGGGAAGGAGGATGGGAAGTTATCAAAATATATATGTGAAAATTCTCTATATTGTGCGAGGAAACGAAAGAAGAGGTTAGAAATTTATTAAAATGTGAGAAATAGGAAATGGGAAAAGTAGAGGAGGAGGAAGAGGAGGAGGATGAAGAGGAGGAATGGAGAGTATAAACGTACCTTTTGTGGTGATGGAAGAAGTGAAGGAGAAAGACACTCAGACGTGTTACAGCTTCTCTTCTGATGGTGGTGGTGGTGGTGGTGGTGGTGGTGGTGGTGGTGGTGGCGGTCAGTTGCAAGTTTGATTGGTTAGTCTTGTCCTTTCTGACATTCTCTCTCTCTCTCTCTCTCTCTCTCTCTCTCTCTCTCTCTCTCTCTCTCTCTCTCTCTCTCTCTCTCTCTCTCTCTCTCTCTCTCTCGCAATAATACTTATATTTGTGACATTACAAAGAAACATTACTGGATGGTATTTAATTACAGTAAGGTCGTGTGTGTGTGTGTGTGTGTGTGTGTGTGTGTGTGTGTGTGTGTGTGTGTGTGTGTGTGTGTGTGTGTGTGCGTGCGCAGAACCCCACGCCCGCACCACTATCGCCTCATCACACACACTTGACTTCTGATGTGGTGAGTGTTGCCGCAACCACCACCACCACCACCACCACCACCAGCGCCACTCACCTCTGCCTCTGACACGCTAAATTTATGAACTTAGTAAACTTTGAGAGGGGAAAAAAATAAGAGTGGGAAGCGAGTGGAGGGATGGATGCAAATAAACAGAAGTGTGGTGGAGTAGTAGAAGTGGTAGTGGTGGTGGTGAACGTGTGTGTGTGTGTGTGTGTGTGTGTGTGTGTGTGAATTAAGTGCCGCCGTCCCTGTTTGTTTGTTTAATTAGTGTTCCTCGTTCAATTTAGATACTACATCATTTACTGAATTAAAGTTATTTTCTTATTTTCTCTGTGTATATATGTGTTGTGACTGTATATTAATTGTAATTGTGGTAATACTGATTATGGTAAGAACAATATAGCAGTGATAATAGTAGTAGTAGTAGTAGTAGTAGTAGTAGTGACATAAAAGATAAGGGAAGCTGCAAGAAGCCATCAAGGTGACACTTAGCAGCATTTGTAGTTGTAGTAATAGTCGTCGTCTTAGAAAAATAACAACAGTATGTAGTAGTAGTAGTTGTAGTAGCAGCAATGTAGTGATAGTAGTAGTAGTAGTAGTGGTAGCAGTAATAACAGCAACAGCAACAGAAGCAGAGGGAGGAGTATCAGCGGCACCATTTCTGCCTAGCCAAGTTGGTCTACCAGATACTGGAATTAATCACCAAAGTTTCAGCGTTTAGGCGAGCTCAGGATTTCGCCCACTTAAAGTTTGAGAATTATAGGAATAGCAATAGTAGCAGCAGCAACAGCAGTAGTAACAGTAGCAGTAGTAAAAGTACACGATAAAAAGCCCCTTAAGTGGTTATATGTCAAGGAGATGGTTAGCTGTCCATCACTTAGCCAGTTTCCCGCCACTTGTTTATCGTGCAACACTCGTCTGCTGGCTGGCCGTGCCCTGGTGTGCCGTCAGCTGTGGTTAGCGCCTACCACTCGCCCTTGTCACCAGCCCAACCACTCGGCTGTCTCTTGGTCGTGTTATTATTATCCTCAGACAAACTTGTGTTATCGTGTCAGGGTGCTGTGGGGGCTTACATGCTTTCTGCTTACTGTCACTCATGCTTCCCTTATTACACGAGAGGTTGAGATGATACGGACGCATTAAAAAAAAAAAAGAGGAGAGAACAGTGTGTAGGTATTTGAGTATTTGAATATTTGAGTTACCGTGTCAGGATGCTGCGAGGGATTACGTGCTTACTGGTTACTGTCTCTCATGCTTTCCTTATTGCTGGAGAGGTCAAAATGGTACACACCGAAAGAAGGGAAAGGCAGATTTAGAGTTTAGTTGCGGTGTTGGAATGTTACATATCCTACACGCTACTTAAAATTGGTGCAAAATATTGGCAACTTTTCATATGGTTTTCTTCCGCCTCTAAAAGCTTCTATTCTTGTATGTAGATTTATAATATATAGGCAGAAGAAAAAAAAATAAATAAACACGAATTCTCTTTTATTTTACGATGAGAACATAATTTCTTTGTCTTTCTGAATAAGGAATTATATCTCACAGCTAAGAGATAAAGAAAAAAAAACATACAAAGAGTACTTAATAGTTATAACACAGATTCGTAAATACAACTGTGACATTGAGTATTTTGCATCTTGGACAGTTTTTTTGTTTGGAAGACTAACGAGGAGCAGTGACTCTGTATGGACGTGGGAGAAGCTGCAGGAAAAAGAGAAAAGGTCATGTTTCCCACATTTGATTCGAGGAAAACCTGAGTGGGAGTATGTAAAAGATGAATGAGT
This sequence comes from Scylla paramamosain, assembly GCF_035594125.1. NCBI lineage: Eukaryota > Metazoa > Arthropoda > Malacostraca > Decapoda > Portunidae > Scylla > Scylla paramamosain. The sequence goes on from NC_087174.1 coordinate 4,452,105, forward strand.
TAATTGGAAAGGTGGTGGGAAATCTCAGGCTGTATAGAAGGATTATGATGTCTGGGAGGAGTATCTTCAGTCGAAAGGTAAGGGAATACTCGTAAAATATTCCTGCTTCATTCTGAGTTTCCCTGCTGTTGTCCTCCTCATGTCCCATCCCCTCACTTGTCTCATCTTCGTCCTCAGTTAAGTTTCATGTCATTGCAACAAGTTTTCTCTCTCATTATGAATTACTACACCTGTTCAACTCCTTCACTGCTAGATATTTCTGTAATGAAGAATGTTAAATAGTTTTCTAGCCTGGAAATTACAAAACTCTCCTCATATTCTGTCTTTTTCTACACGTCCATGCATATATTTTTCATACTGCTGATTGTTACCAAAATACGTCCAAAGAGTTAATAAGTGAAATAATCATATGGATCACCTTCACTTGGTATTACACTCCAGAAAATATGAAGTACAAGTGAGAAAATAATGAAGTGTCGTATCTTTACAATGAGTCTTTTTTCCTCTCACTATAAAGTTACTTCACGCCTCTGATAAAAAAAATAATTACTTTCATTACTTTCACGATAATTTACGCACAGGTAATATGAAGTACGAAGTAAGACAAGTAATGAAGTGTCGTATCTTTGCAGTGACGCTTTTCCTTCTCACTGTAAAATCACCTCATCATTCACCATTATTTTCACTATATTGTACACCGGAAATATGAACTACGAGTGAGGGGAAAAAAAAAAAAAATTCGTGTCTTTACAACAAGTCGTCCCTCCTTCTTGCGTGGATGTTGCTGCGAGTTCTTGATAAGGAAGATAATAATATGCTCCACTTTCCCGCGCGAGGAAGATGTATGGCGTAAAAGTTGAGAAGGAAGGAGAAAAAAAAAGAAAGTGTAGGAGTGGGGGGGGGCTGGAATAAATCAAGGCTTGAGTCCATGCAGCGAAGATTTGCTTGCTAAGATGCTGTTCCTTCTTGAATATGATAAAAAACATGCTCCACTTTCCCTGGCAAGGAAGATATAATATTAAAATTGAAAAAAAAGGGAAAATGGAAAGGAGAGAGAGAGAGAGAGAGAGAGAGAGAGAGAGAGAGAGAGAGAGAGAGAGAGAGAGAGAGAGAGAAGAGAGAGAGAGAGAATGATTTAAGGTTTGTGTCCAACAGATTTTACTGAGATGGTGTTTTTGAGTACGAGTAAAAAGTTAATATTTGTGTCCATGCAACAAGGTTTCATCTACTGTTGCTGTCCTTTCTTAATAGATATGATAAAAGCATGGTCCACTTTCCCTCATAAGCAAGATATTACATTAAAATTGAGTAAAGGAAAATGAAGTAAAGTTTGTGTCTATGCAACAAGGATTTATTTACTAAGATGCTGTTCTTTTATTGAATATGATAACAACCCGCTCCACTTTCCACTCGCTAGGATGGTGTAGAGTTAAAAAAATAAGGAAGTAAATATAGTAAAAGAGGGAATCAGTGGAGCCTTGTGTCTGTGCAGCAAAGATTCACTAAGATGCGCCATGTTCTTGTTAAGGTAATAGGATGTTCCACCTGCCTTCTCTCACCACGTGCTGGGGAGGCGCGGCGGGCGAGTGGGAGGGAATGTAACCAGCTTGTGTATCAGGATGCGGTAACATCTTTGCACATAACTTACGGCTGTGCGCTACGTGTATAGTTAATCTTCCGACCACTAGATGTCACTGTTAACATATTCTCGCTAGCCTTATCTTCTCACCGCTAGATGGAACTCTTAACACATGCTCACCAACATACTGCGCGCCATGTCTTATCTTCTCACTGTGTGCCATGTCTAATCTCACCGCTAGATGTCACTGGTAGCATCCTTACTCTAACATACTGTGCGCCGTGTCTAATCTTCTCACCACTAGATGTCACCCTTAACTCATAATTTCACAAAACATACTGGGATGCACGTCTTTTTTATCTTCTCGCCGCTAGATGTCTCCTTTAGCACATCTTTTAATTTGAATGTATTGTGTGTTACGTCTAGTTAACCGTCCCACTGCTAGATGTCACTCTTAACTTTTTCCCTTTTGTAGTCTCCCTTTGTCAACATTCGGAGCATTGTAAAAGAATAGATGAATAAAAAGTTTGCATGGACACAGATGTAAAGAATACGAGGTTAATTTTATCTTCCTATCTGCAAAACGTTTTAGCAATTCAGTACAAAAAAAAAAACGATAATAAATAAACAAATAAAAATCGGAAAATATTAAAAGTTGTATGCGATTAAAAAGGGGGAAAAAAAGGGAAAATTAAAAGTGATTAAATTGCGTAACTGAACAAGTCACCACACCCTGTCACTTCCCGGCCCGCTTAAGTTACTATTTTTTTTTTACCTCTATTTTTTTCTTTTAAATCAAAACCATACCTTATTTTCTTACTACTTTTGCCTTTGATTTTAACACTACCATTACTTATTTCTGCAAATTTTATAACCCGGCGCCATATGACCTTAGTTATCGCAGCGCCACGAACGAAATATTTGAATCACCTCCCTGTCATCTCTCATCCTGCCACTCAAACATACCACTGAGCTGTAAGTCAAGTTAATCTTCCGACCACTAGATGTCTCTCTCTTAACCCTTCTTGATCAGCTGCGAGGAGGATTACGCAACGCGGCTAAGAGAGAGAGAGAGAGAGAGAGAGAGAGAGATATTGTGCTGATGGGATTAGGTTCTGTAGTGAGTGAGTGTGTTTGTTCGAGGATTGTGTGAAGATTAGCTTTTTTTGTTGTGACTGTTTTCTCGGGGATTGCCTGGGGTGAAAAGTTACGAGTGGTTTAGGTTTTCACTACAGGATTCTTTGTTTATTGTTTTGTTAAGTCTGCATTGTGTTAAACTGAATATCCAGTGCATGTGGTATTAAATTGTATTATTACTCCCATACCTGCTATTACTACTACTACTGGTACTACTACTACTACTATTATTACTACTATTGCTAATATTTCTGCTATAAGTATCACTACTGTTATTACTGTTCTTACTATTACCATTATTCACAATATTACCATTACAGCTGCTGCTACTACTACTACTACTACTACTACTACTACTACTACTTCTTATACTCTCCCCCACCACTTCAACTGCCATTAATCCATACATACTACTACTACTACTACTACTTACTCCCACTCCTACTACAACAACCACTCCCACCACCACCACCACCACCACCACCACAACTTCTAATGCTGAGATAACTAAGTGAATCCCTCCCCACACACTATCTATCCAACACTCATACTGTATTTCACCCTCGCACTTTTGTCCCCCTCTTGACTGCCTCCTCGGGCCACGTGACTGCACTGACGCCCCTCCTCTCCCTCCCTCCCTCCCGCAGGCCACCTGGGCGAGGGGCACGGGCTCCCTGCGACTTCGAGACGGCAGAGAGAAAGACAGAGCGCTCACAGAACTAGAAAACGTCTCGAAAGGTGAGGAGAGAGAGAGAGAGAGAGAGAGAGAGAGAGAGAGAGAGAGAGAGAGAGAGAGAGAGAGAGAGAGAGAGAGAGAGAATGCTTACTTTTGTATAATCGTACGTATAATTTTCCATAAGCCTTACATGTACCCACATAAACACACACACACACACACACACACACACACACACACACACACACGACATCCTCTCTTACTATATGAATGTGTGTGTGTGTGTGTGTGTGTGTGTGTGTGTGTGTGTGTGTGTGTGTGTACGCGCGGTTGCTGGCACCATTCAAGAGACGTAAAAGTTTATCGCCATATTTACTGGTGGCGAGAGACGAGGAAGGAAGAGAGTTACTGGTGTCTTCTGTACTGGTGAGATACATGCTGGTAGGCGTGGTGATGACACTGGCGGTGGTGGTGATGGTGGTGATGGTGGTGCACGTACAAGTAGTAGAAGGATAAAGTAAGTAATGGAGAGGAGGAGAATGGTGGTGAGATGAGGGGTAGGAGGAGGAGGAGGAGGAGGAGGCAGAGGAGGGAGGGTGAGTGGCTGCGTGCGGGGGAGTTTGACAAGACGAGCAGGAGGAGGAGGAGGAGGAGGAGGTGGTGGTGGTGGTGGTGGTGGTATAGAGGCGGCAGCTTCATGCATATCATTACCATAGTGATGATGGATAAACCAGTGTTGGTGTGATGGTATTTCGAGAGAGAGAGAGAGAGAGAGAGAGAGAGAGAGAGAGAGAGAGAGAGAGAGAGAGAGAGAGAGAGAGAGAGAGAGAGAGAGAGAGAGACCAGCATCACGAGTCAAGAGGCGCCTTATTGTTTCTGATTCACCTCGGATACAAGTTACGCCCACAGACTCAGGATGGGGAGTGAGTGAGAGTGAGAGACTTGGGGAGAACAGGGAGACAACCTCACCTCCCCCATCTCCCCGATCCCCCCACAAACCTCCCTCTACTTCTCCCCTTAGTTAACAGCTCATGCCTACCTCCCTTATTAAGTCCTCCCCCCCTAAATGTTTCTCTCCCCATATTAAACTCCCCATTCTGTCATCTACTACCTTCGTGCGCTACTCTCTCTCTTCTCTCTCCCTGATCTTTCCTCCGTTTTCTGTTCTTCCTTATTTTATTCTTCCTTTTCTTCTTCTCTCGTGCGTTACTCTCTTCTCTCCCCTGATCTTGCCTTTCCTTTGTTTTCTTTCCTTTTATCCTTCCCTTTCTTCTACTCTCGTGTGCTTCTCTCATCTTTCCTCCGCTTGCTAATCTCCTTTTATTGTTCTTTTTTTTCTTTCTTTCTTTTCTTCATTCCTACGTGACTGTCTATGTGTCTATTTTATCTTCTCCCCTTCTCCCTTCTTTCCTTCCTTCCTCGTCACTTCATCGTCTTTTCCCTCTCTTCTTTATTCTCTCTACCCTCACGTTCTCTCCCTAATGTCCTCCCCAGTACTTGTTCTTATTCAAAGCTTTCTCTCTCATCTCCTTTTCCTTTCCTCCTTTCCTTCCTTTCCTGCATCTCAGTTCCATCCCTCCCATTTCTGTTTTTATTTCACTTTCTCCTTGTTCTCGTGTTTCTCGTCTCTTTGCATCCCTTTCTTTATCCCTTCATCTCCTCTTCTTCAACATTTTTCCTTATCTTAGTCTGTTTCTTCTTTTTTCTTTACTTTTTTTCGTGTCTTCCCTGTTCTTATCCTCGTAATCCGTTTTTTTCCGTTCTCCTGTTCTTCCCTCCTTCTTCTCCTCCTGTTCCTCTTACTGAAAGGCAGAGAGCCCTCACAAACACCCAGGTAAGGACCAAGAAGTTTGCTACTGTCTATGTATTTATTCATGTATTAGGAAGATAAGCCATCGGGGGAAAGCTTGAGGGTGGGTGAGAACTAAAAAGAAAATGGGAGTAGAAGAGTGATAGACTGAAGTATTCCCTCTGTCCAGAAATCCTTAAGAGACCTTCCATGCTTGCTCATAAACCCTCATGGACCTCCTTTACTCTCCAAGTTCCAAAGTTTTTTTTTGTTTATTTATTGGTTTATTTTTTTATTTAGGTGGATTTATTATTACGTGCGTTTTCTTTTTTAATTTTTTCAGGTATTTATTGGGTCACTGCGATAAATTAAAGGCTTAAAGAGGGAATATTCATTTAAAATGCTGGGAGGAGAGAAAAGTCCTTTGGCGCTCGCCCTTGTGTGTGTGTGTGTGTGTGTGTGTGTGTGTGTGTTCTTTTTTTGCGCGTGCCTAGTAAACAAGCAAGAGTGTTTGTTTTAATAAGGGTTGCTTGAGCGCGCGCACGCACACACCTATGTCCACACACACACACACACACACACACACACACACACACACACACACACACACACACACACACTAAGCATACATCTAATGAATGATAACAAGACAATATACAAAAAATAAATAAATAAATAAATAAATAAATAAATAAAAGAATACGAAAAAATACAAAAAATACGCATAGGTAACAAGAAAATAATGAATAACAAACACAAACTGAATAAATTAATGTAACATCTCCAAAGAAATTACGTTCTCTCGCTAATAGGCTTGTATTCTTAAACCCTTTCGTCTCTCATTAACTTTTTTTTTTTTTTCAAGGGCCGCAAAAATTAGTAGTCAGGCTTTCGTGGGTGATTTCCCTATTGATGGTGCGGAATCTTGTTAAATTATCACTGGAATAATAATAATAATGATAATAATAATAATAATAATAATAATAATAATAATAATAATAATAATAATAATAATGATAATAATAATAATAATAATAATAATCTTTGAAAACCCGCAGTGCCTTCCAGTAGAGCCTGTTGAAGGTGTAGCATCCACTGGAGTCCTGGAAACACACTTGAAAACTAAATGATTTCCAGTAAAGGCTGTTAAAAGTGTGTCTTGTAAATCTACCACAGGAATCAAGAAAACACCATTAAAACTCCATTAGAGGCTGTTGAACGTGTAGAAACCTCGTTAGACTACCATTAAAATCACAAAAAACTTCCTTGAAAACTACAATATCTTCCACTATAGGCTGTTGAACGTGTAGAAACCTCGTCAAACTACCATTAAAATCACAAAAAACTTCATTGAAAACTACAATACCTTCCACTATAGGCTGTTGAACGTGTAGAATCCTCGTTAAACTACCATTAAAATCACAAAAAACTTCCTTGAAAACTACAATACCTTCCACTATAGGCTATTAAACATGTATATTCCTATTTAAACTAACACTAGAATCTTGGAAGCACCCCCTGAATATTCCAGTGACCTCCATCAGACACAAACAGGACGCCGTAACATTTAAAACGCAGACCATAATCGCTTTACCTTCTTTTAATTACCTGTGGTGGTCGCGTTACCTGGGAACCTTACACTGTTTCCCACACCTGTACTTTCACACCTGTCCTTTACTCCTGTTAATTCACACTTGTCCTTTCACACCTGTTCCCCACACCTGTCCATTCACGTCTGTTCTCCACACCTGTTCATTCACGCTTGTTTTTCACACCTGTACTTTCACATCTGTTTTTTAAAGGTGTACTTTTTTTTCAGTCTCTCTTCGTTTGTTTTCTTTTCTCTTCTCGTCTTTTTTTACTTTCTTTCTTTTTTTTTTTGTCTGTTGCTTTGATTTTTTTATTTTATTTATTTTTTTTTTTGCTCTTATTCCATTGTCTTTTTTTTTCATTTTTCTTTCCTTTTTTTTACTTTTTTTTTGCGTTTTTTTTTTTATCTTGTTTGTTTCTTTATCTGCTATTCTTTCTTTTTCTTCCCCTTCACTGTCTTTCCTCGTTTTACTTCTTTCCTTCCTTCCTTACGAGTACATCATCCTTCCACCCCTCCCTCCCTCCCTCCACCTTCCATCCACCTTTCCTTCCTTCTTTCCTTCCTTCATTCCTTCATTTATTCATTCATCCACCATCGTCTGTTAGTGCATAATATTATTCATACGAGCCTCGCCACGCGCACTTCTTCTCCTTCCTTTGTCTCTTTGGGGATCCAGCTAAGAGAAAAGTAAATGTTTGTGCTCTTGTTTTCTCTCCTCCTCCTCCTCCTCTCCTCCTCCTCCTCCTCCTCCTCCTTCTCCTCCTCCTCCATTCAGTGTCCGGGAACAAGGAGAGATGGGACGTTTTCCATTACAGACAGACGAGGAAGAGGAGGAGGAGGAGGAGGAGGAGGAGCATAATGAAGGGATGGGTTTCAGGGTCCCCTCTAAGAAGAATTAGGGATTCCACTGGGGAGAGAAAAATAATAATTTCCTGAGAGACCTGGAGGAAAAACAAAGTAGGAGGAGGAGGAGGAGGAGGAGGAGGAGGAGGAGGAACGGGTGTCTCTCTTTCTCTCTGCCTCTCTCCCTCCTAGTCTTCCTTCCTTCTCTCCTTACAGTGCTCAGAATGGGAGATTACATTCTTTGTTGTTGCTGTTGTTGTTGTTGTTGTTGTTGTTGTTGT
>NC_087174.1:4467500-4490000 GCF_035594125.1 Scylla paramamosain
GGCACCTTGATAGCGCCAGCCTTGATTCATTTCTGGAAGGAAGGAGGAGGAGGAGGAGGAAGAGGAGGGGAGGAGGAGGAAGAGGAGGGGGAGGACGAGGAGGAACAGGAGGAAGAAGAAGAAGAGTGGAAATGGGAGGAGGAGCAGAAACAGAAAGAGAAGTAAGAACATAAGAAGAAGGAGGAGGAGGAGGAGGAGGAGGAGGAACAGAGGGAAAAGGAAGAACAGAAGGAAGAGAAGGAGGAAGAGGAGAAGGAAGAGAAATAAGGGTAAGAGGAGGAAATGTTTGTGAGTTTCCTGTCTCCTCAATGTTTTCAGTTTTTTTTTTCCTCTCTCTGTTTCTCCTCCAAGTGAAAGGAAAGGAGAAGAAACAGAAAGGAGGAAAGGAGGAGGGGAGGAAAGGAGTAAAGGAGAAGAGGAGGTCTGAGAAGAGAAGGTGGACTGCAGAAAAGTGCCTAAGAGAGAGAGAGAGAGAGAGAGAGAGAGAGAGAGAGAGAGAGAGAGAGAGAGAGAGAGAGACAGTAATGTATTTGGGTGTGTGTGTGTGTGTATGTGTGTGTGTGTGTGTGTGTGTGTGTGTGTGTGTGTGTGTGTGTGTGTGTGTGTGTGTGTAGAGAGAGATGGATAGACAAACAGATAGACAGATTCATTTTTATTTATTTATTTTTTTTTTTTTGTTTTGTAAAATTTTAGTGTTCAAAGAAATCTATTCTATTCTAAGCTAGTAACACACACACACACACACACACACACACACACACACACACACACACACACAGAGAGAGAGAGAGAGAGAGAGAGAGAGAGAGAGAGAGAGAGAGAGAGAGAGAGAAACACGAATCACAGAATAAAGGCGATGGCCCGGACCACGACGCTCAACAGGTGAAGGTGTGTGTGTGTGTGTGTGTGTGTGTGTGTGTGTGTGTGTGTGTGTGTGTGTGTGTGTGTGTGTGTATGTAAATTTCTATAATCTCTTATGTTCTCTTGTACTTATCCCATGTATTATATAACTCCTGGCTGTGGTCAATAAATGATCTATCTGTCTATCTATCTATATATCTATCTGTCTATCTATTTTTCTTTCTGTCTATCGACCTTTGTGTCTATCTATCTATCTGTGTATCAGTATATCTATCTGTTTATCTACCTGTCTATCTGTCTTTTTGTATCTTCCTGTCTGCTGTTTATCTATCTCTCAATGTATTTATCTGTCTATTCATGTATCTATCTGTTCCTCTCTATCTTCGTGTCTGTCTGTCATTCTATCTATCTACCGTCTCTGCCAGTCTCTCTCTCTCTCTCTCTCTCTCTCTCTCTCTCTCTCTCTCTCTCTCTCTCTCTCTCTCTCTCTCTCTCTCTCTCTCTCTCTCTCTCTCTCTCTCTCTCTCTCTCTCTCTCTCTCTCTCTGTGTGTGTGTGTGTGTGTGTGTGTGTGTGTTTTCATGGTCGCGTCAAACTCACTGTGAGCAATATTGGGTGACGGTGAGGCTGGCGAGTCAATTATTCTTCTACCCACCTCCTCTCTCCCTCCTCTCCTTTCTCTCTCTCTCTCTCTCCTCCCTCCCTCTCACTGCCCTCCTTCCCTCCTCTTGAAGTCATCGTCACCAACAGCATCGAAATTAAGTGTCAGTCGGGCACTTTCCTCACCCTTGCAGATGTTCCCACGCTCTGTCACCCTGCCATCCTGTCACCCTGCCACCCTGTCACCCTGTCACCCTACGCGGCATCACCCTGTCACACCCTGCTGCTTTCCATGCCTATTTCACTCTGCTAGCTCTCATGCCCTCTCACCCTGTCACTTTGCACACCCTACACGCCATCATTCTGGGAACTTCCACGCCTTGTCACCCTTGTAGCTTACTAGTATATTAAGCACCCTTTTCTTTCGTCTTACGTAATCTTTTCACCCTAATGAACCCTTTGAGGTGCTTTTTCACCCTTAGTACCTCTGTGTCTCATGTTTTCCATAGCCTCCTCACCCTGATTCACCCTTTACAATGTCTTCACCCTGTCGCACGCTGTCTGTCTTATTCTACACACTCTTCTCACCCTATATAAGTAAACCATGCTATTCTCCTCACCCTATATAGTCACCCTAGGGTACTCATAGCATCTCTACCCTGACACACCCTGTTACACCCTGCCAAGTCTTCATGTGCACATCTTTCTCATCCTTGTGCATCCTACCACTTTTCTCATACTAGATAAGGTATCATGTAACTCTCCTCACCCTGCACAGTCTCGCACACCCTGTTCTGCACCCTGTCACCCTTTCCCTCCATACCCTCGTGCTGCGTCACCCTGAACTTGGAAATGGTACCTTATTTTTTATCATCATTTAAACTTTTTCACTTTTCATTCCACCTTTCTCCCTTTTCTATCTATCCCCTCCCTCCTGCCTCCCTCCCTCCCTCCCTCCCTCCCTCCCTCCCTCCCTCCCTCCCTCCTGTGTTTATTACTTCAATCCCTACCTCCCATATTTCCAATTTCCCTTCATCTCGCTGTCCCTCCAAGTATTACATCCCTTCCCTCCCTTTTCCTTCCATCCTATATCCCTCTCTTCTCTCCCTTCTGCTGTCGTCAAGTGAATATCAGAGTATGATGGATCTCTCTCTCTCTCTCTCTCTCTCTCTCTCTCTCTCTCTCTCTCTCACTCCTTATTCCTCATCCCTCTCATCTCTCCTCGCCTCTCCGTCATACCTAATAACCTACATACATACATACATACATTATACCCACCTTTCCTTGTCCTTGGTTATTTTACTAATTAGGTCCTCACCTGAATACCCATGACCTATTGGCCTGAATACCTGTGATCTAGTAGTATTGTTGGGTCTACTACGTGTCTCTCGTAGTACCTCTTATTTCGTCTATTGGAAGGCTAGTTTTGTGTTTATTTCTTCCTTATACCTGTCTAGTCATCTTGTGCTAGTGACTGGCTGTTTGCTTTGAGTGTGCAGGAATCAAGTGTGTTTTCCTTGTGTTTACTGGTGACCCTTGTACCTGGTGACTCCTGTACCTTGCTCCCTTCTCTCTCTCTCTCTCTCTCTCTCTCTCTCTCTCTCTCTCTCTCTCTCTCTCTCTCTCTCTCAAAAATTACGTCTTATACAGTATTTTATATCACTTATTCATTTATTTATTTATTACTATGGGAGGAAAGAGAGAGAGGGAGAGAAGACGTGCGTGAAAGCTGTGGGCGTCGTTGAAGGATGGGCGGGGAGCGTGGCGTGCTGGGAGGAATTGATCAAGAGTAGGAGGAGGAGGAGAGGAGGAGGAGGGTAAGAGAGAGGCTGCAAGATGGAGGGAGCTGCGTCTCCTTTCGGCAAGTGACGCAGGGAAGATTAGAAAACGGGTTTGTGATTTGTTTTCTCTCCCTTAACACTGTTTTCATATATGATTTAAAGTCTTGTGTTCATTTATTATGGATGTGTGTATCTAGTATGGAATCATACGGGTTTTGGCCACAGTTGGCGTGTTTTAAGCGTAGGGCGAAATATGGCTTAGTACTCCATAAAGTGTTTCGTTTTCTCTACTCAACCAGAGAGAACGAATAACTTTAAGGTAGACTATAGAAAAATGATGGCCGCCTTTCCCTCCTATCCCCTTTCCTTATATAGTGTGAGAACTATGGGTGACTATAGGGAAACATTGTTGTTCCCTTTGTTGCGTGATAGTCAAGGTGAAAGTGAGATATAGTATCATCGCTAAACTATCACTGGAATCATGAAAACACCCTTGAAAACTTAAATAAGCTTCATGAGAGGCTGTTAAAAGTATGAAATTCTTATTAAACTACTACTGGAACCTTTAAAAACACCTGTGAAAACTCAAATAACTTCCTGTAGAGGTTATTAAAGGTATGAAATGCTTATTAAACTGCCACTCATTAAATAACTTCCTGTAGATGTTATTAAAGGTATGAAATGCTTATTAAACTACCACTGGAATCATTAAAAACACCCCTGAAAACTTAAATAACTTCCGCTATACTAGAAGCTATTGAAGGTGTAGCATCCGTGTTAAAATACGAACTTAAAATGCAAATTAGCACTGGTGGCTCATGAAGGAGATATAAATTCTGGGACCAACTTAAGTTTTTAATACGCTTAGTTGCACGTAACACCTTCTAGTCCATCATTCCTGCATCTTCTCCTACACCCTGACACCCTTTTCCTCCACATGCCTGTACCGTGTCACTGGCTTCTATCCCTGGCCATTTGTGTTGGGTAAGGGACTAGGAAGTAATGCCAAACTAAGGTGGAACTGAAGAAGATACAAGTTAAATAGGATTCCTGTCTGTGTCTTTAATAAGGGACCGAGAAGAGAGAGAGAGAGAGAGAGAGAGAGAGAGAGAGAGAGAGAGAGAGAGAGAGAGAGAGAGAGAGAGAGAGAGAGAGACTCATAAACCATCCCTCATCCCTCCCTCATCCTCGCTGCCTATCTCTGAGTGTCCGTAGCATGAGGGTTGTTTACATCCCTTATCTTCACTACAACCTCTCTCTCTCTCTCTCTCTCTCTCTCTCTCTCTCTCTCTCTCTCTCTCTCTCTCTCTCTCTCTCTCTCTCTCTCTCTCTCTCTCTCTCTCAGTACTTTCACTGTCTTCATTATCATATTAAGTTTCACACTATGTTCTGTCGTGTCTGTTTTTAGGATTACTTAGTGGAAACTTGAGGTGACTTGTAGAGAGAGAGAGAGAGAGAGAGAGAGAGAGAGAGAGAGAGAGAGAGAGAGAGAGAGCGTTTACCATAAGCTTGTCTCTCCTAATCTCTCAAAGTACTTGTTTGCAGAGTTTATAATGCTTCCTAATCTCTCTCTCTCTCTCTCTCTCTCTCTCTCTCTCTCTCTCTCTCTCTCTCTCTCTCTCTCTCTCTCTCTCTCTCTCTCTCTCTCTCTCTCTCTCTCTCTCTCTCTCTCTCTCTCTCTCGTCACCGGGTAAACATAAACACAAACTCTAAACTCAAATATTTGTTCACAGACACACACACCCTCTCTCTCTCTCTCTCTCTCTCTCTCTCTCTCTCTCTCTCTCTCTCTCTCTCGCCTTGTATCTAAAGTGTTTGCTGCAACTCAACACAACCCACGACGGAGAGACAAGGCTGTGGGGGCCCCGCTTCTCACCGCCCCCCAACCCACCCCGCCCCGCCCCAAACATCACGCCCTGGCCTCCTCGGCGCCATGACACTTGGGGAGGGGGTAGGGGAGATGGGGTGAATAGGGAAGAGGGATAGTAGATAGACACGTGTGGAGGAAGGGGAGGAATAGTGGAGTGGTAAGAGGAAGAAGAGGTAGGTGAAGGAGGAGGCGAAGGAAGAGGAGGAGGAGGAGGAGGAGGAGGTGATGATTGAGTGATTAGAGAAAAGGGGAATATTGTAAATGGGATGAACAGAGGGAAAGAAAATAATGGAAAGATTTGAAGAAGAGGTAGGTGGAAGAGGAGGAGGAGGAGTGAATTAGGATGGGAAGGAGACTATGGAGTGAATAAGGAAGAAAGATAGTTGATGGATTAGGTTACGTTAAGGTCTGTTTGGTATAGCTCAGGTCAGGTTAGGTTAGGGTAGGTTAGGTTAGCTCAGGTCAGGTTAGGTATGATTTAAGTTACGTTAGATTTAGTTAGTGATGGTGTAAGGAACTGAGTGAGGAATAGATCAGGTTTAAGTTAGGTTATGTGAAGATAGGTTAAGTTAGATTAAGTTAAGCTTGGTTATCTTAGGTTACGTTAAGATAGTTTAGGTTAGGTTAGATTAGGTGAAGTTAGGTAAGGTTATTAGGTTAAATTAGGTGAAGTTAGGTTAAGTAAGGTTGTTAGGTGAAGTTACGTTAGGTGTAAGGGACAAACTGAAGAAGGAGGAGAGAGAGAGACGGCAGAGATCAGGTCTGGGATTCTGGGAAGTGTCAGGGAATTGGGGAGTAGTAAAGTGGGTTAGGGGGAGGTTATGAGGGGTTAGGGATGGGCTGGGGTGAGTGGTGGGGTGGTGACGGCCAAGGGGGTGGTGTGGGGTGGGTGGTTTGGGGTGGTGGCGGGCACAGGAGGGGGGAGAGTGAAGGATTAGCTGACAGGACTGACGCAAGAAGAGCAAGGCAAAGTTTTTCATTATCCAAGTGTGTGTGTTTTTCTTGGACATATTGAGGGTACTTGGTGGTGGTGGTGGTGGTGGTGGTGGTGGTGAAGGTGGTGATGATAATGAGCAGGAGGAGGAGGAGGAGGAGGAGGAGAAGAAGAAGAAGAAGAAGAAGAAGAAGAAGAAGAAGAAGAAGAAGAAGAAGAAGAAGAAGAAATGAGGAGGAGGAGGAGGAGGAGGAGGAGGAGGAGAGCAAAGGAAGAAGTTACAAAAGGAGGAGGGAAAAAAACGATAAGAATAATTATAGCAACAACAACAACAACAACAACAACAACAACAACAACACCATTAATAACCTTCCATTTGGGGCTCTTGGTAGGAGGGCAGACGAGAGAGAGAGAGAGAGAGAGAGAGAGAGAGAGAGAGAGAGAGAGAGAGAGAGAGAGAGAGAGAGAGAGAGAGACGTAAAACAATGGTTGTGTTCGATCTTACACTGAGTTAAAGGTGTATTCTGCTTTCAAAGTGATCAGATATGTGTTGCTGTGTGTTGGGGAGTCTTGTGTTGCGTGTTTGTGTTTCGTGTTGCATTAGCCAAGTGTTGTTTGTGTTACTTATGGCGACTTTTGTTATGTTTATTTAGTTCTTTTTGTGTTGCAATGTTACTTGTTAGCTCCGTGTTGCGTTATGTTGCGTGTGTATTACTTTAGTGATATTTTGTGTGTTACTTGTGGTGGCTTTTATGTATTTTTTGTGTTGCTGTGTTACTTATTACGTGTTATTTGCTCCATTTGTGTTGCGTGTGTGTGTGTGTGTTACCCAGCATGGGCATGTGTTACTTCTTAAGCTTCCTACGTTGCGTTGTGTTGCGTGTTACTGTGCTAAGCTCCAGGTATGTGTTGTTACGATTCCTGTGTTGCTTTATAAATAAGTGTGTTGCGTCTTAATTGTGTTATGGTCCTGCTTTTGTTTTACATGGATTTGTGTTCGGGTTTGTTGTGTTACAGAGCTGAGTGTTGCTTGTACGTCACCCATGATGTTACTTGTGTGTTGTGTTGCTTGTTCTTGTTCCGCTTGCCTTGTGTTCTCACTGAGTAAATAACCCTAAAAAAAAGAAGAAATGTTAGAGGAAGAACAAAACAAGAACAGCTGTAACAAAGAACAATGAGATGAGAGGGAGAATGAAACAAGACGTGAACTAAATGAGGAGGGAGGGAAAAAGAGAACAGGTGGAGATATGAAGTGGAGGGAGAGAGAGGGAGAGCTAGACAGAGGGAGGTAAAGAGGAGGAAGAAGGAAGAGGAGGAGGAGGAGTAGGAGGAGATGCCCCTTAAGAATCCTATGTCTCCTTTTGGTAATCCTCCCCCTCCCTTACCTCCCTTCCTCCTCACCCTATCCTTCTCCCTCCCTCCCTCTCTCCCTCTCTCCTTCTCTCCTTCTCTCCTCCCCACGCCACTACAAGCACCACCTGACGCGGCCACTTCAGCCCGCCATTAATGGGGTGAAGGAGCGACATTAGCATAACAATTGAGGAAAAGAACATTTACGCGTGTGTCTCTTTTGTGTCGAGGGAAAAAAAAAAAGAGAAAAAGGAAAAGAAAAAAACAGAAAAAAAAATGTCCTTGAACGTCACTTGCCTTGAAATTACTAATGATGCTTTGTCTGTCTGTCTGTGTGCGTGTGTGTGTGTGTGTGTGTTTGTGTGTATATTGATAGGTGTACTCAGGTGAAAATGTAATACAAAGGTGTGTGTATGTGTGTGTGTATTTTTGGACATAATTGGCAGGTCATCAAGGTGAGAGGTGGAGCGTTATATTAGTCCCTTCGTCAGGTGCGCCAGGTAAAGGATGCTGCGATGAGTGCGGGAAATTAAAGAGAGATAGAGAGAGAGAGATGGAGAGGGGAAGAGATGTGGACGGATTAACTGCTGTAAAGATGCTGCAGATTACGGTAATAATATGTTAAAGAGAGAGAGAGAGAGAGAGAGAGAGAGAGAGAGAGAGAGAGAGAGAGAGAGAGAGAGAGAGAGAGAGAGAGAGAGAGAGATGAATGCAGACACTTGGATATGTGTGTGTGAGAGGCATAGACATAAATAACACCTCTTCCTCCTCCTCCTCCTCCTCCTCCTCCTCCTCCTCCTCCTCCTCCTCGTGAGACACTTCAGGTTGGCATCTTACCTGCGACATGACCTTCCTTCCCTTCCCTTCCCTCCCTCCCTCCCTCCCTTTTCTCCTTCCATGCACCTTTCCCTTAAATGGTGTTAAGCATAGAAGAGAGAGAGAGAGAGAGAGAGAGAGAGAGAGAGAGAGAGAGAGAGAGAGAGAGAGAGAGAGAGAGAGAGAGAGAGAGAGAGAGAGTCTGGACATACTTATCATACAGACCTTGTATTCCTTAGTGGGTGAAAGAAAAACAGTAATATGAATGGTGGTTATTACGAGAGAGAGAGAGAGAGAGAGAGAGAGAGAGAGAGAGAGAGAGAGAGAGAGAGAGAGGATCGTTATTAGAGTTACGATGATGAAAAGCAAAAATAAAACCAAGAAAAAAAATACATCATTTCAGTGATTTTTCCAGGTAGGGTCACAGATAAATATAATTAATTAAGAAATCACATGCCTTAATTAACACTGAAAGTCACCAATTTAATGTTAAGGCAAACTGTTGATGATCGTACAAATTCTCCCCTTGGTCTTTTGGTGTTAGAATGTTAAAGCAAAAAGTTAAAGTAAAGATCACCAGTCTTATTTATGTTTTATCTTGTGTGTTGTTGTTGGCAGCCTCTCTCTCTCTCTCTCTCTCTCTCTCTCTCTCTCTCTCTCTCTCTCTCTCTCTCTCTCTCTCTCTCTCTCTCTCTCTCTCTCTCTATCTATCTATCTATCTATCTATCTATCTATCTATCTATCTTTCTCTCATCCTTTCTCCTTCCCATGCATTCCTCAAGTTTTCCCTCACATTCCTTCATGCATCTTTTCATCTCTATCCATCACCATCCTCTCTCCTCTCTCTCTCTCTCTCTCTCTCTCTCTCTCTCTCTCTCTCTCTCTCTCTCTCTCTCTCTCTCTCTCTCTCTCTCTCTCTCTCTCTCTCTCTCTCTCTCTCTCTCTCTCTCTCTCTCTCTCTCTCTCTCTCTCTCTCTCTCTCTCTCTCTCTCTCTCTCTCTCTCTCTCTCTCTCTCTCTCTCTCTCTCTCTCTCTCTCTCTCTCTCTCCTCCTCCTTGCACCACCCGCCACCCACGCTAGCTTGTAAATATCACATGTTGATGCTAATGACCTGTGAAGCTGTCTTGTCCTTGGATTCGGTCAATTTGTGAGGGAGGCAGGCGAGTGTGTTGACAAGGAAGCTTAATATTAGTACCTCTCGCCTCCCACACTCACGGTACCGCTCTCCACCATGGCTATTTGTGGCTTCCAGGCTATATTTAACTATCCTGTGGCGTCATCAGCTGATACTGGTATATTTTTCAGGCTGATTTGCCGTGAAATGTAAAGGGTGTGCTGATTATTTTCAGTGTGGGGAGAGCGGCGCGTGGGTATTCGCTAGTCTCCCCTTAGATGGTAAGGAAAGTTCCGTTTTCTCTGGAGCCTTTGTTTACACACTCCATCAGCTGGGAGACGCCGGCCTGCTTGTTATGACTTCATTGCAAATTTACTCTAACACATTGGGTATCGCTTTAACGAATTTCCCGCTTTGTTCAGTGACACTGCAACACAGGCAGGTTGTGAAGTGCTTCATTGGCTTTATTTGAGTTAGGAAGGCTTGCAGCTTAACCTCACGCGTCGGTCGCCTCATCCCAGCAACATGGCGAGGTGAAAAAGCGTGCACTGGCCAAATATTAGTGTGTCGCGCCCCGGCTTGCGTCTGGTGGTGACAGAGTGGCTTCCTGCCCGCCGGGGAGAGGGAGGGAGGGAGAGAAGGGGAAGGGCAATGGGAGAAGAGGAAGTGCTTCTGGCGAAGCAACTAACAGCTGTATTTTTGTCCCCACAGGTGAGGGTCACGCAGGGTGCAGGTGCGGGCACAGGTGAGTGACTCTGGCTTTCTGGTACAAAGGTTTGCATATTCCACACTTGTAATGATCTTTTCTGTGCCGCGGTTTTGTGATGTAAGATTGCAGGACGGCGTGTCTTTGTGGCGGAGGGGCGGTGCTGGATAGCGGTGCTGGCTGCCGACCTTTTGCCTCTCGCTGTTCAGGGCTTGTGGGGTGGGCAGGGGACACCTGCACGGGACAGGTGTGTTGCGCCCACTTTCACGGTGAATCAGTGTAGCTTGGCTAACTGTAGCACCGCGCCGCCCTGTGTCGCAGGAATGGGTGGAGGGATTACACCGGAACTTAAAGGGCAAATATGCTAATGCATTCACCACGCGAAACAGGAAAAGTCACACACACACACACACACACACACACACACACACACACACACACACACACACACACACACACACACACACACTGCCACGCTGCCGGCGGTCGCCCTCGACTCCCGGAAACAAGAGTTAAGGTAAATAAATAAAGTAGATTAACTTCATTCATGGTGACTGGGGGTACGGGGAGGAGGGCAGGGTGAATCCTTGGCGAGGCCACGAAGGGCTGCGGGCCAGCCGCCGCGGGGCGAGCCTCCCCACGGCGGAGCGGGGGTCGCTTGATGAACGTCTTCCTGTAGAGGCATCCGCCGGTGGTCTCGCCCAACCCTGCCTTCCCCAGCCCAGACCTCATCCTCGTAGTGAAGGTCGCGCAGCACGCCGCGCCGCGGTCCGTTCCTCTCCTGTATGTTTTTTTTAATCAAGTCATTACATTATTACTCCCGAGAGACCCGTCTGGAACGGATGACCCCCGCGGGCCGCTGCACGTCCGAACTCTGGCGTCACGTGTGGCCAGATTCCTTCACGGAAGGATAATTTCCATCCTCCTTCCATCACCGGCTGGCTTCTTTACGCCCCGCCGCCCAGCGGTCTCTGTCCTGCCCGCCCGTCGACATAACGCCTCATGGTGAATTCTCTCGGAGCACCGCCGTCGCCCGACACCGACAGGAGCAGCGGGGGTCACCGAGTACCAGTTCTTGCCGAGTTTTCATTGGCCGCCGTTCGGCGACCCGCGAGTTCCCGGTTGTCGTGGCCCGGCGTGGCGGACTGGCGGCGGCCGTCCACGGGCAACCATGGTGTGGAGCCAGTGCAGTGTGGAGCGTTGAGAGGGGAGGGTGTGTCCGTCCGGAGCCGCGAGGGAGTGACAGTGCTGGTGATTAGGTGTGTTGACAAGGGAGAGGGAACGGGGGAGTGATAGCACTGGTGTCAAACTTTAGCACCAGGTGGAGTGTTGACGTGTCCCGCGTTGTCAGTGTGTGTGTGCGACGCGAGGGACCGCTGCCATGTGCTTATGAGTGACCACATCACGGTGCCCTCTGTAGCGGTCCAGTACTCTCTCTCTCTCTCTCTCTCTCTCTCTCTCTCTCTCTCTCCCTCTCTCTCTCTCTCTCTCTCTCCTCTCTCTCTCTCTCTCTCTCTCTCTCTCTCCTCCCCCCCATAAGATAGCACGGTACCTGAGGCTACTGATTAATCTGTGTGCCGAGCCGTGGCCTGAGGGTTGCTAACAGACACAATCACGACGGCTATACGTGTGGTGTCTGGTCTGTCTGTCCTTCCACATGACCGACTGAGGAAGGCTGGCAGGAGCAGGAGGGGGTAGGAGGGGGAGGGGCGCGGTGCTTGCCTGCCTGGACCACGCCGCTGTCTGGCCTGTCACACGCTGCCCGCATCCCCGCCGCCCCCACCCTCACCGGATGCTTGTTGTGCCCCTGGGACTCTACCCGTGACTCAGTGATGCGTGGGAATGCACGGGGCAGGCAGGGGCGTGGCGGTGGTGGCGGTGTCGGGCGTGTGACAGCTGGGGACGAAAGGGCGCCTCGGAGGTGGGAGAGAGAGAGAGAGAGAGAGAGAGAGAGAGAGAGAGAGAGAGAGAGAGGAGAGAGAGAGAGAGAGAGACGGTGCCATTGTCCGGAGAGAGGGCGGTTGGAGGAGAATGCGCCTTTTATCATCTTAGATTTTAATCAGAGTGTTTTGTAGTTTTTCAAGAGGGAGTGTGGAGGAGAGGTGGAGGGGTGGGCGGGGAAGGGAACCGCCCTCCTCTTCATTTTTTTCTTCTTCATATTTCTGCCTATCTTCCCACGTATTCCCCTTGTCTTGACCGCTTTCCTCCTCCTCCTCCTCCTCCAAGGTAGAGGCTCTTTGGCTTACAGTTCAAGGTCACGGTGATGCAAGAAGAGGAGGAGGAGGAGGAGGAGGGAGATGAAGGTGAGAGGAGGAGGAGGAGGAGGAGGCGCTCAGCTGACAGCCGTTGGAGTTACCTTGAAAGTTAAAACAAAACTGTTGAAAACTTTCTTACTTGGTTAATAAGTATGAGTCTCGGATACCTCTGAAATAACCAGCTTGACCGGTACAAACAACAACAACAACAACAACAACAACAATAACAACAATAATAATAATAATAATAATAATTGAAACTAATAGAAGAAAAATCACCAACATTATCTCTGAGCTTGAAATGTCGGTGGTGTGAGTTCCCACGGCTGTTTAAGATCATTCAAGACAATTAAGTAATACGGTGATTAGCAAAGGAGAACCCGCCATAATAAACGGGGCCTTTTTTATGAGGTTAACAAGGCGTAGGAATTGCAGTTATCAAGAGGATGGCGTTGTACAGTGAGATAGTGAAGTGTAGGGGAAGAGTTAAAAGAGTAAGATAAGGTTTGTAGAGAAAGATAGGGAAGTTTGAAGTAAGATAAAAGATGTGCAGAGTAAGATTAGAGATTAAGCGTTGTAGGGAAAGATAAAGGCGTGTATTGTAAGATAAGAGTAAGATAAGACGGAAAAAAGTAAGATAAAAGATGTGCAGAATGAGATTACAAATATATGTGACGTTGTAGGGGAAGAGAAAACGAAGAGCCTAAAAAAAAAGAGAAAATAAAAAAAAATGCAAGACGAAGAGGAAGATTAGCAATAATAAGAAAAAAAATGTACCTAATCTACAGAATGAAGTAAAAATTGAAAAAATAAATAAATAAAAATACACAAAAGACCAAAAAAAAAAGAAATACATAGATTAACGTAACAAAAAAAAAAAAAAAGTGAGAGAAACTGAAGACGAGAAAAAAACAAACAAGCAAACAAACAGAAGAAGAAATAACAACACCATACCATAGAATTAACAAAAAGAAAAAAAAAACGAGGAATACAAAAGAAAATAAAAAGAAACTAAAGAAGAACAAAACACAAGAAGAAAACTGAGACGAACAGTGATGAAAGTAATAATAAGTTAAAAAATATTCTCCCCTACGCACTTTGATGGGGTTTTTGATGAAGGGCGTGAGTGAAACTAAACAACTGAAGGAGGGAGAAGGAGAGTAGGCCTAAATGGAGGGTTTTTTATTGCAGTTTGATGGGCGTGTGTGGGGGAGGACGTGCGTGTAACCTCGTGACTCCAGCATTCTAAGGGCGTGGGCGTCTTACCAACAGAGGGTGGGTCGTACTAGGATCGTGTGTTGAGAATGTGTAGGAGAAAACTGTTATGTAGGAGTGTAAATTGTAACGTAGGATAACCTGTATAAGAGAGATGTAGGATTGTAAAATGACAGAAGGATATATTTTCTAAGTATTTAAGTGGTTGAAGGATACTCTTATAGGAGATAGGAAGGACTGAAGACTGGCACATGGTAGGAGAGATGTAGGAGTGTGGTAGGAGAGATGTAGGAGTGTAGAGAGGCAGAGAAGAATTTTTTTTTTTTTTTTAGAAGAGGTGAAGGCGTTGTCGAGTGGAGAGAGAAAATAACATAGAATACCACGTGATAGGATTGAAAGAATGAGATATAAGGATACGTAGGATAAAGAGTATTGGGAATTTTTCTAATATCGAAGGATGGATTAAAGGATGTGTAGGATAAAGGCAGGAGTAGGATTATGAACAGGATTTGAGTGTTGTATATAGAGTGAAGGCGTTTAGCTATTAGGATGAGAGAGAGAGAGAGAGAGAGAGAGAGAGAGAGAGGAGAGGGAGAGAGAGAGAGAGAGAGGAGAGAGAGAGAGGAGAGAGAGAGAGAGAGAGAGAGATTATCGCGTCAAGAGTTTGATAACGTGAATGAGTTAGATCCGGTGGAGAGGAGGTGGAGGTGGAGGTGGAGGAAAGAGGTAAAAGATATGGAACAAAAGAGAGCTTGGTGGAGAGGAAGGTGGAGGAAAAAAAAAAAGACGGAAAAAACCAGTGGGAGTGTGTGGTTTGTTTCCCGTACGTATGTGTGTGTGTGTGTGTGTGTGTATGTGTGTGTGTGGTTAGGGGGGAAAGGGAGGCAAGGGTGGTATTTTGGGGAGAGAAGTGGAGGGGAGGAAATGAACGGAAGAGGGAGAAAGAAGACCGGTTCTAGATAAAGCAAAGTGATGAGAGGAGGAGGAGGAGGAGGGAGGAGGAGGAGGAGGAGGAGGAAACGAACTCAAACTTAGAACATATGGTAGAAGAAAGGCCAAGATATTCATAGGAGGAGGAGGAAGAGGAAGAAGAGGAAAAGAAGGAGGGAAATAGCACAGAATCTAGTGAAGAAGTGGAAGAAGGAAGGATAGCAACAGAATAAGAAGAGGAGAAGGAAAACACGATTAATTAATAAAAGAAGAACTAAAAATAAGTGCAATTCAAGTCAGCCGTGGATGAAATAATGATAATAAACACTAGAGAAACAATAGAAGGAAAAAGAGAAGGAGGAAAAAAAGAGACAGATAAATAAACCAGAGACTAGGTAAAGATGAGAATAAATAAACAGAGGGAATAATCACTTACTAGATAATAATAAAGAAAAACACCAGTAGAAAGAAAAAAAAATGAAGATAAAATGGATAAAAGCGAGAATAGAGATAAAAACAGAGAACATATATCAACAAACAGCACTAGAGAGAAACAAAATAAAAAAAAGAAAAAAGAAAACGGAAAGGAGGAAGGAGCAAATAGCCAGACAGACAGCCGGTCGGAGGTGGAGGTAGAGGACAGGTAGAGATCAGGTGGGTCTGGCTCAACCTGTTCATTCATTAGCTCTCCTCAGGTGGGTGTGAGGCAGTTATCTCGTGATTCCCAGTGATGGAGATTAGATAGCCTGGCGGAGGAGGGTGAAGAAGAGAAGGAGGTGGAGGAGGAGGAGGAGAGGGGGATGTGGTCGTGATCTAGAGATAATACTAATGAGAGGAAGAAGGAACATTCTGAAGTTACGTTGTTGTTTGAGCTTTGGTAATTATATAAGAGAGAATGTGAGAGAAGTTGGATTTGAAAATGATGTGAAATAATTGCGATGCTGTGAAGGGAATTAGAGAAAGGGAAGTAGTTATTGGTGAACTGCGACGAAAAAATTAAGGGAAAGAAAAGGCGTAATGGAGGAAGTTAATGTGAATGAAGTTGAAAAAGAAAAGCAGTGTAAGATAGAAAATTAATATGAAAGATAGGAGAGAGAGAGAGAGAGAGAGAGAGAGAGAGAGAGAGAGAGAGAGAGAGAGAGAGACGAGAGAGAGAGAGAGAGAGAGACTGACCGACCTCATGTAACTAACCTAAGCTAATCTACCCTAACCTAACCTAAAACCACTTGGACCCCACAGTGATAAAAGAAAGAGAAAAAAAAGAAAAAAAAAAGAAAAGAAAGCAACAAAAAAAAAATCACAACAAAAAGAAAAAAACTATAAAAAAAAAAAAAAAACACACACACATGAGCGTAATCAAATGTGTGGGCGTGCATGAGCGGCGAGCGGGCGTGGGGCGGAGGATGGGGCAGCGCGGCGGTGTAGAGGGGCGGCGAGGCGTGGGAGGCGCGGTTTTCGGCAGGATGTTCCAGTGTATTGCCTCCACACCCAGGGCAGAGTGGGGATACAGCCAGAAGGAAATGAGGGAGATTTTTCCAGGTGAGTGCTCAGGTGTGGGGTTCTAATTAGTCAGGTAACAAATAGATGACTTGTGGGTATCGTTATTTTTCCTCTTATTTTTATTTTTTTTCCTCTGTTTTTATTCTTATTAGGTGATTTTCTTATAGGTTAAACAATTATAATGGTAAGCTTCTTTCTTTCTTATTTGTTGTTGCTGTTGTTGCTGTTTTTTTCTCTCTTTTTTTCTTTTTCCTTTTTTTTTCATTAGCGAGTCTCCTCAATTAAAAAAAATGTATTAATGGGCTTCTTTTACTTTATTTCTTTCTCTCTCCTTTGTTTTTCTTCTCCTCCCCTTCTATTTTTTTCCTTCTTGATAGCATAAGATGAACGACCAGCGTTTTCCTCGTCTTCTTCTTCCTTCTTCTCCTTCTCCTACTCCTCCTTCTCCTTCTTCTCTTATCCTTTCTCTGTTTCTCCCATTTCCCAATCTTTGTGACAGGTTAAAAATATATCAAAGAATAAAGAAAGGATTAAAAAAAATAGTCAGACCAGGTGTGTCAGGTAATGGGCAGTTGTGGTCACGTGTGGTTACTTGAGACAGGTATCAGGTGTGGTTAGGTGGATCATGTTAGGACACGTTCGTTAAGGTTAAGCTGGGTTAGGTGATTTCATTATAATTTTTTGTGTGTTTGTGTACTGTTATTTCATTGTTATTTCTCAAGCAGGTGTGTTAATTAGTGCAGGTGTGCATACATGTGTGGTTTCATTAGAAGATGGTGGATGTGTGTTTCAAGTGTAAGGTGGAAGTCTTTTGTTTTATATATTTTCTGTTTTTTTTTTTTTCTCTGTTTTATTTTTTTATGTAATTTGTTTCTTTTTTTCTTTTTTTTCTTTTCTTTCTTTTTTTTTTTTTTTTTGCTATACATGTTCGCTTTCTTTAAAAAAAAATGAGAGGATGTGTGGAGTTTGTTACAGACGGGAAGTGGAAGTCTGTCTTTTATCATTCATAGTTTTCCCTTTTTTTTTCTTTCCTTTTTTCTTTGTTCTTTTCATTTTTTTTTTCGTAGAGCCAATTACTTTTTTCTTTACATTTTTTTTCTCTTTGGTCGACTTCCTTGTGCATTAAAAAGTAGAAGATCGCGAAAATACGTGAATTGTTACTCATGAATCAGATGTTTGGAGTTGTAAAGGTACGTAGGTGGTTTAATTAAGAACAAATGAATGTATGGAGTCTGCAGCAGGTGGAAGATTAAGACAGTGAAACCTGGACAGTTATTCATTACGCAGGTGTTTCAATTTGTAAAGGTATCTGTAGTTTAATTAAGACCAGGTAGATGTGTGGGGTATCTACAGGTGGGGGATAATTAGGTAAGTGGAATTATTCATTTCTGGTATGTGGATTACAATTTATTAACCAGAGGTGTTTTGTTTAGGTAATAATTCATGTGTTCTGATTAATAATAAGTGGATATATTGAATTTCTAAGAGTGGAAGGCGATTAGACAAGTGGAATTCGTATCAAGTGGATGATTGAGATCGTGGTATTTGGATCGTTATTTGGAGCATGAAGATAACCTTGCTACAAGTGGAAGTGGAAGACTGTGAAGGTGGAAGATGAATTGGGCAAGTGGAATTCCCATAAAACACATGTGGAGGAACTGACTTTGTGATTTAAATAGTCACTTTAAAGCAGGTGGATGTATTAACTTTGCTACGAGTGGAAGCAGTAGAAGACTCTGAATGTGGAAGACGATTGAACTTGTGGAATTCTCACTAAACACAAGTGGAAGAATTGATTTTTCGGTATCAGAATCGTTATTTATACCATGTGGATGTACTAACGAGCGGAGGTGGATGATAATTATACATGTAGCACTCAAAGTAAGCATGTGGATGAGTGGAGTTAGATTTAAAGACCGTCTCGACAGAAAGTGGATGTTGTCGTTAATCAGAAGTGGTGGAGAGTGGAGATCATACGTGGGCGGCTTAGTGGAGCAAGTGGAAGTGTGGTTATGACGTGCTGGTGGATCTGAAAGGAGGTTAGGGTTAAGGAAAGAGGTGGAGCAGGTGGAATGATAAGTGAATGCCCGAGGTATGGCCAAAACAGGTGGCTAATTACGACGGGTGGAATGGTGAGAGAGAGAGAGAGAGAGAGAGGAGAGAGAGAGAGAGAGAGAGAGAGAGAGAGGAGAGAGTGAGGAGAGAGAGAGAGACGAGAGAAGAGAGAGAGTAAAAATAAACATGATAACGAGGGGTAAAAAAACACGAGGGAGTTTGACACGTGTACAGGAAATTTCGATTATACTCTCTCTCTCTCTCCTCTCTCTCTCTCTCTCTCTCTCTCTCTCTCTCTCTCTCTCTCTCTCTCTCTCTCTCTCTCTCTCTCTCTCTTTCTCTCTCTCTCTCTCTCTCTCTCTCTCTCTCACGGAAAGAAAAGGAAGCAAAAATAGTATATCACAGTTTCTTCTTCCGTTGCAACAAAATTGACTGAGAGTTCCATCGTGCACCAGTCAACTAACCACATTGTTCATACGTAACCCCATTCCTCGAGATACGAACCCTGTAAAGTTGAAGACACACGATACATCCTCTTCGCTGTATTTCACTATCAACGTGGGACACTTGAAGACGCTTACCTCACAATCCCTCAAACTCTTCACTTAAATGCGCATTATGACAGCTTTTTGTTTTTCCTTTGGCGCATGCGTGGTGTAATCTAATTTATCTGTTTATTTAACCACTCCTCTTTCCCTTCTTGAGAGGTACGTTCATAATTCTTTTAGCCTCTTGAGGGTGATGATAAATTTCGTTCTCAAAACCGTAAACATTGTGTATAGCAAGTCACCTTTCCGCGTGTTTGTTTGCAGGGTGGTTTGAATAATAATCCTTTAGTCTCACCCCAAAAATAAACACTAGCGTAAACAAATCAATATAGCATTTGTTTTTGTTTTTTTGTTTTTGTTTTGTTTTTTACTCTGGTGTCATTAGTTTTGTAACCTACTGTACTCATTTCCACTGTGTTTAGCCTTAGCTCTTAATCTGAGGTTCTTTTATAGTCCTGTTAATTCATTTGTTGAGTAAATTAATGCTTTTCGTCTAATATATTTTTTTCTGATTTTTTTTTTCTTCTTCTTTTGGAAAGGGCAACTGAGCTGGTTTTTCTTCAACCTTTAAGTGTCTTGTCAGTCTTTCATTATCAGGTTTTGTACGATTGTCAGCGCAGAGAACAAGGAAGACTAACATTCTGAAACCTTCCCTTGTCTTCTTATGATAAAGTAAGAGTAACATTCTTAAACTCTCCCGTGTCTTCAGATGAGAGGTCGTATATAAGAGACATATTCTTAACATTTCCAACGTCTTGAGATTAGAGAACGTAAGAGCAAAGGACAAAGGATTTTTAAACGCCCTGACGTCTTATCTTGACATTTAACAAGGGATGTTACAGCGCCTTCCAAGTGTGTTATCATGATTCTACTGATAGCTTAACGAGGATTATGCACTATCACTATATAAAAACATCCATAACTACTCGTATAGTTACCCCTGTGGCTTTTAAAATAATCCTTATGAGAGGCGAAAAGATTTAAGAACACAAGGAAGGGAGAACAGAAGGTGACTGGACTTATGACCTCGACTGTACTTGTGCATGTTTTGTTCACTCGTGTTACATAAGCTGTCCCCAAAACAAAGAGGTACGAGGAGCCTCAAAAACACGCGACAGCTCCCGGTTGGTGACTGACTTGTGGAGGAGAGTCATTTCCGGTGCTGAGGACTTCTGCACAACCACCATCACCGCCATCACCACCACCACCACCGCCGCCTCGTTCTCCACCACCCTCTCTCCTCCTCTTCCTCCCCTTCCACGTCCCTCCTCTCCCGTCTCATAAATCCACTTCCTAGCTCATCACGTGCTTCCTTCCACTTCATTTAGACTTTCTCGCCGCCCCTGTTGACGCTTCTGCTGCTGCTACTACTACTACTACTACTACTACTACTACTACTACTACTACTACTACTACTACTACTACTATTACTACTACTTCTACTTGTTGCTGTTGTTGATGCTTTGACAGTCATAGCAGTAACAGAAGTTGTTGTGTTGTTGTTGTTGTTGTTGTTGTTGTTGTTGTTGTTGTTGTTGTTGTTGTTGTTGTCTGCTGCTGCTGCTGCTGCTGCTACTACTACAGATAAAACAACAACACTGACAACAATAACATCGACAGAAATTACTACTACTGCCGCCACTACTATTACTACTACTGCTACTACTACTACTACTACTACTACTACTACTACTACTACTACTACTACTACTACTACTGTCAAATCAACAACTTTCACTACTGCCACTACTACTACTACTACTACTACCACTACTACTACTACTACTACTATCAAAACAACAACAACAACAACAATAACAATAACGTTCACTATTATACTACCACCACCACCATCACCACACTGTTGCCACCCTCACGAGGTCTGCCCTCCTTCCCTTCCTTCGCTAATTTTCACCATTTAGCCAAAAGTCTGAAAGTACGCCATAACACTCTCCCTCTCTCTTTCCTTCCTTGTTTCCTTCCCCTCCTGCCTCCCGTCCCTTCCTTACACTCCTCCCGCCTCCTCTTCCCTCCCGGCCTTTCATCTCTTGCTCACTTCCTTCCTTTCCTCCCTCCTTCTTGTCATTTCCGTTTTCTTTCGTCCATCCTTCCTTCCTTCCGTGTCTTTTCCCCCTCCTTCACTTCCTTCCTTCCTTCCTCGCCTCCTATCCTTCGCGTTTGTAGGGAGAGATGAAGGAGAGTGAGCGAGTGGTGAGTAGAGGCAACTGTTGGCGGAGGGAAGCTAGGGTCCCTCCCTCCGCTCTCTCGGCCTGGGAGGGAGAGGGAGGGACGAGGAGGGAGAGGGAGGGAGAAGGAGGGAGAGTCAGTGATGGGCTGGTGGTGGGTAAGTGCGTACTACCACCACCACAACCTTGCCTCCCTCCCTTCCTCCCATTTCCCCTCTGTCACTCTCTCTCTCTCTTCCCCTTCCACGCTCCCTCCCTCACCCTCCCTTTCCCCGCGTCTCGGTTCTCTTGCTCCCTCACTCCCTTCTCCCCTATACCTCCGCCTCCCGCGCTGCCGCCCTCTCTCTCTCTCTTCCCTTCCTCCTCTCTCTCCTCTCACCTAGCGAATCCCTTCTCTCTCTCCCTTCCCTCCCTTCCTCCCTCATAGCCTCCCTTTGTGCGTGGCTCCGTCCTTTCCTCTTTCTCCCACTCCCCCACCCTTCCCCCAGCGCCCAACTCCGCCAACAGCAGTTCATAGTCAGCGTGGCTAAACTGGCCTGCCTCTCCCCTCCCCCCTTGCCTATCCGTCCCTTCCTGTATGCCTCCCTCCCTCTACTCCTCCGCCTCGTGTTTTGGTGTGTCTGCTCTCTCCGTCTCCCTCTGCAGGTGTTTCTCCGTCGTGTACAGCGTGTAGGGGTGTCGCGTGGCGTGATTCGTGTAGGCAGGAGTGGTGTGAAGTGCCGCTTAAGTGTTGCTGTGTAGAAGAGAGGGAGGAAGGGAGAGGAGTGAAGAGTTTAAAGGAGCCGCCTTGTGTTCCTGACTCGTTTATCGCTCTCCGCTCTCCTTTTCACCCGCCTCTTCCTTCCCTTCCTTCCTCCCGCCTCTTCCTCCTCGCGTTATCTCCGTTCATCTTCCTCCTTCTCTTCCCTCCTCTCTCTCTCTCTCTCTCTCTCTCTCTCTCTCTCTCTCTCTCTCTCTCTCTCTCTCTCTCTCTCTCTCTCGTCCGACCGACAAGAAGTGACGCCGATAAATCGTTTTCCCCGAGCGATGGGCACCGCAAGAAGCCGCCAGACGCCCCCACATGCCCCCTCCTCGCCCTCCGCCGTCCCTTGCCTCACGTGGGAGATAAGTGGGAGATTAGAGCGAGCGATTGCTGTGGGAAAGTGACTACGAGGTGGGACAGCGTTGCGCAATCAAGAAAGAAAATGCGCCGTAGACTGACTTTGCTTGAGATGATATAAATGTGACTGTTTTCCCCACGATAACTTAATGATGTGGGTTTTTTTCTTTTTCTTTTTCTTTTTTTGTACGTTATGTTCCTTCTTCCTTTTTTTCTTCTTATCTTCGTTCGTTCGTTCGTTCGTGCGTTCCTTCCTTCCTTCCTTTTTCCCAACGATAGCTTAATGATGTGAGTTTTTTTATTTATTTTTTTCCTTTTTTGTGTGTGATGTTCCTTCTCTCCTTCCTTTCTTCCTTCCTCATCTTTCGTTCCTTTCCTCTCCCTTTCCTTCCCTCATTCCTTGTTTCTCTCCCTCTCCCTTCCTTCCTTTAATTTCGTGTTTTATTTTTTGCATCTTTCCCTTTCCTTTCCTTCCTTTTCTTACCTCCTTTCTTTTTTCTCATCTCTCTCTCTCTCTCTCTCTCTCTCTCTCTCTCTCTCTCTCTCTCTGTCTCTCATGCTTTTTCTCCTTATTTTCTCTTTTTTATAGATAGTTTCATATACTCGTATTTTTCCTTCATTTCATTTGTGCCTTTCTTGTTCTCTCCCTTTACGCCTTTCATCTCCTTCTTTCCATCTATT
>NC_087174.1:4505000-4507500 GCF_035594125.1 Scylla paramamosain
ACACACACACACACACACACACACACACACACACACACACACACACACACACACACACACACACTCATCACGTCCATTCCTCACCGTGCGGAAAAAAAAATGAAGAAAAAAAAAAAAAGTGCCCGTGATAACTCCGGTCCTGTTATTTGCCGTAGGTGGAGTGAGGTGTGGCCTGGAGGCGGGAGAGTTGAAGGCTGGTTGAAGGAATATTCTGAGGCTCTCCTATAACCTACATTACTTGCCCCGCCTCAAGTGTAAAAGCCCCGTGTGTGTGTGTGTGTGTGTGTGTGTGTGTTTATATTAACCCGAGATTAAAGTTAAGCTTGTACTATGCCAGTTTGTAAAGCTGTTTCATGTTTTCTTTCTGTTGATTTGTTTATTTTTTATTATTATCTTTATCTTTTATGGGGCGCTGGTCAAGGGCAACAGGAAGACTGAAAGAAAAAATAAATACCCACGAAGGTGCAAGTTCCAATAGAACAGTCAAAAACAGTATCCAAAATTATGTGGAACTGTATCTTGAAACTT
The DNA here is from genome assembly GCF_035594125.1 of Scylla paramamosain. Classification (NCBI taxonomy): domain Eukaryota; kingdom Metazoa; phylum Arthropoda; class Malacostraca; order Decapoda; family Portunidae; genus Scylla; species Scylla paramamosain. The sequence continues at coordinate 4,505,529 of NC_087174.1, forward strand.
CCCACTTGAAAGAATTTAGGTCATGGATAGGATCATTAATAAATCCCTTACTTTCCCTTCACATCATCATTGCCTTCCCTACACACCTATGCATCCCTTGTTGATATCTCCCTTCCTGCTTGGACATTTTCCTTCCTTTTTTTCCCCCTTCCTTCTTACTCCATACATCGAGGCCGTGAAAGACAGAGACACTACCAGCTCTCTGCCAACACTCACACTCCAGTACTGCTGCTCATCATCTCCTTTCACAATGCATTCCACTGTTCTGTTCTATTTGAGAAAAGTTGTATGAGTGCACGTCCCTAACTCCTCTCTTGTTGAGTCTGTTGCTGTGTCTCTATAATGCCGGGTTTTCTGATTGACTTAAGACTTGTGCAGTGTGTGTGTGTGTGTGTGTGTGTGTGTGTGTGTGTGTGTGTGTGTGTGTGTGTGTGTGTGTGTGTGTGCGGTTTGAAACAGTTATATGAGTTGATTGGTGGCTTTCACGCACTGAGAGAGAGAGAGAGAGAGAGAGAGAGAGAGAGAGAGAGAGAGAGAGAGAGAGAGAGAGAGAGAGAGAGAGAGGGTGGGGAGGTTGAGGGACAGGCGGACAGACAGACCAGATAGACAGACAATCAGACAGATGGACAGACAAGCACACTGACTCTCACACACACACACACACACACACACACACACACACACACACACACACACACACACACACACACACACACACACACACAGACAGACAGCAATTGCGCATGATTACATAGGAAGAAGGAGCAAAAAACGTAAAAAAAAAAAAAAAAAAGAAAGAAAAAAGAACAGACATTTGTTATCCGCGGTTCACACAAGGTTAGCTGTTATTAGTGAACGAAGGCAACGACAGAACAACAACAATAACAAAGTGAACAAAGCGAACAAAATACAGGTAAATATATTGCCATATTCTGAACTAAATTTTTGATCATTGTGACAGAAAAGCAGATGAAAAGACAATAGATCCCAACACTAACCAAAAATATGAATGCCACAAGAAGTTTTAGCGATTCAAAGGAATAAGCAGCAGCAGCAGCAGTAGTAGTAGTAGTAGTAGTAGTAGTAGTAGTAGTAGTAGTTGTTGTTGTTGTTGTGGTATTATTAGTGGTAATAGTAGTAGTAGTAGTTGTTGTTGTAGTAGTAGTAGTAGTAGTAGTAGTAGTAGTAGTAGTAGTAGTAGTAGTAGTAGTACACAGGTGCTCCTCGTGCTAATTAGAACAGGTGGTGGATTTTAATGAGCATGAAGAGAACTGAGCTGCCCAGGTGTGTGTGTGTGTGTGTGTGTGTGTGTGTGTGTGTGTGTGTGTCTGTGTGTGTGTGTCTGTGTGTGTGTGTGTGTGTGTGTGTGTGTGTGTGTGTGTGTGTGTGTGTGCATCATTATCAACATTTTTTTCTCCTTTTTTCAGTTTCTTGCTTCCGTTTGTCACACACACACACACACACACACACACACACACACAGAGAGAGAGAGAGAGAGAGAGAGAGAGAGAGAGAGAGAGAGAGAGAGAGAGAGAGAGAGAGAGAGAGTTCAATATTTTCGTACCAAGCAACACCCCAAACTTTCTTTTCAACACAACACAGCACTTTTTAAACGCAATTAATCGCAACACAACACAACACAATTAATCGCAACACAACAAAGCACAGTTAAACACAATTAATCGCAACACAACTCAACACAGATAAACACGTAAGCACAACAACACTTAGAGACACAACACAATTAATCGCAACACAACTCAACACAGATAAACACGTAACCACAACAATACAGCACAACACATCGAGGCAACACAATGCAACACAAAAGAGAAACAACCTTGCGTGTGACTTCTTTGTTCCGTCCTTCCTTGAACATGAGAGAAGAAAGTGTGCGTGTATGGCACTTAGAGAGAGAGAGAGAGAGAGAGAGAGAGAGAGAGAGAGAGAGAGAGAGAGAGAGAGAGAGAGA
>NC_087174.1:4512500-4525000 GCF_035594125.1 Scylla paramamosain
ATCTCCCTCCATCCCTTTCTTGGTAGTTTCCTTTCTGCCTCCTTGTCTCCCTTAAACTCTCTCTCTCTCTCTCTCTCTCTCTCTCTCTCTCTCTCTCTCTCTCTCTCTCTCTCTCTCTCTCTCTCTCTCTCTCTCTCTCTCTCTCTCTCTCTCTCTCTCTCTCTCCATCTTTCTTCCTTTTACCTTCATTACTACATCCCCTTTCTCTCCCTCCACTTCCTTCACCTCCTCCTTTATTCCTTTTGTTCTTATTCCTTCAGACCTAAAATCTTTCCTTCCTCCTTTCTCCTTCCTGTTCTTCTTCCTTTATCTTACTTTCTATCTTCGTGTTCCTTTATTCTTTTCCCCTTTCTCTGCCCTTCTTTATCATTCTTTCTTCAGCTTTTCTTTATTGTCTGTCGCTGTTCCTCTTTCTTCTTTCTTTCTCGCCTTCCCAGTTTCTCCCTTTCTCTCGCTCCTTTTTCACTTGCTCTATTCCTCCTTCCTCTTCTTCCTTTCTTTCTTCCTTCATTTCCCTTTAATGTCTCCTTCCCTTCCTCCTTTCCTCTTCTTTCATCGATTCTTCTTCCTCAGCTTCCCAGTTTCTCCCTTGTTCCCTCCTTCCTTCCATTCCTTTCTTCCTTCCTTCGTTTCCTTTTTATATCTCCCTCCCTCCCTTCCCCTTTCTTTCTTTTCTTCTTCCTCAGCCTCCCATTTTTTTCTCCCTTCTTCCTTCCCTCTTCCCTTCCTTCCCTTCCCTTCCCTTCCCTTCCCTTCCCTTCCCTTCCATCCCTCCCCTTCCTTTCTCTCCCCATCCCTCCCTTCGCCATTATTTTTGACGATAAGAATTGGTGCCCCCCCCCCGAATTGATGCGTTAAGAAAATTGATGTGGCTTTTTCCTTCGTCTGATTGGGAGAGAGAGAGAGAGAGAGAGAGAGAGAGAGAGAGAGAGAGAGAGAGAGAGAGAGAGAGAGAGAGAGAGAGAATTGCCTTACATACGCAGTTCAAGGTCAGGGAAGGTCACAAGTCTTATTTCGTGACCTTCTAGACGTGTTCCAACCTGTAGTGACCACACGCTGAGGTGACCTTGTTTGGGCACAGCGAGGTCACGGCAGGTCAGGTCAGGTCAGGTCAGGTCACGAATAAAGAATTAAATAAATGGTAGAGGAAATTTGGGATGGTTCAGTTATTGTCCTTGTTCTTGTTCTTGTTCTTCTTGTTCTTGTTCTTGTTCTTGTTCTTGTTCTTGTTCTTCTTCGTTGTTGTTGTCGTCGTTGTTATTGTTGTTGTTGTTGTTGTTGTTGTTGTCGTTGTTGTTGTTGTTGTTTTTGTTGTTGTACTTATTCATTGTCATCATCTTATTTGTGTTTCCTTCCTCTTCTTATTTCCTCCTCCTCCTCCTTCTCCTCCTCCTCCTCCTCCTCCTCCTCCTCCTCCTCCTCCTCCTCCTCCTCCTCCTCTTCTATTCTTCTCTCCTACATCAAGCTTTCTATCTCTCGCAGGTTAAGACTTCCTCTTCCATCAGGCTTTCCTCCATCAAACCTCTCTCTCTCTCTCTCTCTCTCTCTCTCTCTCTCTCTCTCTCTCTCTCTCTCTCTCTCTCTCTCTCTCTCTCTCTCTCTCTCTCTCTCTCTGGCTCACCCTCATGCTAATCTTTCAATTGTTAGTGGACCAGTGGTGGTTGAGTGACCCCGTGACTCATCCTCTCTCTCTCTCTCTCTCTCTCTCTCTCTCTCTCTCTCTCTCTCTCTCTCTCTCTCTCTCTCTCTCTCTCTCTCTCTCTCTCTCTCTCTCATCACAAATAGTCTCCTGCCTCTAGATTTGCTACTGTTATCCTCTTCCTCCTTCTCCTCCTCCTCCTCCTCCTCCTCCTCCTCCTCCATACCAGGTTAACTGCCGTACCTGGAAGGGTTCTCACCTGTTGCCTCTAATGGCCCTTAGATACCAGCGTGAAGATGTGTTTTGCTCCCAACGGAATGTCTGGCCACCTAGGAGAAGAAGAAGGAGGAGGATGAGATAGTTGTAGTAGTAGTAGTAGTAGTAGTAGGACTCAGGTCTGGCAAGGGGCGTGGGAAGGCAAGGCACACACACACACACACACACACACACACACACACACACACACTGCCTAAACATTCCTGCCTCTTCATTAAGTGCCTGGGTGTGCGGTGTTCGTCAGGTTAGTAGGAACGCAGGTACATTAACCACATACCTTCCTTAACGCACGAACCAGGAAAAGGAGGAAGAGGAGGAGGAGGAAGGAGACGAAGACTAAAATGAAACAAAAAGAATGTAAAAAAAACAGGAAGGGAAGAAATAAGAAGCAGAAAGAAAGAATAAGAGGGGGAGAAATGAAAGATTGCGAAGGAGACAAAAGAATCGAACAAAGGAGGAGGAGGAGGAGGAGGAGAAGTGGAGGAGAGTGGAGTGAGTAGCGAAGGACGGGAAGGAGGGAAGAAATTGAGCGACAGATGGAGTGTGAGGAATGAAGGGAGGGAAGGAGACAGGGAGAGACGAAGGGAGTGAAGAAGGAAGAGAGGGAGAGGGAGAAAGAGAGAGAGGGTCTGAAGGCAGTAAGTCAACAAAAGACGCTCCTCATCTGTACTCAAGAATAATCAAGCACCTCCTCTACTGACGAAGAAAACGTGACGAGGCTCCAAGTGTTCCTAATATCGTACCGAGCTGTTAATATTTACTTAAACTGTAATAATAAGTGTAATCAATAATAATAATAGTAATAATAATTATACATTCACTCGAAGACATGGACAGGGTAACTTGAAATAAACTAAGTGCAAGGAAGTAATAGTAATAGATGTCTTGAAGTAAATAAACTCGTAATAACTTTGATAATAATAGTAATGATGATAATGATAATAATAATACACGGATTTTAGTAAGCTCAATAGCACGCCAGTATAAGACGACCAAGACTCCTTATTCTCCTCACTCAGCCCTAACAACACGTAGCAACTTCCTGATATGTGACTTGTTAACGTGAAATGAGCGCGCAATTCAAAGATACGGCATTTTTTAGTACATCAGCAGAACTATTCACTTGACTGGACACTAATAACACCGTAAAAGTTCCTGAAATACAACTTTTTTTAACCTGAAATCGGATCCTAATGAAATCGTACCTCATTCAAAGATACGAACTTAGTGACTCAAATATTACAATAACACAACCTAGAATACTTGCATCCCTCACTCACCACTCATAACAAATAACTTCCTGATTCCTTAGCCAGTCCGTCAGTGTCACGCAGGTAACCGCAGCACGGAGCCAAGGTGAAGCCCTCACGTGACTGGCGCACCTGGGCAGAGTTAGCCACACCTGTGACGGAAATTCATCCCCTTTTCAGATGAGAGAGGACGGGGCACGTACTACTTTAGCTTAGGTTTTGTGGTGTGTGTGTGTGTGTGTGTGTGTGTGTGTGTGTGTGTGTGTGTGTGTGTGTTTGTGGTTTGCGTGTGTTTGTGGTTTGCGTGTGTGTGTGACTTGACTCTCTCTCTCTCTCTCTCTCTCTCTCTCTCTCTCTCTCTCTCTCTCTCTCTCTCTCTCTCTCTCTCTCTCTCTCTCTCTCTCTCTCTCTCTCTCTCTCTCTCCTTTTCAGAGCCCTACAGTGAGAAGTGAGAGGAGAGGGAGTGGGAGAAAGGGTCGAGTGCTAGGGGAGAAATAGAGAAGGGGGATGAGAGAGAGAGAGAGAGAGAGAGAGAGAGAGAGAGAGAGAGAGAGAGAGAGAGAGAGAGAGAGAGGGGGGGGAAGGAAAGGAGGGACTAAAATTGGAGGGAGGATTATAGAAAGGAACTGTTCGGGGTAGATAAACACACACACACACACACACACACACACACACACACACACACACACACACACACACACACACACACACACACACACGTAGCAAAGTTTACACACACACACAAAAAAGAGAGGGAAAATAAAAACATCTAGGAAATTAAATGGTTCTTGTTTTTTTCTCTCTTTTCTTTCCTTTTTTTCCTTTTTTTCGTTTTTCCCTTAAAGGTCTCAATAACTACCTTTCCTCCCTTCCTTTGCCTCCCTTACTTCCTCTTCCCTCCCCATCGTCCCTTTTTTCCCTCCCTCCCTCCCTCCAGTGACCAGGTGGAGGGAGAAATAGGGTGGAAAGCACGTGTGTTCTCTCCCTCTCCTTCTCTCCCTCTTCCTCTCCCTCTCTCCCTCTTCCTTTCCCTCTCTTTCCCTCTCCCTTTTCTCTCTGTCTATTGTTTATCTCTCCATCACCTGGCATCATCCCTCCTCCTCCTCCTCCTCCTCCTCCTCCTCCTCCTCCATGCCATCGTCCTCATCATCATCTCTATTAAACAACGCAGTATGTCTCTCTCTCTCTCTCTCTCTCTCTCTCTCTCTCTCTCTCTCTCTCTCTCTCTCTCTCTCTCTCTCTCTCTCTCTCTCTCTCTCTCTCTCTCTCATTGCTTGTTCACGGTTCTTTCCCATCCTCCTCCTACATTCCTTCCCTCCCTTCCTCCCTCCATTCCCTCCTTTCCTCCCTCTCAGCCTCCTCTTCGACCTTTCTCTCTCCCTCTCTCTCTCGCTTCACTCTCTCCCTCTCTCTCATTCTCTCTCTTCCTCCCCATACATTCCTCACTTTTTCTTGAGGAAGCCAAGCAAGAAAGAAAATATTTGGAGGGAGAGAGAGAGAGAGAGAGAGAGAGAGAGAGAGAGAGAGAGAGAGAGAGAGAGAGAGAGAGAGAGAGAGAGAGGATTGAACGAATGACGAGGAGGAGGAGGAGGAGGAGGAAGAACAAGGAAATAGTAGACGGGAGAAGATAAAAAAAAAGAAAAGAAGAGAAAATGATGAAGGACAAGGAAGGAGAATGAGCATTAAAGTAAGGTGACTCATGTAATTGTTGTGTTGTTGTTGTTGTTGTTGTTGTTGTTGTTGTTGTTGTTGTGGTTGTGGTGGTGGTGGTGGTGGTGGTAGTGGTTGTTGTGGTGGTGTTGCTATCCTTGTTCTTCTTTTTCTTCTCCATGTGGGTACTGGTGGTGGTGGTGGTGGTGATGACATTATTATTATTATCATTATTATTATTATTATTATTATTATTATTATTATTATTAGTGGGAATGCTGATGTTGGTGGTTGTGGTAGTATGTTATTGCTATTTTTGTTGTTGCTAGGAGGAGGAGGGACAACAAAAGGAGGCGGAGGAGGAGGAGGAGGATGAGGGAGGAGAGAAGGGAGGGAGGGAAGGGATGAGTCTGAATTGGTACCTCTGTGAATCATCAATAACATTCGTTGGGTCTCGCCCCGAATTGGCAACACTGATATTATAGGTCTGTTGTCGGTGCGGCTTTTGTGACGGGGAGGACAGACACACACACACACACACACACACACACACCAGAGTAGGGAACATGGGCGTAAGATGCGTGTGTGTGTGTGTGTGTGTGTTTGTATGTACTATCTGAGGGCAAAGATCACTGGAAGCTGGTGTCCTCATACTGTATCATCATTAACTGTATGGTCTTGTTTATTTCTCTCTCTCTCTCTCTCTCTCTCTCTCTCTCTCTCTCTCTCTCTCTCTCTCTCTCTCTCTCTCTCTCTCTCAGTCTATCTATTTTTTTTTCTGTAATTCATCCACATATATTTGTATGGTATCAGTGTATGGGCGTTTTTATAATTACATGCGTCATAACTTCGTATGTAAGAATACTGGTAATAGTAGTAGTAGTAGTTGTAGTAGTAGTAGTAGTAGTAGTAGTAGTAGTAGTAGTAGTAGAAGAAATAATTTTAATAACAGAGACAACTCATAACTACTACTGCTACTGCTACTACTACTACTACTACTACTACTACTACTACTACTACTACTACTACTACTACTACTACCACCACCACCACCACCACCACTACTATTACCATTACTACTACCACTACAACTACAACTCCATACTAATAAAAAAAAAAAACACAACTCTTACTTTGTCACCTGAAGGCACAAGACAGAGAGAGAGAGAGAGAGAGAGAGAGAGAGAGAGAGAGAGAGAGAGAGAGAGAGAGAGAGAGAGAGAGAGAGAGAGAGCCAGCCACACAATCACACAATAATCCCATAACAACCGGGAGATAGAGGCCTTCACGTCACGCCCCTTGAGTCACACCACCTCGCCACACACCCCATCTTGCGGTGACGCTGACGAAGGGAAGAGGTGGGGGGAGGGTGAGGGCGTGTCCTTTCCTCCCTCATGCCCCGTCACCGCCACGTCCTCAGAACCCAGTAACCCTTGAACCTCATCCCGTCACCCATTACTAGCACCTCCGTCACACAGCCGCTAAAGGAATAAGTCTTTTGTTTCCATCTCTTATATTTAATCTATTTCTCTATGACTCGTGTTCTGAATCACTATGCTCTCTCACCACGACTATTTTCAACGCCACATAGGTGATTAGCCGGGTTCTCAAGAGTGTTTCTCCTGTTAAGTATTGTTAGTCTTTCACTAGAACAGTAAAGATATGCTTAAAAACCCGTGTAACTTTGACCAGAGCCTTTGAAAGTAGTCTGGTTGATGTGTAGAGGCGTTTCAGAATATGGTCATAAGATAAGTCTTCTCATGACTCTCCTTTAACTTTCTTTCATTACCTTTTGTTACCTTCTCATCTTCCGTTCCCTTCCTCTTTAATGCTCTCTCAGACTTGATCAAGCTGATGTATGCTCATTTCATTATCTCATGTTTTCATTTTATCATCCGTTTACCTTTTTTTTTATTCCCGCTAATTTATTTATTTATTTATTTATTTTTTACCAATACATTTGCTTTATTATCCACAGAACCATTCCTCGTTACACCTCCTCCTTTCTTCCCCGATAATTGCTGTTTTTACTCTACTTTCCTTCTTTCACTCATTTCAACTAAGTACATTTTCCCTCGAACTTCATTAACCACTACTGTGCCAGACATTTACATTATTACCTATAAAAATCATTCTTCTTTATACCTCCACCTTCCTTCCCTAAGAATTTTTTTTTTACTTTCGACTTTCACACCTTTTAACCGTGCACTTCTTCCCCGTAAACCTCATTAACTTTACCAAACCTTTTCAGTTCCGCCTCACCTTTATTACCCATAAAATCTCTCATCTTCTATACTTCCACCTTTCCGCTCCAAAAATCAATGTGTCTACTTTACACTTTCCCTTTTTCACAGCTCTCAACTGTTCCCTGTAAGCCTCATCACGCTTTACACAACTTTTTCACTTTCATCTCTGCCTCATTGCTCTTTAGAATCACTCCTTCACTTCATCCCTTCACCTTTTGCCCATAAGAATCAATGGTATACTTTCAACTTTCAACCTTTCATACTCCTTAACTCTTACCCTTATGTCTTTCCTAGAACTTCTTTTTTTTTCCATTCTTCTGTTTCATCACCTTTTAGAATCACACAACCTTCACCATTGATCCCGAAGAATTACTGATATACTTTCAACTTTCCTCTTTTCACACTCCTTAACTATTTCTGCCCTTAAGTCTTTCGTCAGGCAAACATTTTTCACTCACCACTGTTTTTATCATCCTTTAGAATCGCTCACTCGCCTTCATACCTCCACCTTGTTGCCCTAATAATCACTGTTTTACTCCACCTTCCCCATCTCACATCCACACCTAGGGTCACTCACTCATATAACTCCCCATTTCCACATTAAAGAGAGAGAGAAGAAAAAAATTGTTCTCTCACATATACTCGACTTCAAATTTACTTTCATTCAAACATCTCCAAAACTCATCCATTGGCCCTCACTATACCAGCCTTCCAGTGTTCTCGGACTCTTCCTGCCTTCCTTCGCAACGCCTCCTGGCAACGCGAGCACAATAGGGGATCGAGTGGCCATGAGGCGGGGAACACGTTGTGGCTTCTGACGGAGGCCGGGGAGGAGGGTCGGGGAGAGAGGAATGAGGAGGGAAGGAAGGATGAAGAGTGAAATCAGGTTATGTGCAAGGATGTACAGTGCTTGTGTTTATGTATTTATATTTATCCTTGTGTAAGAGAGAGAGAGAGAGAGAGAGAGAGAGAGAGAGAGAGAGAGAGAGAGAGAGAGAGAGAGAGAGAGAGAGAGAGAGAGAGAGAGAGAATATAACTCAATCACTCAATAATTCCATAATACATGCGGGAGAGAGAGAGAGAGAGAGAGAGAGAGAGAGAGAGAGAGAGAGAGAGAGAGAGAGAGAGAGAGAGAGAGAGAGAGAGTTACACACCTGCTTCTTCCGCCACACCTGTCGTGAGGAAACCAATGAGAGAACGTGATTTTATCGTACATTCTCTCTCTCTCTCTCTCTCTCTCTCTCTCTCTCTCTCTCTCTCTCTCTCTCTCTCTCTCTCTCTCTCTCTCTCTCACGGTCTGAATTCTCCTTTACCACATCTTTGTCACCTTCACTTTCCTTTTCCCAACAATCAATGATAAAAGAAATTATTGTTAATTGCTAATGTTAATTGTTCTCATCAAAAATTCGATTAAAAAAAAATAACAACTATTATTACTATCATATAAAATCGTGTATTGTTTTTCTAAGCATTTGTTTGTGTTCATTTCTTAATTTCATCTTCATCGAGTAATGTGCAATAGTGATCTTCTTGCTTGATTTTTTTTTTTTACTTCAGTGTTTTCTTCTTTCTTTCTTTCTCTATTTTCTCTCTCCAGGAAGTATTGTGTAGTAATAACATTCTTTCTTTCTTCCCGCAGGTGAGTCTTGGGGGAGACGCCGCAAAAACCTCAAATCAAGAACGATAGACGTCAGGTAAAAGATACACTACTAAATTGCTACGTCTTTCTTTTATCTACTCACACGCACACGTCTTCTTTCTTCTCCGCGGTGCACCCCAGACGCTGACGAGCTGTCATGCAAACGGTACACACGCATGCGAGGGGAAGCGGAGCAGAGGGATTAGGGTTTGTGGAAAGAAGACACAGGAACGCAAGAAAATAATGGGACTGCAAAAAGACTAGTTGACTCTTACAAAGCAGCTACTGAGCATTTAACTCTTTCATTTCTAGACATTTCCCATCACCAGCTATAAGTTTTAAGGCCGTTTTTGTACTAGTTTCATAAAAGTTCTATGGTCGAGAAAAGACAAAATTAACTATTCTTTCTCTTTCCTGTGTGCATGCAAACAACACTACATTCTCAAGAAGTAATGGATTCAAGCTTGATAAGGTTAGATATAAAGAGAGAGATAGGGTTCTAATAGAGTGGTAGATGAATGGAATAGACTCAGTAATCAGGTTGTTAGTGCCGTGTCACTAGAGAGCTTTAAAAGAAGATTAGACAGATTTATGGATGAAGATGACAGGTGGAAATAGGTAGGTGTGTTCCTTACAAGGACTGCCACATGTAGGCCTGATGGCTTCTTGCAGCGTCCCTTGTTTTCTTGTGGTCGTGTGTTCTGAAGTGACAAAACGCCTTATATTTTCTCTGTTTCCACTCTAAAAGAAATAACCTTGACATGACAAAGGCTCCTATACCAATCAATATATGTGCCACGTGATTAATTTAAGTAATAAACCCAGAAATAGGCGAAAATATGAGGGTGAGGGTGCATGGCGCTCCGACCAGACGAAGTGGGCGACGGTGCTGCATCACTGCGGGAGACAAAAGAAGTTGTGCGTGTCATTGAGGGAAGGCTTTGTGGTGTACGTGAGTGGAATAAGAGGATTTGACTCACATTCTCATAACTTAGTCTATTTACGGACTCCATGGCTTAATATTCACGTATCAAGTGTTTAATGTTGACCTTGAGTATCTTGTTTACTTATTGCATATTTTTATTGTTTATTTACGGAATCTATGACTTTTTATTATTACTGAAAGAAAAGTGTTGTCTTGTTCTATGTCTCTACTTTCTCATTATCTGTACCTCTTGATATGGGTGCTATCAGCAGTTTGTAATTCATTTAAAAACACGCGAGTCAAGGTTTTGTGTATTCAAAGTTAGCAGCGTTATCCCTGTAAGGTCGCCGTGTTCTTTTTTTCACCCCAGAGAAAACGTGTGACTTTTAGGAGTGACTGACTACTACCCTGAAATAACCCAGAGTTTTTCCATGTTGGGGATACTACAGTAAATTTTCATGGGACAGAAACCATGACGAAATAAGTACAGGTAGTTGCAGTTTTTCTCTAATAATGTTTAGTGAGAGAACCATATAAAGGGAATAGATGAAGTAAATCTGATATATTGATTTCACAGCTTAGAGAGAGAGAGAGAGAGAGAGAGAGAGAGAGAGAGAGAGAGAGAGAGAGAGAGAGAGAGAGAGAGAGAGAGAGAGAGAGAGCTACACTAGTTTTTGTTTTAGTTGTGAAATTCCACTTATTTTTTTATTATCTTTTCATAACTCTATTGTTCTACCATTCCTATGTCACTGTATCATCTTTTCTCCTCTCATTCACCATCAACACCACGAACGAAAGACAATGAAAGGAGGCATGAGAGAATAGATGGTGACACATTTCTTGCTCCATATTCTGAAACACTTTCACGCCGCATATCCACTACTTTCAAGAGGCTCTTATTGAAAGTAGATGGGTATTCAATGATGTTTCTACGGTTCTAGTGACAGATTAACAAGATTTCTTATGAGAACCCGGCAAATGACCTTTGTGCCTTTGAACATAGTGGTGAGAGAGCAAAGCGTTTCAGAATACGGCCCCTTTGTCATGATGTGAGTGTGTTCGGACAACCACAGACAGCCGCCCTCCACCTTGTTGAATCGTCTGGTATATAAAATGAGGGCTGGGAGGAAATGGTGGCACGAGGTTGACTCTTTCGCTTCCTTGGGTTGAATGTTGCGTGATTTGGTTCCGCGGTTCATTTCTTGGGGCGATCTTTTACCTCTTCGAGTGATGGTCTTCATTTCCCGAGTCTGAGCCATCTCCTTCACAGCTCCACCCACCATCGCTGAGGGAAATGGAGCCGTGCTGGTGGGAACAACGCCCTTCTTACTTGTTGTGTGAAAGTTTAATAGTTTATTTTAGTTGGTTGTTCTGTGTTATTATTGAGTATATGATATATTGTTGGGATTTTATGTAATGCTTATCTTTATTTGAATATTCTTTGAGTTTTTTTCCTTTTCTTCCTTTTCTGTTATAATCATCTTATTTTGAAACCATAGGAAACGTTTTCTCTTTATATATATTTTCAACAATGTAGAAAATATTAGTTTTTTATTTGATTTCTATTAGACTAGTATTTGTTTTGCTTTTATCCACCTTATGTGAAAGCCTGAGGAATATGTCATTATATCACCAAACTAATATCACTAAGACCAAAAGCTATGATCCTAATATTACGAAAAGGTGCAACATGATAACTATAATATGAAAAAACACTCATCATTATTCTTAGTATCACCCCAAAAAACAGTCATTGATAATTTTCCGTCTTTCTCTTAATTTTAACCATGCTGTGTTCATCCACTTCCCGTCACGTTCTCTCGCGTCACAAAATCACAAACCAAAGGGCAGAATGTTGTTCACTGGTCTCCCTTATCAGTTTCCCGCCAACACAGAATGCCTCATAGCCTCTTCTCCCTAACCATGTGTTATGTGGAAAACTTTCTCTGGCCTCCTCTGTCTTACTCTCAAAGGTCTCATTATTTTAACCTTGCCTTAAGTATTTGGCTTTGGTAAGAGAAAATGTTTTAGTTTCTTTATTATTGTCTTTTTGGTTGTTTGGTTTGTGTGTAAGGATGTTTCAGTTATTCATTACTCTCTCTCTCTCTCTCTCTCTCTCTCTCTCTCTCTCTCTCTCTCTCTCTCTCTCTCTCTCTCTCTCTCTCTCTCTCTCTCTCTCTGGCCTCGACCGCAAGATCATCCCTTAACCCTTAACTGTATGCAAGAAGAGACCTTGGGATCCCCGTCAGTTTCCCTCCATTACTCCATCCCCCTCCATCTCTCCCTACCACCACCACCGCCATCACCATCATCACCTCCTCAGTACTTACCACCCGCTCACCACCAGTATTCTCCTCTGGTAACTGAGAAAAAACACCACCAACATCACTACCACCACCACCATCACCGCTACCACTATTATTTTCCACTAATTCTCATGATTTCATTGGTGGTTATCTTTGGTTTCCTTCCCTGCCATGTTCCCACGTCACTAACAGGCTATTGTTTTATTCCTTATCATTATGAAGATCTGTTCCTTCCTGTCTCTCTATCTCCTGTACTACGCTATGAAGTATGAATCTCTCTCTCTCTCTCTCTCTCTCTCTCTCTCTCTCTCTCTCTCTCTCTCTCTCTCTCTCTCTCTCTCTCTCGGTGTCATTTCTACATCTTTCCACTCTTTCCGTCTGCTGTTTCAAGGCTATAGCAAACACTACTCAAAACTATTGCGTAGCCGACGTGAATGCCACTCAGCAGTCATTTCGAGGAAGAAAAACAAAGACGAAAGTTTTCCATAACACAGGAAACGCGCCATCGCCTTGCATCTGGCAACACTGTCATGGTGCCGACGCGTCGAGTGGCCAGGCAAATGACATTA
>NC_087174.1:4535000-4557500 GCF_035594125.1 Scylla paramamosain
AGAGAGAGAGAGAATAAATAGATAAAGACGGAAAGTGGGAGAGGGGAAATGAAGGGGAGAGGAGGAGAGGAGGAAATCACAGGTTTTTGAAGGTCACCGTATCTGTTAGAGAGAGAGAGAGAGAGAGAGAGAGAGAGAGAGAGAGAGAGAGAGAGAGAGAGAGAGAGAGAGAGAGAGAGTTATAAAGGGCTGGCAAGTATAGAGAAATAAGGGCGGAGTCGAGAGAGGGAGAAAGGGGAAAGAGAGAGGGGAGAGGGAGAGAAAGGGAGAGAGAGGAAGAGGAGAATTAAATGGAGAGAGAATATTGAGGGGGAGGAATGATGTTAATGACGCACAGAGCTGAGAGGAATGAAGAGAGGAAGTGGGAACAAATTGATGAAAAGGAATGAGAAAGGGGAGAAAAGAGAGAGGGAGGAGAATAACAGGACAGAAGGAAGGAAGAAATTATGATAGATGAAAGAGAAAAGAGGAAATAAATCAGAAGAAATGGAACGAGGGGAAAAGAATGACATATGGCCAAAGGAAGAAAGGGAAGGAAGGAAGGAAGATGGGAGAGAAAGAAAAAAAAAGGGGAAAAATGCACAGAGGGAGAAGAACAAGGGGAGGCAGGGGAAGAAGAAGGAGGGGAGACAAACACAAGTCTAGGGAGCAGGTCTGCTTCTCGTGAGGGGAAAATAGATTGCTAATGCTGGCGTGTGCTGGGAGAATGGGGAGGGGAGAGGGGCGAGGGGAGAAACCATGAGTCAGAGAGAGAGAGAGAGAGAGAGAGAGAGAGAGAGAGAGAGAGAGAGAGAGAGGTTGGGGTACTATACTGCTTGGTGACAGCCTCTCTCTCTCTCTCTCTCTCTCTCTCTCTCTCCTCTCTCTCTCTCTCTCTCTCTCTCTCTCTCTCTCTCTCTCTCTCTCTCTCTCTCTCTCTCTCTCTCTCACGGGTCTTCCCCTTCAGTTCCCCTTTTCATCTCCCCTATTCCCTCCTTAACCCCTTTTTCTCTTTTCTCTCTCCCATACCCTCCTCCTCTTCGCCTGCGGCCTTTCAATCTTCAATTATCCGTTCTCCTCTTGAGCCTCTTCTCTTCTCCTCCGTTTTCCTCATTTATCAGCTTTTCTACCGTCTTTCCTTCTCCTCCTTTCCTTCTTCCCTTTTTCTCTTTTTTTTTATTTCTGTCGTATTTTCCTTCGTTCTATATAATTTTCCTTCTCTTCCTTCCTCACTTTCCTTGTCCTTCCCTTTTCTCTCCCAATCCTCAAATATTTCCCTTGCTTTGTCTCTCACTTTGCTCTTGTCTCCTGCTCCTTCCTTCAGTATTTCCTTTCCTTTTTTTTTCCTTTTCCCAAGTGTTTTCCTTTCTTATGTCTTATGTTGCTCCTCTCCTTCCTTCCTTCCTTTTAGTCCTTCCCTTCATTTTCTCTCCTTTTTCTCAAGTGTCTCTTTCTTATCTCTCATTTTGCTCTTGCTTCTTCACCCTTTTAGACTTTAATTTATTTTTTTCCCTCCTTCTTACGCCTTCCTCTTTTCCTTTCTCTTAGATTGCTCCTCTTCTTTCTTCCCTCTCTTAGTCTTCCTTCTAGTTCTCCTCCCCTTCTTTTTCTTCCTTTTTCATTAGTCCTTCCCCTTTTCCTATCTCTCATTTTGGTGCTGTCCTTTCTTTTCTCTAGTTCTTTCCCTTCTCTCCGTCCTTCTTATGTTTTTTTTTCCCCTTTTTCCTTCTCTAATTTTGCTCATGTTCCTTCCTCCTTCCCTTACCGTGGTCCTTCCCTCCAGCCCTCGTAGGACAAACAGCTGAAGGGCCACTGTCTTGACACAAAACCTGAGAGTGAAACCATATCGTCATGTTGATAGAGGGCGTCTGAGAGAGAGAGAGAGAGAGAGAGAGAGAGAGAGAGAGAGAGAGAGAGAGAGAGAGAGAGAGAGAACATGCTATTAACTAAACTGCTTCATCTCCTGTTTATAAATGGTTCTTGTTCTTTAATAATATTATCAGTACATTATTACTTTGTCTCCGTGGAGTGAAGAGAAGGAAAAATAATCCCCTCCTCTTCTTCCTACTCCTACTTATCTTTCTCCTCCTCCTCCTCCTCGTCCTCCTTATCTTTCTCCTCCTCCTCCTCCTCCTCCCTCTTTACTAATTAGTTAGAATCATTCACAAACAGCTAAACAAGGATATAAAGATTTTCTGTTGTTTGCTTAACCTATGTAATCCTCTTCTCCTCCTCCTCCCCCTCCTCCACCTCTTCCTTCAGCTCCTCTTTTCACATCACTGCGGACTCTCACTCACTCACTCATTCAAGGAAGGAACCTCTCGAGAACTGTACAGTGTCGACCTCTGTTTGTCACGCGCCGCTGTATGGCTCCCCTCTCCTTTCATTCACGCTGTATTTACACATCTGTCGCGTCGTTCAGCCGGCCCACTCGTGCCTAGAGTTGTGGGGCCCCGGAGCACGCCCCTGCCAGCCGCCCCGTGATAAGAGGTGGGGAACAGGGCCACCACATCCGATAGAGATACTGGGTGATCACACTAAACGGTTGCTCCTCTTGTGTTTCTGTCCCTCTCTTGCTCTGCTCTTCTTCTCTTCTGTCCTTGCATCCTGTTTTTATCCTGTTTTCTCTGTTTTCTTTGTTGTCTTCTTGATTTCTATCACTGTTCTCTTTGTTCTTTCTTATCCCATCATCGTTCTCTATATCTTTCTCTTTGTTCTCCCATTCCTTC
The DNA here is from genome assembly GCF_035594125.1 of Scylla paramamosain. NCBI lineage: Eukaryota > Metazoa > Arthropoda > Malacostraca > Decapoda > Portunidae > Scylla > Scylla paramamosain. The sequence continues at coordinate 4,537,709 of NC_087174.1, forward strand.
ATTATTATCCGTGTTCTCTGTTCTTTCCGTACCTCATCACTGTTCTCTCTGTTCTCTTCTTATCCCATCACTGTTCTCTGTATCTCTCTTTTCTCCTATTTCTTCATTGTTGTCTGTTTTCTCAATTGTCTGTGTTCTCCCTCTGTTCTCTGTTCTCTCCTCATATCCATCACTGTTCTTTTTTTTTCTCGTATCTTATCACTGTTCTCTCTCTCCCTCGCCCCTCTCCCCCTCTCCTCTCCTCTCCTCACATCCTATCACTGTCTATATTGCGGAGTTATGTGTTATTTTATCTTGTTCGGGCTTAAGTTCATGTTATTTCTTTCTACTTATCGTTGATTATGGTGGTTTATGTGGATTATGCTTATTCTGTCTTCTTCTTCTTGTTTTTGTTCTTCGTATTCTTATTCTCGTTCTTATTCTTACCATTCTTTAAAGTTCGTGTTGTTATTATCTTGTTATGGAGTGTGACTGACTTTACACTCCTTCTCTCCTTGTTCTGGAGTATTAAGTTCGTGTGTTTCTTTCTTAGTACTGTCTCTAAGTATGTCTAGTTATTGATGGTTTGTATAGTCTTGTTATGTTGCTATTCCGTTCTGTCATTTTCTCCCGTCTGTATTGGTGATAAAGATTTCATACGCATTTTTTGCCTCAGTCAGTGTTTGTTCGGCGTCAAGCACACATGATTATGCCCCTCGAGTTATTGGTGATTAAAATTAGGCATGCATATTTCACACGGCGAGGGGCGGGAACAGGAAAACCGGATTAATCTTCTTCCCTCTCCTCCCACTTCTTTGCCCTCCACCTTCACGTTATTTTGCCTCCTCTTTTCCCCTCCTTCTGTCCCTCTCCTCCCCTATCTGTACCCTCCTTCTCCTCCTCCTCCTCCTCCTCCTCCTCCTCCTCCTGTTTATGTATCCTCGTCCTCCACAATATATTCCCTCCTTCTCCTCCCTTTCCCTCCTGTCTCCTCCTCCTCCACCTCGCTGCTCCATATCTACCCTCCATCTCCACGATTCCCTCCTTCTCTCTCCTTCCCCCCTATCTCCTCCTCCACCTGGCTGTTCCCGCTGATCAACAAAACCTAAGACGTGTCCACCACGCGGCCGCCACGCCTCCACCACATCTTCCTCCACTGGTGATCACTTCTTGTCCTTTTTTTTTTTCACCAAGAGCGGGTCTTCTTATCCTGTCTTGTCGCCCTTGGGTTGGTCTGTCTTGGCTTGCCCCGCGTGGCTTGACTGGGGGGTCATGTTGTGTGTGCGTGTGTGTGTGTGTTGGGTTTTTGTGGTGCTGTTGTTGTTTTGGTTGGTGGTGGGTCTAGTTTGTCTCTTCGTGTTTGTGTGCGTGTTTGAATGAGGGTGTGTGTTGAGATCTTGCGGTGTTGTTGTGTTGGGTGGTGGTGATGGTAGTGGTGGGTCTGTCTCTCTCTTCGTGTGTGTGTGTGTGTGTGTGTGTGTGTGTGTGTGTGTGTGTGTGTGTGTGTGTGTGTGTAGGTCGTGGTGGACAGCTGCTGCTTGTCTGGGCGGCCTTGTGGTTGGTTAGTTGGTCCTCTTGTACGTAGTGTTCTTAAATTATGCATGATGGTGATTACGTGTTTTTGTTCAAGCATCATTCTCTCTCTCTCTCTCTCTCTCTCTCTCTCTCTCTCTCTCTCTCTCTCTCTCTCTCTCTCTCTCTCTCTCTCTCTCTCTCTCTCTCTCTCTCTCTCTTGTGTTTATCCTCTCTTGTTTGTTTTTACGCTTCATTTTTTTTCCTCTTTTTTTCATCATGTCTCTTTATTCTTTCTTTTGTCCAACCACACGCATTTATTATTTTTTGTCGTCTTGCTTCTTCTTCCTCTTTCTTCCTCTCTCTCTCTCTCTCTCTCTCTCTCTCCTCTCTCTCTCCTCTCTCTCTCTCTCTCTCCTCTCTCTCTCTCTCTCCTCTCTCTCTCGTCCTTTTCTTTGTCCCTTCCTATTTCTTTCCTACTCTTATCTCCTCCCTCCCTCCCTCCCTTCCGTTACGAATTAGCTTTCTCCATTTCCTTTCTCCCTTTCTCCCTTTCTCTTTCTCTATCAGCTTTGTTACGCTTTCTCTTTCTTAACTTTATTTTATTTTGCCTCTTCCCATCTGCACTGTCCTTCGCTTTTCCCACTCTCCCTCCCTCCCTCACTCTCTCTCTCCTTACCTTCACTTCCCTCCCTCTTTCATGTCATAACTTATGGACTGTGAAATCCTCTCCCAGTCCAGCTCAAGTGACCTTTTCTTTCCCTCCTCATCTCTCAGACCCTCCACCCCTCGCTCTCTTCTTCCCTGCCTCTCTCCCTTACTCTCCCTCGCTCCCTCCTCTCCTCTCCTCCCGGCAGTGCACGTGCAGGCCTCATGACGTCACCAACCACGCCATAAACACACACGTTCTTACAAATGACGGGAGAAGTGCGCAATGTGCTCTTCCTTAGTTTCGTTGTTGCTCCTCTTCCTTCTTCTTCTCCTCGTAAGAAAGAAAGAAAATAAAAAAGGAAGAGAGAAAGAGAGAAAGAAAGAAAGAAAGGAGGATTGTTCATCGTGTGTCGTGGTCGCTATTTATAACTGAGCGAGAACAGCGGCCGCAAGCAGGCGCGATATGACAGCTGGGGATCGAGAGCACGCGGGGATTTTTATCTTTACGGAAGTCCCTCCTCGCACACACAGGCCTCCACAGAAAACGAGCGGGATTGTTTACACGTGACGCGGCATTATGATATCGTCTCACTGGCCCTGCGTCTTCCTCCTCCTCCTCCTCCTCCTCCTCCTCCTCCTCCTCGTAGCCATCATGCACGTGGCTGTCAATCGGTGCTGACGATGCTGACTGGCAAGTGCTGAAGGAGAAGCATGAGGTAGGAGTGGGAAAAAGGGAAGAAAGAAGAAATGCAAGCGTTTGGTGAAGGAATGAACTCAATGCGTGATTTGCAGGAATGAGATTATGAATTCTTAAAAGAAACACGAGACGAGGATTCATCGAAAACTCCACGCTGTCACTGACTCTCTAACCGAGTGACGGATTAACTTGGTGCATATTCAGCTTGTATTTTTCTCCCGTATTCATATATAACATGCCTGGATGACTCGTGTACAATTGAAGACATGTTTGAAATCTTTCCTCATAAGGGAGAGAGAAGTTTATCGTCCCAAACCTAATCGTTCTTACCTACATCACCTCAGACTAGAGCGTAACTACAACATAGTACATTGAAATACTAAGCAACTGATCTAGAAGCCGTAATAAATCCAAGGCGTCGTAACAGGAATCGAACCCGGGATCTTTAGCATGAAAATCCAGTACGTAACCGATCGAGCTATACTGAAAACGTGCATCTTTTCCGATCAGGGTTGTGGGGGCTTGATGTTTGTCATTACAGTCCACAGAGGCAGTGAGGGACCTGATAACACGTGGGTGAGCAAGATAACAGGTTGCAGTGGAAGGATTTTGCTGATAACACGAGTCTGCCTTATCACAGGTTGGCGCACGCGTGTTTCAAGTCCCGCTGACTGATTTGCTGACGTGCTGAGCGAAGCGGAAGCCATCAGCGATATGAACCGACTGACTGAATGACTCTTGACTCCGTGCTTGTGTGTTTATGTTCCTCTTGCTGAGTTGATGATGTGTTTCCTGTTTAATAAGCGTTGAGTGATTGACTCGTTAACTTAAGAATGACTTGATTATAGAAAGTGAGAGAATATTATGTTGGTTTCCGTCTGTCTTGTTGATTGAATGACTGAATGAATGAATGAATGTTTGAGACTGACGTGACTCATTCCCTCTTATCTAACCATTTGTTGTGTCACTTATCTAGTCTGTTCGTTATCTTCCTGTCTTCCTGCCTCTCTCTCTCTCTCTCTCTCTCTCTCTCTCTCTCTCTCCTCTCTCTCTCTCTCTCTCCTCTCTCTCTCTCTCTCTCTCTCTCTCCTTCCCACCCTCACACACACAAACACACACTCTCTCTCTCTCTCTCTCTCTCTCTCTCTCTCTTATCCACTTTATCATTTATTCGCCCTCCCTCTTGTCCTCATTCCCTCACCCACTCACTCACCTACTCTCACCCTCACCTCACTCTCACCCGTTCATTCATTTGTTTACTCATTTTTTCTCGTCGTCATTCAGTCATTCCATCGCTTTTACTCGCCTCTTTGTTCACTGTTTCACTCACTCACTCACTCTGTTACTGGCTTAATCAGCCAATCAATCAGTTGTACACTCACTCTCCAGTTAGTCAGTCAGTCAAATCTATCTTTATCTATCTATCTATCTATCTACCTATCTATCTGTTACACTTACACACGTTTACTTTTTCTATCATTCATGCTTTCACACACACACACACACACACACACACACACACACACACACACACACACACACACACACACCAAATGAGAAGGATTGACCGAGCACTTGATCATCTCAATAACTGATAAGAGAAAGATGACTGGACTGACTGAATGACAAATGACTCATGACTGACTCACTGGTCGGCCGACTTAGTACTTGTTATAAAGGTTTCTTGCTGCCACGAATCAATGTCCTACTGGCTGGCTGACTGGCTGGCTGGCTGGCTGGCTAACTGACTGACTGACTGACTGACGAGAATAATAAACTGACTTACTGATACACAGGCCGTGTTACTGAGGGACTGAGACATGGCACATAAATTGACTCATAAAGGAAGCAGTCAATTAAAAGGACTTACTCACTGCAATGACGAATGAGTAATTTCCTGTGAAAAACAATGACCGAATGACTGAATGGCGGACTAATGACTTACATTGATGCATAGTAAATAACAAAACCATGAAGATAATTGACTGATGAACTGACTGAATGAATGAATGAATGAATGAATGAATGATAACTTACCATGATATTAAATAAACGAACAAAATCATGCAGAAAACTGAATGACTGAGGAACTAACCGACTAACTAACTGACTGACTGACTGAGGCACATATTCCCTCTTAGCATGGACCGAACGCATAGGTAAACAACTTAATAGTCAGGTTTGGGCAAGATTAATAAATATGGCGGCAGTAACTTGTGGTAGAGGAGATAAGGGAAGTGGCAAGGAAGGAATGAATGAATGAAGGAAGGAAGGGAGGGAGGAAGGAAGGAAGGAAGGAAGGGAGAGGGAGAGAGAAGCCATCTATTTTATTTTTCTCTCTCTCTCTCTCTCTCTCTCTCTCTCTCTCTCTCTCTCTCTCTCTCTCTCTCTCTCTCTCTCTCTCTCTCTCTCTCTCTCTCTCTCTCTACATTCCTCTATTACTTCCTTCCTTTGATCTCTTGCGTCTCTTTCTCTTAGATTAGATAATGTAGCTCATGATGTATTTCCCCGTAAGGGCCAAGAGGTATGATGCTGTCTGTTCTTCGTTTGTGTTCCTTTCTATTTCCTTCCCCCTCTGTCTCTGCTTCTCCTCCATGACTCCGTTTTCTCTGATCTCCCTTCTCCCTATTCTCTGTTTTCTCTCTTTTTTCCTGCTTTCTTCCTTTCTGTTGCTTCTTAATTCCCTCGTTTATTTTCCTCCTTCACCTTCCTTCCTCCTTTTTTTCTTTATTTCCTCTCCCCGTCTCCCTCATCTTTATTTTCCTTCTTCCTTTCCCTCTACTTCCTCTTCTTCCTCCCTTCTTTTCGTCTTGTTTCTACTCTCTCTCTCTCTCTCTCTCTCTCTCTCTCTCTCTCTCTCTCTCTCTCTCTCTCTCTCTCTCTCTCTCTCTCTCTCTCTCTCTCTCTCTCCTTCCATTTCCTGTCTCACTTCTCTTTGTCTTCTTTCTCCATATTTACTTCTCCTAAACTCTATTCTCTTCTCCCCTTCCCTCCTTCCTCCCACTCTTTACTTCCACTCCCTAACTATTCTTTGCCTCCTTCCTTCCTCTCATTGTATATTTCTACCTCTTCTCTCTCTTCTCCTTCCCTTAATTCTCTCACTCCTTCCACTCCCAAACTCTCTTCAAACTCTTCTCTCTCAGTTTTCCCCCCTTCCCTCCTTCCTGTCACTCCTTCCACTCCCTTACTCTTCTTTGCCTCCTCTTCTCCTCTTCTCTCCTTTCTCTCATTCCTTCCACTCCCAAACTCCCTCCTGTCTCCTCTCTCAACCCTCATCCTCACCTCCTTTTTCCTCATTGTCCTCTGTCACTTATTCCGTCCACTGCTCTCTGTCCCTCCGTCCCGCCCTCCCTTCCTCCTGCCACCCACGCAATCTCCCTCGCCTCCCCTGCAGTGACTCACAGCCTCGCGATGTAAATTAGGTAAATAAGCTAACGCAGTCTAGACTTTTTGTACGGAATTGTTATAGTCGTGGTGGTGGTTGTGGTGGTGGTGGTGATGGTGGTGATAGTAGTAGAATGATTTTTTTCAGTTTTTTTTTTTATTTGTCAGAGTGGTCGTGGTGGTGGTAGTGGTGGTAGTAGTAGTAGTGGTAGTAGTAGTAGTAGTAGTAGTAGTAGTAGTAGTAGTAGTAGTAGTTGTTGTTGTTGTTGTTGTTGTTGTAATATAATTTTTAAATCCCCTGTAATATTAATAGAAGCGCTTCTTTCAGTGTTTAAGTGGTGATAGCAGTAGTAGTAGTAGTAGTAGTAGTAGTAGTAGTAATAATTAAATTGAGAGTAGTTCATAGTGGTTAGTATGGTAAATGACGTCAGTATGTAGCAGTAGTAGTAGTAGTAGTAGTAGTAGTAGTAGTAGTAGTCGCAATGCTTGTGGTTTTTGGAGGATGGGGGGGTTGGGGGAAGGGTGACCTTCCTCTTTTCCTTGGTTACGACTGGGGGAGAGTGGGAGAGCTGGGAGGGAAAGGAACAAGGGAGAGGGAGGGGGTCAATGGGAGGAGCAAAATGAGAAGGGAAGCTGTTTGAACACACAACAGAGGCTAAACTCTCTCTCTCTCTCTCTCTCTCTCTCTCTCTCTCTCTCTCTCTCTCTCTCTCTCTCTCTCTCTCTCTCTCTCTCTCTCTCTCTCTCTTGTGACTCACTGGGTATGACTCAAGAACGGTGAGTCGGCTACTTACTTCCTGGAAGAAGAAGAAGAGGAAGAAGAAGAGAAGAGGAGAGAGAGAGAGAGAGAGAGAGAGAGAGAGAGAGAGAGAGAGAGAGAGAGAGAGAGAGAGATACACGGTCAGTATGAGTCGATGATACATTGCACTCTCTCTCTCTCTCTCTCTCTCTCTCTCTCTCTCTCTCTCTCTCTCTCTCTCTCTCTCCATTTATTTTCATCTGATTCTATCCTGTTTCTTCTTTCTATACTGTTATTTTCTTATCCTTCACCTTAACAATATTCTGTCTGTCATTCATTCCATCTTTTGAATCCTTTTTTATAATTTTTCTATTTCTCTTCGTATTTCATACCACGTTTCTGGATGCTTTTTCTGTGTTCTTTGTGTATCTCTTATTGTGTTGTTACAAATGACCTCTCTCTCTCTCTCTCTCTCTCTCTCTCTCTCTCTCTCTCTCTCTCTCTCTCTCTCTCTCTCTCTCTCTCTCTCTCTCTCTCTCTCTCTCTCAAGCTGTCATACCTGTCTTCTCGTCTTCATTGTGACAGGTGTGGAGTAAATAAGGAGATAGGAGGAGGAGTAAGGGGAGAAGGAGGAGGAGGAGGAGGAGGAAGGGGGGGGCACAAGCACTGGCACAAACCAACTGCTACAGAAATCCACCACCTGGCTCCTCCTCCTCCTCCTCCTCCTCAGGGCTTCGTGTCTTGTAATCCAGCTGTCGATCTTTCACTGTCTGTTTGTGTGTCTGTTAGTCTCGTCTTGTTTGTTTTCGTCTACTTGTGTTCTCTGTGATCCGCTGGTGAGAGGTCAAGTGTGTGTGTGTGTGTGTGTGTGTGTGTGTGTGTGTGTGTGTGTGTGTGTGTGTGTGTGTGTGTGTTTATTCTAGGGGAGCGTTTAAGTGCGTAAATTGTTATAGCCGATTAAAAAAAAAGAAAAGAGAGAGAAGAATGCGGAAATGTGAAAGGAGAGAGAGAGAGAGAGAGAGAGAGAGAGAGAGAGAGAGAGAGAGAGAGAGAGAGAGAGAGAGAGAACACGTGTCTCAGTTTAGAATAGGAGAGAGAGAGAGAGAGAGAGAGAGAGAGAGAGAGAGAGAGAGAGAGAGAGAGAGAGAGAGAGAGAGAGGAAGAACACGTGTCTCAGTTTAGAATAGGAGAGAGAGAGAGAGAGAGAGAGAGAGAGAGAGAGAGAGAGAGAGAGAGAGAGAGAGAGAGAGAGAGAGAGAGTCTTAACCAATCTCGCAATCATTTTAAATCCAAAAGAACAGGAATAGATAAATAAATAAATAAATAAATAAATAAATGGCATTCTTGCTTCGCTAACAACAACAACAACAACAACAACAACAACAACAATAATAACAACCACCATAATAATAACCACTCAAATTCACCCACTCACTCACTCTCTCCTCATCTGTGACTCACCAACTCCTCGCGGCCATGAAAAGACACTCGTCTGTTTCTGTGAGTGTGTGTTTCAGTGTCTTTTATTGCCGGCGAGGGGGAGAATAACGGGAAAGGGGTGCTTAGTGAGAGGGGAGAGAGGGAGAGGGACAGAGTGAGAGGGGGAGACGTGGGCGGAAATCCACAGGGACCTTTACTGAAGAGATGATAAGAGATTTCCGGGTCCCACTCTGGTTATTTCTCATCTGGTTGAGAGAGAGAGAGAGAGAGAGAGAGAGAGAGAGAGAGAGAGAGAGAGAGAGAGAATTGTATATGCATTTTCCTTCCCTCCCCCCTCCCAACACACACACACACACACACACGGGTGAGCCACAAGTGTGTTCAGAACAGGTGCACAAACACGCAGGTGTGGTGGGAGGGATGAGGCTGGCTGCCAGATACGAGCACTGAGAGAGAGAGAGAGAGAGAGAGAGAGAGAGAGAGAGAGAGAGAGAGAGAGAGAGAGAGAGATAGTGTTGTTTATAATTGTCAAATGGAAATATATTGCATGCCAAGGACGGTCCGTGACGTGAGGAGTAACTGTACAGTACTCTTGTTTTTAGAGCGGGGCGTCCTCACGGGAAAGCGAGGACGTGGATTGACCTATGACTCAGAGAGAGAGTGTGTGTGTGAGAGAGAGAGAGAGAGAGAGAGAGAGAGAGAGAGAGAGAGAGAGAGAGAGAGAGAGAGAGAGAGAGAAATTAGGCCAGAAGAGTGAGTTATGAAGGGAAAATATTATTCTTGTAGATAAATATTCACGTGGATGTTGTGCTTGATGTTACATGACACTCTACTTGTATCGAACTCGTGTCCTTATTTTGTTTGTGTATTTATTGGAGTGGGACATGGCAGGGTAAATATGGAGGGTAAATATGGCAGGCCAGTCAGGTAACCCAAGACAGAGGCAGAGGAGAGAGGAAGAGGTAATTGAGAAGGAATAAAGGGAAGGATGATAAGGAGGGAGGGAGGCGGGCGACAGTAGCCTGGAGGAGGAAGGGCAAGAGGGAGGGAGGAAGGGAGGGAGGGCAGGAGGGTACGTATTATCGATCACGTCGCGCGTGTGTGTGTATGTGTGAGAGAGTCGTGACGCCTCCCTTGGTGCCGCCTGGCAACTCTCCCTCTCTCACCTTCCCTCCGCTGCTCTCCCTGCCTCGTCCTGGGCTCTGGACGCACCCTGGTGAACACAGTTTGAGTTTCTCTTTCCGTCCTCTGTTCGGCGGACCCTGTGGCTGCGTGCGTCCGCTGGAAAATAGGTCGCCTTGTGGACGAACTGGTGTCGCGTGGCGTACGGCGCGCACCCTCCCGGATTGGTGGGTTCGCAGTACCACGCTCATCCTGCCTTGCCGGGAGTGCCCATCATCTCCCCTGTTTTCCGTCTGCGTGTTTCCTTGTGCGGGTGTGTAGCGCCTCGCCGCCGCGCCCTAGACACGAACAGGTGTGGCAGATGTGCAGTGGAAGGTGTGGGGCGGTGTTGAAGTGCCGGGCGTGCTGCCGCCTCGGGTTTGGTAGGGAAAGTGAGCACCGCTGTCGCCAACGCAGGGAGGGAGGCGGGTCTCCCAGCCTGTGCGAGAGGCGCCCTCGGAGTTCAGCATCCCGTGACCCTTGTGAATGAAGCTATTAAGTATTAATGCGAGTATCGGGCGCCGAGGGAAAGGTGCGGGCTGGCGACCCAGTGGTGGGCGGGGGTCAGCCAGCGAGGCGTGTGGCTGCAGATGACCACCTCACTCGCCGTATGGTCCCGCTCATGCCCTGCCTGCGGGAAAGCATAAACATTCCCTGTGTGTGAACCATAGCAGGGCGTGGGGTGCAGAGGGCGTGTGGGAGGCAGTGTGTGGGGCCGCGGGCTGTGCTGCTGCCAGGGAGAGGCCGCCGCCAAGACGCCCTGAAACGCCTTCCAACCTCTAGGAGATTTTTTTTTTTTTTTATTATTGTATTATTAGTCTCATATTTTAAACCTGGTCCTCATTCCTCGTATAGAATCAGAAGCACATAGTGGGTGGGGCGTGGCGTGACATGCCCTGTGCCCGTACTGCCTAGATGGCGGTGGTGCCGGGAAACACCTGCGCGGAACAGCTGTTGAACGAGGTCAGGCCCACACCTGTGCTGCGCTACGGTGGCCTGTGTCGCCGCGGCCGTGAGTGTGGGGGTGGGAGAGGGTTGGGGGGAGCTGTGAGAGTAGCTGTCTAATGTAAACACAGACAGCTCTGTATGCGCGCGGCAGCTGGACGCAAGGATGGTATTTCCAGCTGCTGTTATGTCACCGGTGGACTAAAGGTGCAGGAACGCACCACAGACTGGGAAGCGGACTCTGAATGGACGTCACCAAGAGGCAACTGATGGCTGGTAATGAGAGTTGAGTAACGAGTGAGGGGTTGTTATCTGTGGGTGAGGCTGTTTGGTTGGCGGGAAGTCTGTCCGTCTGTCTAACTGGCTGGCTGCGTGCTGTAGGGTTCTCAATGCCAGCCAACCTTGCTCCCTTCCTCTTCCCAAAAACCTCAGCGCTCATGGTCACTGTTTCCTCCCCCATTCCTCCCCCCGTGCCTTCCTGCCTTCCTCCCCTCACAGTAGTGACTCACGTAATTGGTGCATCGATTAGACGACTTCACTACGCCTCTCTTCCCCGCGGCTCACGTGAACTCCACAACGTACAGTCGCGCGCCGGTAAAGATAATCTGATGAAGCCCACAAGCTTTATTGCCTGTTTGCAGATGAGGTGGTGCCACTTAACGCGTGCCTGAGGGTGGCATCTCTGGCTCGGCTATTTTTTGACAACTATTTCTGAGGCACTCAAGGCAGCTCGGGAACACTGCTGTTGTCAGACGTGGAATCAAGTGTTCGTGTTTGGAGGTGTTGCACGTTTATTTATTTGTGTGTATGTCTGGTGTGTGTGTGTGTGTGTGTGTGTGTGTGTATATGTGTGTGTGTGTGGTGTTAATGGATGGTGGTTGGTTTTATTGGGATTTTTATCAACTCAGACAGCTGACGACCTCATCCTCCTCCTCCTCCTCCTCCTAATCTTCCACCTGTTTACCTGTTTATTGGCGCCTGTTGAGGGAGACGTGTGATACGTGGTGTGTGGCGTGTGGTGGTGTTAGTGATTAGTGGTCAAGTTTATTACGATTTTAACACGAACAGATAATCTTCCATCCCTTCTCTCTTTCCTTCCTTCCCCCTCACCTCCCTTCCCTACCTCCCTCTTCTATAACCTCCCCTTTAGCCTACCACTTCACCTTCCCTTCCTCCTTCCTTCCCTTCCCCTCACCTGCTCTCTCTACCTCTCCTCTCCAACACTTCACCTTGCTCCCTACTCTTTACCCTTCCCTCTCTTTCCCCTCTCCTACCCCCTTACCTCCCCTCTTCCACACCTTCCCCTCATCTCCTTACATGTCTTTCATCTCCCCTTTACCTGCCTCTCACCTTAAGTTCCCCCACCTTCACCTTCACACCCCTCTCCCTCACTCTCCCTTCTCCCATCACTTGACCCACCCGGCCTTACCTAAACCTGTCCCCCCCTTACCTGGTGACTCTGGGCTAACTATTGATTGCATTAAATTTAGTCTCGCCGTGTGTACGATGAGAGGGAACGTATGACAGGGTGGAGGGACTGGGTGGAGGGAAGGGAAAGGAGTGTGGAGGGGCGTTAGTGGAGCTGGCCGTCCTTGCCCCACACGAGACAACTAGCAATTGGTTATTTATGCAGATAAGGTGATGTGATAATAGCTCAGTGTATAAATAAATGGTGATGTGAGAGTGGTTGTGCGTCATGGCTTACTGATAACGTTACTGTTGCTACCACTACTACTACTACTACTACTATTACAGTCAGAGGCACAAAGCGAGGAGTATTTAGTAAAAGACTTCGAGTTATTCGTTTAGAAATTTAGACGAAGTGTCCGAACAGTATTTTCAAATCAGGGTACAGTTCAAGGATTCAAATGAAACGCTTTAAAAGGTTCAGGTGCAGCGCCTTTAAGGATTTAGGTCAAGTACGTTTAGATAAAGCATTATCAAGGTTCAAATGGAGTTCTTTGATGTTAAAGAAATTAGGTTTTCAGTCAAGCAGGGTTTAAATAAAGTGTTGTAAAGATAAAGTGTTGTAAAGGGGTTGAAATAAAGCACCGTGAAGAGTCCAAATAAAGCGTTTTTTTGAAGGCTTGTTGGGGAGAGAAGAAAACAGAGAAAGTAGTAGGAGGAGAAGGAAATAGAGAACTAAGAGGTGATGGGAGCTCCAGTAAAGCAATTGAGGGTTCATATATAGCAGCGATTCAGATGAAGTACTCAGTGGTTCGAATCAAGCCATTAATGGTTCAAATAAAGCAATCGAGGATTCAAGTTAACCCATTAAGACTTCATATCGAGTACTCAAGTGTTCAAGTCAAGCATGTAAATTATTGAAGTAAATAAATAGATAAAACGAATAGATAAAGGTAGTACTTTTACTCTATAGGATTTTTATCATTGGTCAATATATATTTACTAAACACTCTAACTCCTAATCATGCTTGTTACTTCAACCTTGGACAATCTTTGCTTAGAAAATATAACCTTCAGACACTGAAAAGCTTAAGACTACTCATCCTTCACGCCTTCCCCTGTCAGTGATGTCTTTCAACTTGTATTTCTTTTATTTATTGTATTTTTTTTTTTTTTATGTAAGAGAAGCTCTGGCCAATGGCAACAAAACTGAAAAAAAGGATTGGAGGGAGGGAAAGGCCCGTTGAAGGTGCCAGTTCCTAAAGAAGGTTGTTTTTAATCAAGTTCAAAATTATATTGTGAAGTGTATTGAAGTTTGCGCCACATTATTTTATCAAGTCTTAAGTAGAAACTATAGAATTTATAACGTTATTAATAGACATTATGAAGGATACATTCAACATTACATTGGTGCATGATAAGGCCAGTGTACATTAATCCCAAGGCTTTTCAGGCAAAAAAGAAAACTATTAGTAAATAAATAAGTGAAAAAAAGAAAGAAAGAAATAAAAGATAAATTCAAAAGTCATAGGGTTGATTATGAAGTTAAATATTGTTGTTGTTCTCTCATTAAGATCCGTATAATGAGTAACACGTGGTGGTGACTAACGCTCAGCCATTAGTGACGGCTTATATTCATCGACTCATAATCTGTAACGGATGGCAACAGCTGATACTTCATACTTTCCTTCTTATTTATTTATCTTTTTTTTTTCATGTTTACTTCTGTGCTACTTTTAGAGCGTTCGTTTGGCAAGTACGTAGTTCTGTACAGCGTGGCTACTGTGACCTTATCCTTCAATGATATCCTCTACCCTTTCAGTGGCACAGACAGCTACCTAACTTCACTCAGTCACCTGTTAGTTAGTCACGATAGATTTAAGAAGACTGATGATGAGTAACTGTATATAACTGAAACCACCTATTCATATCATCAACCCATACATTGCCACATACATACAGACAGGCTCCTTATTATTATTATTTTTATTACTTACTTCATCCAGCCACCTGTTTGTTAGTTACGATAAAAGAAAAAGGACTGATGATGAGTAACTGTATATATTCGTAACTGGAACATTCACCCACCTATTCGAATTCTCAACAATGCCACAGACACTCAAACAGCATCTTAACTCCATCCAATCACCTGCTAGTTAGTCACGGTGGGCTGGATCACTAACTATAGATAACTGACTCGCTTAACCACCTGTTAGTTAATGATGATAGAGTAAATAAGGTATTGCTGGGCTGGATAAGTAACAGGATTGATTCATAACGCTCTGATAAAGAAAAATATCATCGTTAACTTGATAAAGAAAAATATCATCGTTAACTTGATAAAGAAAAATATCATCGTTAACTCGATAAGGTTCTCTAATGACAGTATAATGGAATGGGCTTAGAGTGTGATGAAATGTAGTCCAATGAATTTCAGAGTGTGGTGAAGTTCAGAGTATGATGACATTTACAGTATAAGGAAATTCAGAGAGTGATGAAATCTAGAATATAATAAGTTTTAAGTATGATGGACTCTAGAGCATACGTAGTGGAATTAAGAGTATTATGAACTTTGAATTACAATAACATTTTGTATATTATGAAGATTAGACTATAATGAAGTTCAAAATATAATGACAGTATAATGACACTTGTATGGTGAAATGGAGAGTATAATGAAAGCTGTGAGGAGCAACATTAGTGGTCACTTTTAATAACTGTTGTTATCGCTCGTCCCTTATCTCAGGGCTGCGGACAACATCTCTTAGCAACACCAGTCAGCGGTGACTTTACCCTGGCTTTTATCAGTTACGTAACTATTTTTATCGATTTTATGGCGATTTAAACTGCATTAGTTTATTTTACTCTAATAAAACTGATTACGAACTCATATTTTTTTTATTACTTGATTTATAACATACCATTTTAATTTATTTATTCAATTATTTTTATCCTAATAGAACTAGAATAATGATTTGTATAGGTTTAATCCCTTGATCTAAACCGTATTCAGCTTTTAATCCAAAGAAAACTACCGTTACACGCCAACTTTTAAACATTCCATCCTTTGATTTAAAGCTTTATTTATTTATTCTATTTTATTTATTCCTTCTACACCCCATAAAAGCTATAATTACTTACACATATTCAACAATTTCCCCTTTGAAAATCAACTACATCAATTTACGTACCTTAGACAAAAGAACTAGTCACAAACCTAACTACACATCATCTATGCCATCCAAACTTCAAACCGTACCAAAGAAACACAATTCCGAGGACCAACAAGGAAATCCAGTGTAGCAATAGAGAGAGAGAGAGAGAGAGAGAGAGAGAGAGAGAGAGAGAGAGAGAGAGAGAGAGAGAGAGAGAGAGTGGCAAAGACTAAATAGCTACGTTACGTCAGTCTTGCTAGTATTCCCACCACCTCTATGACCCGCCTTTCCCTCCTTTTACCGCCTACTGCTGGCTGCGAGGAATACTGGGCAGCCGTGAGGTGGTGCATAGAAAAAGCAGAGAGAGGGTGCAAGGGTCGGAGTTCGGCGAGCACAACGTGTAGGCTGAATAGTTTTGTATCTTACTGAGGGAGGGAGGCAGGTGGGGACGTGGGGGGAAGTAAGGTGAAGGTGGTAGGGGAAGAGAGGAAGGGGGAGGTGCTAGAAGAGAAAGGAGAGAGAGGTAGCAAGGGAAGAGAGAAAGGTGTGGAGAAAGGGAGGAGATGCATGAGAAAGATGAGAATGGAGAAAGTAGTCGTAGAAGGAAAGAGAAAACGAAGAGGTGATAGGGGTAGAGGGCAAGGAAATATGTACTAAGGAAAGAAAAAGGAAGGGGAGAAAGAAAAGAAGAGAATGGAGGAGATGGGAAGGGAAAGACAGCAGATGAGGAGCAGATAAAAGGAACATGAGGATAAGGGAAGAAAGAAAAACGAAGGAGGTGGGAGAGGAAGGAAGAAACGATGGAAGAAAGAGAAGAGAGAGATGGGGTAGAATAAGGGAAGACGTGGAAGGAGAAGAGAGGGAAAATGTACTCGGGAAAGAATGTAATGTGGAGATACTGAAAAAAAGGAAAAACGAAGGAAAATGGGAAAAAAGCAGAAAATTAATACATATACCTTTCCTCTTTTATTCAAGCTTATTTTTTTTTACAGGAATTTACTTAGAAAGGTACTAATTGAAGCTTGAACGTCTGTAATTGAAAGCTTAACTACTACTACTACTACTACTACTACTACTACTACTATTACTACTGTACTAATGGCGATGCAGGAGCGTGCGTATCCCGGCAGTAGGCAAGCAAGAGCAGCACCAGCAGTCAATATTAGTTGGGCGGAGTTGTTTGGGGGAGTGGCGGCGGAGGAGTGAGGAAGGAACCGCGTTTAACCTCTCCCCTCCCTTCCTTCCTTCGTTCCTTCCTTCCTTCCTTCCTTCGCTCCTTCCTGCCTGTCCTTCTTTTTACTTTTATTTCTTTGTCTTCATTTCCTTACTTCTTTCTTTCTTTTATTTTCTTTATTTCTTTCTTTTTCTCCCCCTCGTTCCTTCCTTCCTTCCTTTCTTCTCATCTTTCTTTCTTCCCGTCCTTCCTTCTCTCCTTTCTCTCTTTCTTCCATCATTTTTTTCTTTCTCTCTTCTGCCTCTTCTTATTTATTTATCTGCTTCCTTCCCACCCACCTCTTTTTTTCTTCCTTGCCTCTTCCCATCTTTCTCGTGTATTGTTCTTATTCCTCTCTCTCTCTCTCTCTCTCTCTCTCTCTCTCTCTCTCTCTCTCTCTCTCTCTCTCTCTCTCTCTCTCTCTCTCTCTCTCTCTCTCTCTCTCTCACTTCGTCGCCCTCTTCCTTAGTTTTCTTTACATTTGCATTCTTCCTTCATTACGTCTTTCTTTCTCATTTGTTCTTCCTTTGTCAGTTTTATTTATTTATTTTTCAGAGATTTTTTTTTGTTGTCTTTTTACTTTTCTCTGTCATGTTTTCCATCCTTCCATCCTTCCTTCAGTTATTCTTTCCCATTTGTTTCTTCTTTCTTCATGTCCTTCCTTCTTTTTTCTTTTTTTCTTTTTCTTCACTTTCTCATTTTTTTTTCTCTCCCATTCTTTCCTTTTGTTTTCCGTCACTTCCTCCTTCCGTCTTTTCTTCACAACTGTCTCCCTCCTTATCTCCCTTTTTTTTCCCTTTCATCATTCACCCTTTGTTTTTTACCTCCATTTTTTTCCCCCTCCACTCTTCTTCCTCTCTTCTTACCTCCATTCTCCCCTCTCCCCTCCGTCCCTTTCTTCCTCTTTTCCATTTTTATCCTTGCAAGACCTCCACATGACATCATTTTCCTTTTTTTCTTTTTCTTTTTTTTTTGTCACTGTAATGATGATGATGATGATGATAATGGTGGTGGTGGTGGTGGCAGTAGTAGTAGTAGTGGTAGTGGTAACGTTAGTATTGATGACAGGACTACTATTTATATTAGAAGCTGGAGTGATAGTAGTAGTAGTAGTAGTAGTAGTAGTAGTAGTAGTAGTAGTAGTAGTAGTTTAGCTATAGAGATACCAGTAATAGTAACAACAATACTGTAATGGTGACACGAAAAATAACAGCTGTACTAGTAGTAGTAGTAGTAGTAGTAGTAGTAGTAGTAGTAGTAGTAGTAGTAGTAGTCATACTTTCCAGAACCCTTCTTGACTATCCTCCTACAACACACCAGTATATTTATTTTTAGGCACTAGAGAGAGAGAGAGAGAGAGAGAGAGAGAGAGAGAGAGAGAGAGAGAGAGAGAGAGAGAGAGCCTACAGGGAGAGGCTAGGTCAGGTCATCCATCAAGTGTCAGGGAGTGTTTGTGTTTCGTGTGACCTCCCTGACGCCGCGGCCTGGGAGGGAGGGTGTTCAGGATCAGGAGAGGTCAGCCTTCTCTTCCCTCTCTCCTCTCCTCTCCTCTCCCTTTCTCTCCCTTTCCCCTCCCTTTCCCCTCAGTCTAAACAGAGAATCTTAATGATAGGCCCAGCAAGGGGTGTTTTCTTTTTCCCTTTTTTTTTCCGCCCCCCACCCTTTTTCTAGGTTATTATCTCTCTCTCTCTCTCTCTCTCTCTCTCTCTCTCTCTCTCTCTCTCTCTCTCTCTCTCTCTCTCTCTCTCTCTCTCTCTCATATATTATAGCAGTTTTTGGCTTAAGTTACTTCCTTGAGAGAGAGAGAGAGAGAGAGAGAGAGAGAGAGAGAGAGAGAGAGAGAGAGAGAGAGAGATTTATTGGCGTTTGAGTAGAATCATGGTTATTTCCTAGAGGTGTCAGAGAGAGAGAGAGAGAGAGAGAGAGAGAAGGCTTAGGATCTCAGCTCTTCCACATTTACGCAAGTTTATGGTTTGTTTATCGAGAGAGAGAGAGAGAGAGAGAGAGAGAGAGAGAGAGGGGGGGGGGCTGCCCACTTTCCCATCCTCCTTGTATCGTGCTTAATAAAATATATACTTCGTTTTCTGTTCAACTTTAGCCCTTCTCACCCTGTCATCACCCTTATCCTTGCTCCCTCCTTTCTCCCACCCTGCTGCTCCTCCTCCCTTCATCTTCCCTCTTCTTCTACCTCCATGTGTTTTTCTGCTTATTTTTCTTGTTTAGTTTTTCTTTTTTTCCTTTTTTCGTTTCGTGTCATTATCTTACGTTACTATATATTCTTCCTTTCTTTTTTCTTCCTACTTTCTTTTTCTTCCTTTTTCGTTCATCCTTGTTTCCTTTCATCCTTCATTCTTTCCTTCCTTTCTTCCTTATTCCACTCCCACGCATCATGTTGAGTCTCTGCCAGCCTCCTCCTTTTCCCTCTTTCTGCTCCTCGTGATCTGCTCGAGGTATTTCTTTGTCTTTGTTGTGGTTCTCCTCCTCCTCCTCCTCCTCCTCCTCCTCCTCCTCCTCCTCCTCCTCCTCCTCCTCCTCTTCTTCGCTTCTCTACTTGGTTATCTCCTTCACTGTCTCTTTCTTTCGTTCTCTCTCCCTTCTCAGTCTCTCCTTCCTTGGTCTTGTGTAAGTACTCTCTCTCTCTCTCTCTCTCTCTCTCTCTCTCTCTCTCTCTCTCTCTCTCTCTCTCTCTCTCTCTCTCTCTCTCTCTTTATTTTTATGTATTTTCAAACACCAGTTTATTTATTTGTTTTATCTATTTATTTATTCATTTATTTGTTTGTTTTTGCGCCCATATCTAATTTATGACTTTTTTTTTTATTTATACTAAGTGTTAATGTTAATTTTCAAGATTATTATGGTGTTTTTTTTTTTTATTTTGTTGTTATAACTTTACAACATGTGCCCATCATTCTTATCTTTTGTGATTCCTTTAGTTTTTATCTGTTTTATGTCGGTGGGGGGAATGATTTTATATTATTATTTTTTTTGCTATTTCCTCAACGCAAAAAGGAAAATTATAATAGCATTCATATTATACTTTATTTTCATATTCCGCGCTTTTTTCTCTGCCTTTTTAACTCAATTTGTTGCATTATTATCAACGTACATTTTATCGCAGTTATTATTTACCATTCCATTTGCTGTTCATCTATTATCCATTTACTCTTTCATTTAAATCAGTTTACCATCCAGTTATACTCGGAAGTGCATCAGTCATCACCACCACCACCACCACAACCACTACTACCCTCACTCATCCTTATCTTCATTATATCATTATCATCTCAGCATCACCATCCTTGCCTTCAGCATTGCGTCACCACCAGCCCTGCACACGACCCTCATTATCTCCCGGTTAATTGAGTCAGTATTGGTGAACCCGTGGTTTTTTCATGAGGGGAGAAAGGATGTGAGTTGCGCCTCTCATAAGTACATTAGTGATGGTTTTGATTGCTGGGTTGACTGACTGACTGATCGACTCTCTCTCTCTCTCTCTCTCTCTCTCTCTC
>NC_087174.1:4562500-4565000 GCF_035594125.1 Scylla paramamosain
TTGCTATTATAGTTTAGTGTGACTGTACCCTTCCACGTCAGCTTATCTCTCTCTCTCTCTCTCTCTCTCTCTCTCTCTCTCTCTCTCTCTCTCTCTCTCTCTCTCATCTCAGTGTGTGTGTGTGTTAAGCGAGTGAGCGGCTGACGAGAGAGAGAGAGAGAGAGAGAGAGAGAGAGAGAGTATTATGGTATGGGTTAGGGCGTGGGCGGTGACTACGTAGGGTTGAAATGTGGGTGACAGGATACAGGGCGGAGGGTTGTGGGTGAGAGCGTGCGGGCATGGCTGGCAGGGTGGGCTGCGTCGCCAGGCTGATAGCGCAGCAGTGTTTGTAAGGGAAGGAGGCGGAATGAGAGAAGAATTAGAGGAGGAAAAGGGGAAGGAAGAGGAGGGTTAGGAGGAGCATTAGATGAGGAGGGATAAGGGAGGATAAAGAAGAGAAGCTAGGAAAGAAGAAGAATAAGAGAAGAAGTAAATAAAAAGAAAGAAGGATAAAGAAGAGGAACCGAAAAAAGGAAGTAAAGAAAGAGGTAGAAGAGGAAGAGGAGAAAGAAGGAAAGGAAGGGAATAGGAGAAGAAATAAAGGCGAAGGTATAAGATGAAGAGGACGATAAGTAGGAAAGGAAGAGGGATAGAGGAAATAACAAATTTGGAGGTAGAGTAAGGAGGGGAGGAGAAGCAGGAGATAAAGGAGGAACAAAAGAAGAATTTAAGAAAGATAAAATATATGGAAGAGGGGAAAGTTTATAAGTATAACTACACGATATAACTCGATATATACCAACATAGTACAAGATCAATAACCAAATAAATATATGTAGTAACGAAGAATGTGAAAAAAAAGATGAACTGACAAAGAAGGAAAAGTTAAAAGGAAAAAAAAAGATGTACTAACAAAGAAGGAAAAGTTAAAAATGTTTGTTAGTAAGTACACATGGAAGAAAGGAATGAGGATAAGAAAGGGAAAAAAGAAGCGTGGTGAAATGGAGAAGGGAGTGGAAAAAAAAAATAGTTATTTCTGGAGAGGAAGGGAAACCGTGGAAAGTATAGCCTCTTGATTTTGTTTTTTTTCTGTTTAATTGATACAAGTAACTGTCATGCAATTCATCCTTTCTTTGGTCCTTTTATTCCTCCTCCTCCTCCTCTTCCTAAAAAAGTCTCCCGTACTGATGCCAGACCAAACTTTGCTCAGAGGGAAATGACTGAAGAGGGACGTGGACGCCAAGGCAAGCGGTGCACGCCTTTACCTTACCAGTCAAGCTCCCTCACCCTTCACCTCTGCCTCCCGCCCGTCCTCCCGCCCGCCACCTGTGTAGCAGAGGCAGATGAGGCAGGCGAAGAGGGGGAGGGGGGTGAGGGAGGGCGTCAGCAGGAAGGTGTGTGTGTGTGTGTGTGTGTGTGTGTGTGTGTGTGTGTGTGTGCTGGTAGGGAATATTTGTGAGCAACACGTGGCGGACACTCGCCCTGCCCCACCCACTAGCAGGCAGCGACGGGGAGGTAGGGTACGGTGGAGGAGGGAAGGGAGGGAGTGAGACATGCAAGATTGGGGGAGGGGGAGCGGTTGTAGAAGACAGGGAGGGATGGAGGAGAGGTAGGCCCTTATCCAGTGAGAGAGAGAGAGAGAGAGAGAGAGAGAGAGAGAGAGAGAGAGAGAGAGAGAGAGAGAGAGAGAGCTGTTATTGATTAGCCTCTGATCCAGGCCTCGCCACACTGTTTTGTTGTTTCCTTACTCCACGAAAACTATTAATGGAAACCCACATCATCACACTTTACCAGCGACTTAGGAGATAGTGTGTGTGTCCATGTATGTATGTATGTATGTTTATGTATGCATGTGTATGTATTAGAGTGAGTGTGTACTGAGAACGGATGAAGCCTTCAGTGAGAGTGAGCACCCGAGAGCGGTGAGTGAGGGGGGCAGGGCACCCACAGCCAGCCGAGCACTCGAGCAGCATGTCAGTCTACTCTCGGCTGTGGAGTGAGGTACACGCGCTGCTCATGCGCTGACCTTTCGTCCCTGCTTGTTACTGGTTTATTCTACCGGTTACTCTTCGGTAATGTGAAGTTGTGTGGGTCATGATCTCAGGCCGGGGCAAGTTGTGTGGTGAAAGTGTGAGGCTGTGGTGCCGGTGTGCTGTGCGTGATGGTGTCAACAATGACATAAGTTAGGACACCCTGTGCTTCCTGCCAAGGGGCTGGCCGGCGGGTGTCATGTGCTGGTCTGTGTGTGGATCGTGCAACGTGCTGTGTGCTGCCTTTTGTCCATGAGTGCTGGTGGAATCGCTTTGTGCAGTGGAGGATATAAATTCTCCAGAGCAACGAATGTTAGCTGGAGTGCTGTAAAGACTGAGCTGGTGTGAAGGGCGTGTGCTGTGTGCTGTTGTTTTGAAGACAGGACAGTACTGCAGCAACCATGATGCGAAGCGAAGCCTTGTTCATCAGAGGTGAGTTCACTGGGGACAGGTGAGCGTGGCACTGACGGCAGGTGTGGTAATGACACCCG
>NC_087174.1:4570000-4647500 GCF_035594125.1 Scylla paramamosain
TCCCATTAGTCTGGCTACAAGAAGCATGATTCGACAAAGCGAGACACCAAAGAAAACTCACAAAACATTAGGTAGTTCTCAGGGGAAACTCAACCAGAAATGTGTGTGTGTGTGTGTGTGTGTGTGTGTGTGTGTGTGTGTGTGTGTGTGTGTGGCTGCTGGCTTCAACTGTGCCATACAATTTGATATGGCTGCATGTGACACCCGCGTGTAGGAATGAGAGACTAGGGTAATAATGATGATAATGACCCGCCCTGCCACGGAGGCGCCAGTGGGGTGTTTTTGTGCCCCGGAGAGCATAGGGTTACGGTAAGGGAGATATGAGAGAGAGAGAGAGAGAGAGAGAGAGAGAGAGAGAGAGAGAGAGAGAGAGAGAGAGAGAGAGAGTGCGTGGGATGTAGGTGCTTATTTGCCTCAAGTTGTCTTGCCGTGTGCATTTTTACGCTAAGGACTTGAGTTATATTCGTCTGGCGGGACTTCTGTTAACTTGTCGCCTGTGTGTGTGTGTGTGTGTGTGTGTGTGTGTGTGTGTGTGTGTGTGTGTGTGTGTGTGTGTGTGTGTGTGTGTGTGTGTGTATGTGTATGCGCGCACTTAAGAATGCTTGGGTGCGTCATAGTAGATCTGCTTGTTTATCATATATTTTTTTTTTAAGTACTCATAAAACCTCTGGTAAATCTCTCTCTCTCTCTCTCTCTCTCTCTCTCTCTCTCTCTCTCTCTCTCTCTCTCTCTCTGGAAATTGTGAATAAAGTAATCCAAGAGGGGAGCACGAAGAAGGGAGCTAGGGGAGGAAAGCAAAGGGCGTGACAGTGTTGGGGTGGAGGCGGTGGAAGCCCCAACCTACGTCACGTTTGCCTTGTTGATTGACCCTCCCTCTCCCTCCTCTCCTCCCTCCCTCCCCACTTCTTTCACCTCCCTTCCACTTCATCCCATTCCTTTCTCACACCACGCCCCTTCGTCTTACCGCCTCCCCCTCCTTTTTTTTTTTTTTTAGCTCAATCTCTCTCTCTCTCTCTCTCTCTCTCTCTCTCTCTCTCTCTCTCTCTCTCTCTCTCTCTCTCTCTCTCTCTCTCTCTCTCTCTCTCTCTCTCTCTCTCTCTCTCTCTCTCTCTCTCTCTCTCTCTCTCTCTCCTTGCTTTGTTATTGTTTGGAGCAAGTTTAGTGTTGTGAAAGCCGCCGTTCCTTCCTATCCCAACACCTCCGTCTCACGCTCCGCCGCCTCTTCCCTCCCCCACCCTTCCCTTTGCAGCGCGTTGTGGGGCTGGGAGGGAGAGGAAGGGGAGGAAAGACGCTCTCTACTCCAGCAAACATTACCAGTCTCAGTTGTCTCTCGGCGTTGGCAACAGTGTTATGTGATCGGATGAGTGTAGTGCTTGGGGAATATAGAAAGAAACTGAAGGCAGCGTTGCGGTGATACATGTTTGTTATTGCCGTTTATTGTTGTTGTTGTTGTTGTTGATATTATTATTGTTGTTATTTTTGTTAGTGGTACAAGCCACGATATGGTGGTATTACGTTTGTTTTGAGGGCGTCTCGTAGCCAGGCGGCCGTCACCCTACTGCAGGGGTCGCGGTCACCCATTGTCTTGGTGCCCGCCGGTGACTCGCGCGTGAAACTTTGTAAAAACTGGGCCGTTGACGGGGTCAGGTCACCGCCGATCATTCACCATTGTGGTTTCGTGACCAGGTGAACCCTTGTTGAGGTGGAGTGGTGTGTTGTGGAATCCCGCGAGAGTGCTCCCTGGCGGTGCGACGCAGACCGCTGGCGGTGTAGGCGGCGAGGCGGGGCGCACGGCAGACAGAGACAGAGACAGAGACAGTGATCGGTGTGAGGGATGGCGGCGGCGGTGTAGTGATTGGGCGGTGCGGGTGAGGGTCGGCAAGGAGCCATCCCCTAGGCACCATGAGCACCGGGAACCTGCCAGTGGTGGGGACCCCTCCCGGGCTCGGCGCTCCCGGTGCCTTGGCTAAGCTGTCAGGGCTGCACGAGTGGCTGTCTCTTGAGAACAGGCGGGTGAAGCAATGGTGGTCCACCCGCTCTGGCACCGACCTGCACAAGATCTACCTCAACCACCTACAGGATACTGACGGTGAGCTATCTCTCTCTCTCTCTCTCTCTCTCTCTCTCTCTCTCTCTCTCTCTCTCTCTCTCTCTCTCTCTCTCTCTCTCTCTCTCTCTCTCTCTCTCTCTCTCTCTCTCTCTCTCTCTCTGTGCACTGTCGTCGCGTGTCGTCCTTCTCACCCCCCATCCCCAAGGCGTGGAGGCGGTGGGACGGAACATGAACCAGCACCAACACGCCCTCTCCTCCGGAAGTGAAGCTCTGCAAGATGAGTGGCTGTGCTGCTGCTGTAGTGTTCAGGGTCACCCTCAGAATGTGACACCGCCCCGTCACCTATACTTTCTCCATCGCTTCCCTCTCTTCCTTCTGCCGCCTCCAACTTCCTCTTTCCGTCCCTTCCTCTTTCCTCTGTACCAGTATACGCACCTTTCCCACCGCCATATCCATCAACATCGTCGCCTCTGCAGCATCATAACATTCACAGCTACTGAACCCACTCCCTGTCTGGCCCCTTGTGCCCTCCATCTCTCCCGCCTTGTTTGTCGTGGCTGCATTGTGGATCACGCCGAGAGGCCCCCTTCCTCCCCCTCCCTCCCTATCAAGGCCACTCCTCTTCTGCTACACGTCACTCCATAAGCTATAGGAATAGGAAAGAAAGTGAAGGAAAAGCAGCATCGGAAAACTGTCTAGATAATAATGATATAGTAATAAGAGAATGATACTTGTATAGAATAGCATGTGTTTGTCTTGTTTCCTACTGATGTTATTAATATTTCTTAGGTACTCTGTTTATTCCTGTACAAATGCGAAATCATATCTATCTACGCTCGAGACGCTCCCCGTTAGCGGTGGTGTGAGGAGGGTAACGGAGTGCTCAGAATGTTAATGCATCGGACAGACGTGTGTAGAGTGGCTGTGGTGGCGGCTGCAGTGGGTGAGTGTCCCGAAGCACCGCCAACGCCCCTATAATAGGATTTTTTAGGGCTTCAATTATAGTTTTACGTTAATATATCGTGCGTGGCTGAGCGGCGAGACGATGCTAATACCTGGGAGGCGGTGATGCGTCCGGCCACGGCTACACCCTGTGGCGGCAAGGACAGTGCGAGGCGTGAGCGGCCATGGCGGGGCGTGAGGCGGGACTGGGTTTTTCTTGTCCCTCCTCACGATGTTCTTGTTGGGGGGAAGAAAGAGGTCTGATATATATATGGTCGTTGTAGGTTTGTAAAGGAGCAGTCAGTGAAATATGGCTGTTTCTTGCCTTTCACGATGTTCTTGATGTAATGGAGATGAGGGCTTTAATAGGCTAGGAATCGGCGTAGGGGCATAAGGCGGTGTGTTAGGCATGGACTAGGCAGTGTTTTTTGTTCTTCTTCACGGGACTCCTGGTGTAGGGAAGGTTAAGTAGGTTAAGGATCAGTGTAGGGGCATAGGTTAGTGTTAAGCAAAACTAGGTTGTGATTCTAGTTCTTTAGGAGGTTCTTGATGTAGGTCAGGGGTTCACGTAGGTGATGTGTGGAGCAAGACTAGGTTATTCTTGTCCCTCCTCACGATGCCCCGGGATGTGTGAGTGGCCGCGCTACGTAGGCTTATGGCTCACAATGTTATAGGGAACAACTAAGGTTTATAGGCATCTCAGATTACATGAACAGTTACCGTAGTCACACTTAGGGTAGGTTAGAGTCATTCAGATTAGATTACCTATTCTAGATTAATTCATCTTATCCTAGCTGGGGTGGCTGGTCTGTACGTGATCCTGCCCAACTCAGTGGACTGTATTCTGAAATGTTTCATCATCTTATCCCGACAATTTTTTCTGGCATTAGTGGAAGTCTTTGGAGCTTTAAAGAGTATTTTTATATTTGTATTATCAGTGACAACAAAAATTGCCCTTGATAACCTGATCCATCTTCTGATCTTCGAAAGTGACCAGAATGAAAATCCAAAGCGTTTAAGAATACAATTCAATGTCATATCCTTAGACTGTAACTATTGTATCTTTCTTATCTTGCGCATGGTAAACTGAAGGAGTTACTGTACATATAAATTCCTTGATCCTTTCTCGGCGGAGAATCTCTATATGTTCATAGAAGACTTGAAACTGGGAATGTGTGTCGTTGCGTCTGTAATTTGCCCACTTATTTGACTTCACGAATTAATAGGAAAGATCTAAAGACACTTTCTTTTTACTCATAATTGTTGAAAAGATATTTAGTACGTATTATGAAAAGATATTAACCAGTCATCAAATATTGCGAACATCAGTTTGTTTTTCTGTTAACTATGTCTCGTCTGGCACCAGGAAATTATGAATACGTATAATACTGTAACCGTCACTTGGCTATTTTGTGGAGACCCCTCGGCGTATCAGGCAGACATCTCGGCCTCCAGTGTCGTGTGATTAATATACATCATTGTTATAAGCAGCCATGTAACAATTAGAAAGCAGTAGATTGATATCTGAACGTGCCGCTTTTAATAATTAGGAGAAAGAAACTAGTAAACCTTAAATGATTAAGGACGAGTTCTGGGTCCGCACCGTTGCCACAAAGACGGGAGAATGTGTGTGATTTCTTCTTTATCGGAAAGTTTGTCGGTCATAGAGTATAGTCACTGTCACAAGTCAAGTAATACCCTCTTTGCTACTCTATGCTCGTCTTCCTTCGCCCCAAAGTCCTCAGAATAACCTACTTGTATTTTTACTGTATATGTTTTCTCTCACTCTTAATCCTCTTAGTAACCTTCAGCTCTCATTTCTAGTGTGTGCTTCTCTTCTTTCACTCTGTAAGTCTTCTGAGTAAACTCTAATTTCTACTGTTTGCTTCTCTTCTCTTATTCTCCTTCCCTCTTAGTAACCTTCTGTTCTTACTTCTACAGTGTGCACGTCTTCTCACTCTTAAGTTCTCTGAGTAACTTTTTACTCTTATTCATACTGTGTGCTCTTTCTTTTTTTTTTTTTTTTTTTTTTTCGTAAAGTCGTCTAAGTAAACCTCTTATTTTCTACCTTTAAATCCTCAGAGTAACCACCTGGCTTTATCTCTCTCTCTCTCTCTCTCTCTCTCTCTCTCTCTCTCTCTCTCTCTCTCTCTCTCTCTCTCTCTCTCTCTCTCTCTCTCTCTCTCTCCCCCCATAGCCTCAAATTTACCTCCAACTCTCTTGTAAACTTTAGAAACTTAACAAGTAATGGATTCCCAGCACATCAGACGACTTCAGAATCAGATAAGATACACTGTATTATTCAACTATTTCCTGCATACCGGGTATCTTTAAGTTCACCCCCATGAGCATGCGAAATGTTCTCATTTTATCATATTTTATTAATCTGGCGCTTCTTGGCGGATGTCTTTGGTATCACTTCCTTCATTCTGTTATTACATAAGATTTTCTCCGCTCTGATCTTATCATTTTGTGATACTACGCTACTGTTTTAATTGTACTGCCATCATTATTGCTTTTCTAGGGTTCTCTCTCTCTCTCTCTCTCTCTCTCTCTCTCTCTCTCTCTCTCTCTCTCTCTCTCTCTCTCTCTCTCTCTCTCTCTCTCTCTCTCTCTCTCTCTCTCTCTCTCTCTCTCTCCTTTCCTTTCCTTTCCTTTTTCCCGTTCCTCTCCTTCCTACCTTTTCCATCATCCTTTGTTCTATCACCGGTTATTATTCTCTCCCTCCTTTCCTCTTCATACATACCTTTCGTTATCATTTCTATCGTCACCTTGTTCCCTTCCTTGCTTCCTTCGGTCTCTCTTTCTCTACAACGTACATACTTTTCAACTACACGTACAGCGCCTCTCGTTATTTCTACTGACGATGCGGAAGCCGGTTGGTGTGATGAGAATGGTGACAACTGAAGCCTTAGAAGAAGCATGACAGTCGTGACTCAAGGTACTAACGCAGTAAAGAATGGAATGGAGACACCGTGATGCTAAGAGTATTGTAAACGTGAAAGAGAAAAGGGATCGTGGCGTATTGGTTGATAGATTGATGCTTTATTGACCACAAGGTGTACTCACTGTAATTAACAAGACAATATCATCGTCCAGTCAACACGTATGACGGATTAAACACTTACGAGTAGATGTATCCTGTGAACATGAGAACACGAAGGAACAATTGTAGTTATAGTAGTAGAATTTTTAATCTTGCCTAACTAAAGCACGTACGATGTGTTTGTTGATGCCTTTTCTCTCTTTTTAATTAACATTTCCTGCCCTACTAGATCCGCCTTGATTCGCTTTGTAAAGAAACACAAACATGTTTAGCAAGACCGGAGGTGTACTCGATAAAGTTATGCTTAAAAAGAAACTTCCTTACATACAGCGTGGAGATCCGGAATGTTGACATACAAGTAAGCATCAAAAACCCAGGCGAGAAACCCAAATTAAGACAAACCATAGACGAATAAATCATGGAAAGAACAAAAAAGAAAGCAGGCAAGCGCAGGTACCCACGCAGGCAGGCAGGCAGGCAGGCAGGCAAGCAAGCAAGCAAGCACAGGAAGACACGCACTTGCTCACACAGACTCACGCGCTCTTCCTCCTGTGTCTGTTTGCTTTTGAAATATCGCTCGCGGCTGTATATTTTTGGTTGGCGGGGGCGTGGGTTAGAGCAAACAGGTTGTAAATCACGTCAGACTGACATACTTTCATGGCGTATCATTTCTAGTGTAGCCGCGTGTGCCGAGTGCCTGCCTATACCTCTGCAGGCCGGCGTGGCGAGGGTGAGGGTAAACAGGATACTGCCGAAGCAAATAAGCCGCTTTCAAGGTCGCGGTGGTGGTGTTGGTGGTGGGTGTAGGTGTTTAAGGGCGCCGCCGGTCCGCTTACTGCACGGGTTTGCGTCACGATTACTGTTGTTACCATTACTACTGCTGCTGGTGCTGCTGATGATACTACTACTACTACTACTACTACTACTATGATGACAACAACTATTGCTGCTACTACGACTGCTTGTGGCATTTCTGTATTGCTCTCGTCTTATGAAGATTACTACTACTACGACTACTACTACTACTACTACTACTACTACTACTACTACTTGGAGTATTACTATGTTCCTCACGTTTACTTACGACTTAGTTTTTTTCTTTTCTTTCTTTTCTTTGTTGCACCAAATGTGAAACAAACCAAAAGTTTATAATAGAAGATAGAAATCGGAAAAAAAAAACCTTAACTGCTGCTCCTGAAGGGGAAAAGAGTGGAATAACCCTGAGATCGGTTCAGTTTGGTGGACTGTGTGATGCCTCCCCTTAAAACGCATTACATCCTCTGTCTTTGGAATGAGGAAGGACAGAGGAAGGAAGATATTCAGCAGTAAGGATGAGTGTTATCGGACCACTCTCCCGCTCCCCTTCCACAGCACAGACGAACCTGAGTGAATAAAAACATCATTCTCTTATTGCTGTGAGTTTTCGTGTTTTTGGGGAAGATTGGAACCAGTCTGCCGTGGGAAAACACATGTTACGAGAGGAAACGAACACACATTTGAGGAGTGAAACAAAAAAGGTCAAGAATGTCTTAACCTTCTTACGACTTTTAGAAATTGCTGTACTCGGTCATGTTGTAATTAAATTTATATTAGTCTTGGTCTCTTCCCAGTTTCATTCTTCGCGTGATTGGCAAGAAACGTACATTTTTTCCCACCTTTTTATATCACTTTCTCTTCCCGTTGTCTTCATTTCGGGTATTAAGGAGTGAAACTATCTTGTGTTTCTCATGTTTAAATCACTGGAATACATCTGTCCCTTGTGTTTGTCTCTACGTTGGCGATGAGATGTTATTGCCTCAGTGCATCAGAATTTGTTCGTGTCTTGATTTTCTTTCATCTTAAGGACAGCAAGTGATAGTCCTTACTGACACAGGATTTCGTCTTAATTTATCTACCAATTATCTGAAACGTCGAAAAAGTATTCTCTCTCTCTCTCTCTCTCTCTCTCTCTCTCCTCTCTCTCTCTCTCTCTCTCTCTCTCTCTCTCTCTCTCTCTCTCTCTCTCTCTCTCTCCTCTCTCTCTCTCTCTCTCTCTCTCTCTCTCTCTCGTGGTCCTGCAGCGTGGAGCTTACCAGTTCTTCCCATGGCCTCCCTCTCATCCTGCCTTCCTCCATCCTTTCCTCCTTCCTCCCCTCTCTCCCTCCCTTCCGCCATCCCTTCACCACTCCTTTTCACCACCACCGCCGTTGCAACAGGCTTCAGCAGGACTTCACAAAGGCGTCCTAGTCCCTCTGTTCCTCTCCCTCCCTCTTATTCCGTCATTTTATTCTCCCGTATCCTCCCCTTCCATGCCTTCTTACTTTCCCTCCCCAAGTGTTCTCAAGCGTATCATACATGCATCTTATTATGCCAGATTTCTTAACATGTATCAGTAGATTTCATAGAACCACGAATATAAAGAAGTGCCTTTGTAAACTTTTCCTACAGTTCATTTGGTACAGTTAGCGCGGACCGTAGTGCAAACTTTTTGAGTTTGCACTACGATCCGCGTTTTGGGGAACCATATGATTCTGTGTAACCAAAATCAAGCCGGGAGAAAGTGACTAACCAGCATCCTTCCCCAACACTCCTACCCGCCGCGCGTCACGTTTCTCGGTCTCAGTGTGTTACTGGCCAGCGGAGAGTTCGCTTTTCCTGGCTTTGTCTCAGAATTTCTTTAGCTTTTACCATTATTTTTGCTGTCCTTTTGGGCGTGCTATGCTCTTTGCATGATGCCTGGAAACCGTACAAAGCATGATGATGTCGTGAGAGTTGTTGAACTCCACAAAGTAGGTAAAAATAATCGAGAAATAGCCCATTTAGTTGGATTGACAGAATCAACTGTGTCCAGACTCCTTAATAAATGGCGTGTGGGTGGCAAGGGTGATTTTGTGCCCACCCACAAACATGCTGGGGGCAAGGCCCTTGCTATATCTCCAAAGGCTTTAAGGCTTGTAAAGGCTCAATTGGACCTCCAACCTTCTATTACTGCAAAGGAATTGAAGGAAAAGAACCCTAAACTTCTTGGAGGAGTCTCTATTAGGACAATTCAAGAAAATATTCAGAAGCGCTTAAATTACTCGAAAGTTAAAGCACGTGTTAAGCCCTTGGTCACTGCCCGACAAAGGGCTCGACGCGTCAAATTTGCCAAAGAATACAAAGACTGGGACATTACAGCCTGGAGAATGGTACTTTGGACTGATGAGGCGATCTTTTGTATCAGCGAGAGCAAGGGAAAGAAGGTGTGGAAGTCTCCTGCTGCGTCAGCATGTGACCCACGCCTGACGGTGACAAGTGTTAAACACCCACCCTATCTCATGGTTTGGGGTGCCTTTGGCTATGGTGGTTTGGGAAACCTTGCAATACTCCCTAAGGGCCAGACTGTCAACTCAGAGCGCTATATTAAACTTCTGCAGGAGAATTTGGGAGAGTTGCAAAAACCGGATGTGAGATCCTGCAGCAGGACGGCGCCCCTTGCCACACCTCTAAGGCGGCAAAAAAATGGCTCAATGATTGTGAAGTTGAGTATATAAGGGATTGGCCTGGTCAGTCACCCGATATTTCCCCCATTGAAAACTTGTGGGGCATCATGAAGGCACGCCTTCGTCAGGAGGACACATCAACTATTCCTAAGCTTGAATTAGCCATTCAGAAGGTTTGGGATGAAATACCTGCTTCCCACTGTCAGAATTTGGCCGATTCAGTCCCAAACAGACTTAAACAGGTCATTAAGGCCAAGGGCTTCCCGATCCCCAAGTAATTTTGAAGTGTAGGTTTTTATTTTATTTTTTTGGATTTTTTTAATAAATGAAATTGAGTTTTTTCTGAAGTTTGCACTACGGTCCGCGCTAACTGTAGCATGTGTGAGTCTTGAAAGAAAGTTCACGCATCATTTTCCTTCCTTGAGCGATAGATAGTCGATATTCTTCACGACTCTCTGGTTACTTGTCTGTCTTTTATGGCGCTGCGTGTGCGGAGGGTGGAGGCTCTGGTGTCTTCGGGCGTGGTTCCTTTCAGACCTGCACGCACACACCTGCGCGATCTACATGGAGATAAAATAAGAGACGAAGGGGGGACTAAATTAAAAGCGATTCGTCAATGAGGGAAGTTTAGGAAGCAGCGCTCCGGTGGTATTACCCAGACATGGTTGCTAGGCGAGAAGACCGGTGAAGGTGATGGTGGTGGCTGTGAGGTATTGAAGGAAGCATATTGTGAGAGCGGTGCCAATAAATATCCAGAGAGAGAGAGAGAGAGAGAGAGAGAAAGAGAGAAAGAGAGAGAGAGAGAGAGCACATCATTCAAGAACTCAGGAACTCAGCGGAACATTACTATCATGAGAGCTTCGTCATTCTCAGCTTCCTGTCTTTCTCCAACGGCCCCCGCCCAGCCTGCCTACTTGCCTACTGTCTTCCCGCGCCACCGACCTTCCTTTGTCCTTCCTTAACTATACTCATAGTGATGCTAGATTATTATTATTATTATTATTATTATTATTATTATTATTATTATTATTATTATTATTATTGTCTTGTGATTACTGTATTATTTAGATTTTTTTTTTTCATTCCCGTCGTATATCGTACATTTATCAGTTTTCATTTTAAGTGTAGGATTAAGACGTTTGCTTTACAAGAAAAGATGAAAGAAAAGGAGAAAAAAATGATGAAAACTCTCTCTCTCTCTCTCTCTCTCTCTCTCTCTCTCTCTCTCTCTCTCTCTCTCTCTCTCTCTCTCTCTCTCTCTCTCTCTCTCTCTCTCTCTCTCTCTCTCTCTCAAGAAAGGACGCACTGTAGGTAGGTATAATGTAAGATATAACAAATTATCTCAACTTGCACATCTCCTTTATCTGGCGTAACTAATATAATACGACACGTGGCCTCTAAAGCTTGACTTATTGCCGTACTTATGTCACACAAATCCTGCCTTCTAGAGAAACTTCGATACCGGTGTAGATTAGCCCGGGTGTTTCTGCCAGCCGCCGCGTGGGGCGTTGGTGGCGGTAAGCTGAGGTTATCTTCTGTAACTTATGATTCTGTTTAACCGTGTAGGTTAGTGGATATAGTCATGTTTCGTATCGTCAGAAAGTGATTCAAAAAAAGTATAATTCAGTGTGATTATTATTATTATTATTATTATTATTATTATTATTATTATTATTATTATTAGTGTGTGTGTGTGTGTGTGTGTGTGTGTAGTACATTAAGTAGATCTTAAATAAACTAGTGTTATTTTTGTGTTTTCTTTGTATTACGCCTTACTGATCAGATACAAGATTGCTGGGTTCTAAAATTCACAAAGACGCGGCACCGCTTCGACTGATTATATATAAATTAGTGTTAAGTTGCAGATGGAATTATATGGTCAATAAATACATATTCATCATTTCATCTTGCTTGTTGGAGAAAAAGGGGCATTCGTGGATCAGAAAGTTCTAGTTTTTGGTGAAGAATAACCAGCTGCTGTCATGTCAAAAATATGAAAGCTACGGAATATATATATATATATATATATATATATATATATATATATATATATATATATATATATATATATATATATATATATATATATATATTTTTTTTTTTTTTTTTTTTTTTTTTTACGCAGTGCAAAATCCTGTATCAGTCATAACAAACCTGTTTTATGTATACTTTAACCCCACGACCTGCAACAAAGAAAGGCAGGCAGTCACTGTTCGCGTGTCCCTCTTGTCCATGTTTCCCGGCAGTAGACGTAATGTGTCGCGGGTCAGGCGGTAGATGGGTAACTAACGGCGTCATGTCCACGAGTCAATAGCGGTATAGAATCATGTAAAATAGGAAAGAAAAGAACCTAGTGTAACCATTCCCGAAGTCTTTGTGGCGAGGTTGCGAGAGGTTCTTTGTGGCCATCAGACGTGCTTTCAAGTGACGGTGAGCGGCGGATAGGAAGGACAGAAAGAGACCGACCCAGCCAAGCCACGCTACTCGCCGCACACACCACGCCCATCACGCCACTCTCTCTCTCTCTCTCTCTCTCTCTCTCTCTCTCTCTCTCTCTCTCTCTTGCTTTTAGGATAATATTTGACGGTTTCATTTTAATATTACAATGCTGCGATATCTTACTGTGGACTTTACATAGTCATATTTGTAACTGGTATGTTGTAACCAATAAATGTCTGTTAATCAATCTATCTGTGTGTGTGTGTGTGTGTGTGTGTGTGTGTGTGTGTGTGTTTGTTTGTGTGTGCGTGCGGCCAGGATGGGCGCGAGTTAGAGCGCCATTGTGGCATCCTGATGTTGAGGAGGAAGCGAACCCAGGGAAGACGTCACGTAATTTTCTATAATTTTGCTTCCATTGTTAGCCATCACTACCATGACATCATGTCCATTTCTGTTTCAGGACACGCTTTTCCCTTTGTCTTTTCAACGACAAATAAACAGACTCTCTGACGCGACCTCAATGTGTCACTCATCCCAGAATTTATTTTGTTATTACTACATATTTTACATTCAGGACGGGATGATGCCTGTCATGATGTAGCTCCAGACAATAGGCAAGGCTAGTGAAGCCTCTGTCTGAGTCTCTATCTTGTTTTGCAGAGTTGCGGTCGCAGCTGAATGAACAGTTGCGGGCGCTCGATGGCCGCGTGGACACACAGACGGCCCTGGTGGGGGAGCTGCAGGATTGGTTCCGGCGTCGTGCAGAACTCCACCAGGACTATTCCTTTAAGCTGGACAAACTGGCCAAGTCCCTCCAGGCGAGGCACAAGGAACAGAAGTACAAGTGAGTGCCATGCTCTCCTACTTGTGAGCCTGTTGACCACTGATTTTGTAGAGTGAAGGCAGAGAATTGACTTATAAACATGAAATTTGATATGGTCACCTTAATAATGAGTCAGTCTCTCTCTCTCTCTCTCTCTCTCTCTCTCTCTCTCTCTCTCTCTCTCTCTCTCTCTCTCTCTCTCTCTCTCTCTCTCTCTCTCTCTCTCTCTCTCTCTCTCTCTCTCTCTCACCGAAAAATCAGAGAAATATATTTTGTTATTTTGTGTTCATTTATTTATTTATTTATTTATTTCCTTGCGGCTGTTATGGAAAGATTTGTGGAGAAAATAACATGTATTTCGTCATTATTACACAGATATTAATTCATAAAGGTAAAAATTAACAGGATATAAGTTGTGCTATTTTTTATCATAATCTTGGAAAGAGTTTTTCACACTTTTATATTTGCACATAACAGCATCTGTAGACTACCACTTTCATTTTGATGCATGAACAAATTGCTGTAATTCAAAGTGGTTACAGCTTCGTGTTATTTTCAGACGTGAACAGCTGCATCTGTTAAGTGTTTACAGCTGCTGGAATTCTTTAGTAAACCAGACAAGGAAAGATGCACGGGATCACGCTGCTATGGCTGATGTCTACCTCAACAACATCATTCCTCGGTTCACCCAGATCCAGGATGATGTACAGCGGATATACAAGAGGGTGAGATGCTGGTGGAGTTTTTGGTTGGAAAAGAAAACTATGTACTGCAATCACTTGTAGAGCTGAGCAATTTTAGTTACAGCATGGTGCACCTGGCTAAAAAAAAAAACATTTCTTTGGCGGTGCACTTGTGAGTGAGTACAATATTTGTAGGAAAAGTGCTTCAAAAGCCATAGGACATCACTCTTCAGTCTAGGTGGTTTATTGCATTAGTATATACATTCTTTGTTACTAACTTTTATCTTTTATGAACAAGTGCTGGATTTTCCTGATATTAATTTGTTGATTTTGTTACCTTTCAGTGTCGGGAAATTGGTTATGAAAGCCATGAGGAACTGCTTAAGGTATTGCATGAGCTCCACACCACCATGCGTACTTATCACACCTATCAGACAGAGTTCAAGAATGCTGAGACCAAACTACGTAATTTTGAAGCTCAGAGAAGCAAGTTGGAGCAGGGCATTCCTAAGGAGAAACTGGAAAAGAGCAAGAAATTTAGAGTTATTGAGAAGGAAATTCAGAAGGTAGTTATACTTACAGCATTATATTTCTTTAATTTTTTGAGGGCCAGGAAGGGTTATAAGAATTTCCACAAATTTCAATTAAAACTTAGAACCTGGATGTCTTACTCATTTGGTTTATGTAGGATTTTCAGTGAAGGATTTCCTTAACATTTACAGCTTTTTTTAACATTTACAGAGAAGTAACAAGTACATGGATGCCAAGCTGAAAGCGCTGAAGGCCCGTAATGAATATATTCTCTCAATGGACTCTGCCAATGCTGCCATTCATAAGTACTTTGTGGAAGATCTGTCTGACATTGTTGATGTAAGTTCAGAACACTAAATGATTATTCTGTCAGATGCTTTGCTGCCTTGATACAGTATATGTCTCTTTAATGGATCAGTTTAGTATTGAAGATAATGTATTCCATTTGTAATATTTTGTATCCCACAATCTATTGAAATATAAAACATTATGGTAGGTATTTTTGCCAGTATTATCAAGGAAGCCATTTTATACAGTTATTTTTATTTTATTTTTTTTTTTTCACAGTGCATGGACTTTGGGTTCCACAGCAGCATAGCCCGAGCCCTTAAGACCCATGTGTCTGGGCAGGAATGTATGCGAAGGAGTCTGCAGGGAGGTATTGATGACATAAATAAAACCATCAGCAACTTGGACTCTCGCTTGGACAAACAAAGGTTCCTGGAATTCAACAATGCTGCCTTCATGCTGCCCAAGAAGTTTGAGTTTCAAGGACATAAAGGGGATGAGGTGAGAGAGTTTGATGCTGAGGGTTTTTGTGCCAACATGATGACCTGTTGAGGTTTTCCTTAACCTGTGTTGAGTGTTGGCTGTGTGGTGCTCACTGAACCCTTCCATGTGTAAGAATGCCAGATTTTGAAGTGGAATGAACTGTTTGAGGTTTTCCTTAACCTGTGTTGAGTGTTGGCTGTGTGGTGCTCACTGAACCCTTCCATGTGTAAGAATGCCAGATTTTGAAGTGGAATGAACTGTTTGATCATGTATGTTTGCTTGTTATGATTTATCTTAACTCAGATTACCAAAATTTCTTATCCTTTGTAGCTTTCCTCTTAATACTTCAGTTTGATTTCAATATGTTTCAGCTTGCTTGCTTTCTTTTCTCCTTTGGGCATATATATACATTGCTAACACTTTTTTGGTTCTTGCACTGGTCCATTAACTGCTTTTAGGAACATTTTGCATATTCTGATATAAGTATTTTTTTATAGAAATGAGTGATATTAAGTAACTATTGCTTTCATCTGTGTTATAATCAGTGAACAGTGTTGTATAGCCATGAAATCTGGCACTGCAAATATTACAGAAAAGATAATTTCTCTTTAAGGTGTAGAATATTTACATAAAACAAACAAAAAAAAATATAATTTCAACAATCTTGCTGAGGATTTAGAATGCTGTTCTATATATTCACTATTTTGAAATGCTACAAAAGATTGTAGCTCAAAGCGTAGAATCTCTTGTCAAAGTATTTTGTGTTAATTTTACAAAAGAAGCAGAGAATCATTTTGAATTTTAACATGAATTGTAGCTTTTGCATTTCAGATGAGATTATATGTTCTAAATTTTTACTGCTTTATATTTTATAACTTAATTTAAAAGAAATTTTAATTGGTACTTGAAGAAAAATCAATGTTTAGATGGGAATTATTTTGCTATTATAGCTTGAAAAATATGTAGATGGGATTTTTATTTCTTTAAAGTTTTTCACCACTGCTTTGGGCTTTGAAATGGTACCTACCTCTTTTTCATTGCTTGCAGAAACATGAGCTTTAATATTTTCACCTTCAAGGAACCAGTATAAGCACAGCACAGCATTATATCTTCTGTAAAAATACCTGAATGTGTTTAATTAGCATGCTTATTCAATGTTACACCATGGTAATGTTCCACTGATGGTATCTTTCCTCAATTGGTTGTGGCACATATTTTCTAAATCGCTCTATGGAGAAGTTCTTGGCAGGCACTCACTGTGTAGTGCCAGACTCATGAGGATTCCACCACAACACAGGTGAACCAGGTGGTGGTGAACCGCCATGTCCAGGAGGAGATGGAGAAGCGCTATGCCCACCTTGTCTCCAGACTAACCAGCCTCAAGACAGAGTCAGAGGAGACCTGGAAGACCATTGAGACAGCAGAGAAAACCCTCATGGAGATGATCAACACACGGGATTATGATTGTGCTCACTACTTCGTCGATGAGCCAAGGCCGGACAACAAGCAACCTGAGTCCATAATGATCAAGATGAAGGCAGACCGTCAAGAGACTGAGGATTTCTATTTAAGTGTAAGTCTTACTTGTCTTGTTCTATTTTTCTGATCATATTGAGATTCTGTGGACAAGGATGGGAATGAAAGATAGTTGTAAATAATTTGCTCTCTATTTAAAGCTAATTTAACTTTCAGAAATTCCGTGAATATACTCTTGGAAGCAATCTCATAACTCGCTTACAAGCAAGATATGAGCTAATGAGAAAGGCACTTGGAGATGAGACACAGGCCTCCTCCTCCCCAACACCGACAAGGTCTGGTCTCTGTGACTTGTGTACTTTTGTTACAAAAGTAAATTTTGAAGTTAAATGTTCTCCAATACATAAAAAATTTGTTTATCATTGCATTGAAATTTGTGATAAGTTTCTAATAATATTTTCAAGAAATATCAAATCTATTGCAAAATCATTAGTGTTAATTTGTTATTTTGAAGGATGATCTGAAGTAATTCCTTGCTATTCCTGGAGTGAAGTAAATGAGGCATGAATGATCACCTTATAAATAACTTGCTTGATCCAATACAGGAATTTGGTGAACAAGCCACGTCGTCGCCGCATTGGACGCAACCCTCTGATGGGACAGCCCAAGCTCTTTGGAGGGTCCCTTGAGGAATACTTGGAGGCCACTGGTCAGGAGATTCCTCTCATCATGAAGTCTTGCATCAGGGTCATCAACCTATATGGTATGAAGATACTTTCTTTCATTACTGAATATTAGAGCTTCTTTTGGGGAAAGAATTAGCATGACAAGTCTGTTTTTATTATATTATTCTTAGATTTATTTATTGAAGACCTGATGGAGATTTTTTCCTGTTATGGAAAGATGTGTAGAGAAAATACCTGATATATATCATCATTAGTTAATACTTTTAACATATTACAAGAAAAAATAATTTAGAAATGTGGGTGATCATAAGAAAAATTATGGTAGCTGTTTTAGAATATGAAACTTGACATTTATCAGTGAAACAATCATGTTGAAAGCTCACAGTTGTGCAGATCCCACAGTTATGGTTACTGTATACTTACATGCAATATCTCCCTGCCAGGCCTGCACCACCAAGGGATATTCAGAGTCTCTGGATCTCAAGTGGAGATCAACAACTTTAGGGAATCCTTTGAGAGAATGGAAGACCCGCTAGCAGATGTGACTGATGCCTCTGACATCAACAGTGTGGCTGGTGTCCTGAAACTGTATTTGCGGGAGCTGAGGGAACCACTTTTCCCAACTGTGTTCTTTGATCAGTTTATGGAAATTGCTCGTAAGTTCATGCCTGTTAATACTGAAGAAACTCCACATGAATGCATTTGGATAATCATGGAATTTGAAAGACTAAACTGTTTTTTAACTCTGTCAAGTATAGCCATTTGTGTTTGGGATCAATGATAATATTTTGAGAGCAAGTAATTGCAGGCTGAAACAATGATGTGATTGTTAGTGAGCTTGAATCAACCAGTTAAGATCAATATGATTCCTAGCATTCATTTTCACATATATTTTTATTATTTTCTTAACAATGTTCACCATTACACACAATACACACTCCAATCTTTGTCTCCATCCTTCTTAGTCTTGTATCATGCTTTCTCTACCATGTATTCTAACATTTTATAAAAGTATTATATGAAGTTATATGAAGTTATATGAAGTTATGTTTCAAAAAAGGAATGAGTATTGAAATTAGCTTGTTAAACTCAATCTTTTGTTTCAGCTCTAGAGAAGAAACATGATTTTGTAGTGAAGATGAGAGATGTTGTGACCAGTCTTCCCCGCCCAGTGTTTGTTGTGATGCGTTACCTCTTCGCCTTCCTTAATCAGTGAGTCACTCACTGCTCTTGTCAGTGCTAGGATGTCCAGACCACATCAGATTTTTTTGTAATTTTCAGTGACCACCACATCCATCACTAATGTGTAAAGTTTTTAGCAAAAGAAGTTACAGAAAATAGAAAATGTTTCATTGGTGTGCTGAGTAAGGCTGTAAAAATAGAATAGATTGATAGGAGCATACAGAGGATCATAATAGTAGATTGGAATGAATTTTGTGATATTGAAGAACTGATACAGGATTAGACTTCTCTTTCTGAATGATCATTTATGAATTATATGTATTACTGAAATTAATCAAGTGACAGGTATGGTGTGGATTGAAGTGAAAGTCCTAGAGATAGAATGAAAATGCTGGGGTGTGTGATTGTTTTTATAATGCATTGTTTTAGTCATTAATTTGAATTATTTTCTGCTTTCTCCTTATATTTTTCTTTATGGCAAAACCTGTCTCTCCTTCAGTTTATCAGAGTTTAGTGATGAGAATATGATGGACCCATACAACCTGGCCATCTGCTTTGGCCCCACACTAGTGCCCATCCCTGAAGACAAAGACCAGGTATTTGTGTGTGTGTGTGTGTGTGTGTGTGTGTTGAAGATACAGATAGATAAAAGAAAAAAAAAGATACTGAGTTTGTGGTTTCTTTCAGATTATGCATTAATTAGCCTTTTCAGTGCAATATTGAATATGTTATATGTTGTTTTGACACTTCTCACTTATGTATATTCTTTCAGTTTTGCTTTCTTGATAATCATAAAAGCTTCTAGTGGCTGTGATATTCTTGTCTTTACATTTTCCCATTACACTTTTTGTGTACCA
Source organism: Scylla paramamosain (assembly GCF_035594125.1). NCBI lineage: Eukaryota > Metazoa > Arthropoda > Malacostraca > Decapoda > Portunidae > Scylla > Scylla paramamosain. The sequence continues at coordinate 4,588,948 of NC_087174.1, forward strand.
TATGCCATAGTAACAATTACATCAACTTACTAGGTTTCCAAATTCTCTTCAGGTTCAGTACCAGAATCTGGTGAATGAGCTCATCAAGAACATCATCATCTTTAGTGAGGACATTTTCCCTGGTGATGGCGGCCACGTCTATGAGAAGTACATTTCTCGTGACTCCATAGACCTGGAGGTGGAAGCTTGTGACGCACCGTCCGAGAATCCTGATGAAGTGGACTCAGAGCCAGGCCAGTCAGAGGATGGTGAGTGTCTGTCTGACCAATACTTACAGTTTCATTTGTAACTTACAGCTTCATCTTAAAATTAAGTGTGTAAAATTTTTATCCTTGTGCATATTGTGTATGTTCAGTGTACTTTGTAATAGTTGTCTGAGTCCTTGTGGTGCATCACAGTGTTGAAGAAAACTTGTCCTTGTAACTGTTCTTAATCCTAACTTTAGTCTTCCATGTTGATTAACGGTTCACTTGTTTTTGTGGTTATGATTCCTTGCCTTAAGTGGCACCTGACCCCTAAAAATAAAAAATAAAATAATAATAATAATAATAATAAATTTAAAAAATTGCTCCAGCCATGATAGATTAGCCAAAGTTTGTATAATAGAAAACATAAAGCAATTTTATTTATTTCTTACATTTTTGTAAGTCCAAGCTCATTTTGTTTTGGGAATTTTTTACTTCCAGTATTTTGTTTTATTATATTTATAACAAATTGAAAGAAAGACAACTTTCCCTGTTTTATGATTTTTCCACTGTATTAGTACACTTATGAACTATCCCACTAATGTGTTAGACACAGAGCAACACCTCTAAACTGAGTGTTTATTTCACCCCAGTAATAGAATTAGATATGAAAGTCCTTCAAATCTCATTATAGCAAGACCATTATTCTTGGCACTGCATCCTTCTAGTTTTGAAATTAATGTAATTGCTTTTTATACTCTAAAATGATCCACCACTTCATAAGTGATTCAAACATGTATATCTACAAATTCAGCTCGCAGTGTTAACCCTCCACATCAATTGCTGCTAGAGTAGTAATGGTGATCAGTATGGTAGTGATAGTAATGGTAATCCTAGGCCTATATCAGTTTCTCTCAGGGTGTATCTTAATCCATCTTGTAGTAAGAACACACACACACACACACTTTTACTGATATTATTCTTTCATTCTGTATTTTGAATTTTTATTTGTTCATCTGAGTTTAGAAATTTAGATGTTGGGTATGTTCACTCCTAGAAAGGCTGACAAACCATTACAGGCTCCTGATTTATCCACCTTCCTCACCAAATGTGTCTCACTGTGCCTACTAAACTTGGGATGGTTTTTTTCATTTGTGGATACTAAACTGCATTATTAATTTTGATATTTGAAGTAAAAATATAATGCTTTCCTTAGTGTGGAAAAAATATATAGAAGATATATTGAAATAGCATTTTTTTATTAATGAATACTGATTATGTTTCTCAGTATTCTTTGAATAATTATCCGAGTAAATAAAAGTCATATCCTTATGTACCACCAGAAAGTTTTTACAAATGAATACATTTTACAGATGAACACATTATGTAGTAAAGAATAATCAGAGCCTGTACTTTTACAGTTTTGTGTATAATTTTGGTGCAACTGTAAAATATGTATAACAGGGTTGTATATGTAGTCATACATTTTATGTGGACATTTGCTTGGCTCTATTTTTGCTTTTTTTGTAATTGTTGTTAATATTAAGATGCTTTTCTTGTTGCTAATTTATGTAGTTATTCATCAAAATATTTTATTGTGTTTGCATGGTTTTGACTATATGTGGCTTCCCTTGCAGATTCAGTATTTAGAGACAAAGATATTGCCCTTCAGATATTTGGAAGTAAGTTAAATTTTTATCATAGTTCCCAAGATTAAGCTTTCATAGAGTAAAAGTAAAGTATTTTTCATTAAAGCTGAAGTAATCTTAGATTGTCAGTTGACAGGAATAAAGAAAAAAAAATGCTGATTGTGTTCTTTGAGTTGGTTTTCTCTTCTTGAATATAATTTGTATATGGCTTGCATGAAACTGAATTATTTAATATTTTGTCTCACAAATTTAAGGTAGTGTCAGTGTTATTGTCTGCATGGTTTGCATGGCCATCAAACTGGATGAAGTCCCGTAGATCATTATTGTTGTCCAGATTAATTTCTTTGTACATGCAGAGGAAGTTAACACCATTTTAATGCCCTAAATTTTAATATTGATTGTATATTGAATATTCATAAATCTATAAAAGGAATTATAATACAGTATTGTTTGTCTCAGAGTGTTAAAACAGTTACAGTATGTAGCAAAATTTTGTTGCTTTCTCCCTACAATGAGATACAACTATTGTTGGCTTTTCAGAGATTTGTGGATTTTTTTTATCTCAATGCAGACTTGATAAGCAGTATTTTAAGAAATCTTATCAATATTCCATTAAACACTGATGGTTGTAAATTGCCAGCAGTACATAACTGTAATGGTCTTTTCTCTCCTGTGGAAAAACTATTATATTATGATCAAATATATTTATTGGAAGTCCCAAGCGAAGTTATCACAATGTCTAATATATATTTTTACTTTTACATCTTTACAGTGGTTGTAATTTTCTTATTAAAGAAAAAAGTTGTACAGAAGTGCATTTTTCAAAGATTAATCATTAATCACAAAGATTGGTTAAGCTTCAAAATTTCATTTATAATTATTCTTTCAAACAGAAAGCGAAATTTTAGAAGCCATAGCACAATTTGACTTCTTGGCTCGGTCTGAGCGAGAGTTGAGCTTCAACAAAGGAGACGTGCTGGTGCTGCACTCCCAGGTGTCCAGCGACTGGTGGCGCGGCTCATTCCAGGGCAAGCAAGGCCTCATCCCTGACAAGTACATCCTTCTAAAAATCAGGTGTGTTTTTTATTAAAGTTTTCATTGAATTCAGGTGTTTAGAAAAGGTGTCAAGAAAAAATGTACCAGCACCACCAGTTTTGCTGATATTTATTATTGTTATGTTAGTGTTGTTAGTGATGGGCTTGATGATAACAAAGAGGGCAGTGTTGCAAATGAACCTGCTCACTACATAATGAACACTGATAGTGATATAGTCTGTATTGACAGTGACACATTAATGGGATTATGGTTGAGACTGTCAGAAGCTAAAGATAATGACAAATGACACTGAGTTATAAAGACAAAAGATGGAAACACCTTCTAAATAGTGGCATAGTAGTTAGTATGCTCACTCACACCTGAGGGATTTCAGGTAAATTTTCAGCCAAGAGGAAACAGTTATCACATTATGGTTCTATTTCATTCAATTTCTTAGGGACGAGGACAAAGATCGTCTGAGTGATCGAGGTGCAGCAGAACAGCTACGAAGGCGTGCATCTTCATCCTCCGAGTCCATCCTGTCATCTTCCACCCAACAGTCCTCAGAAGGGGTGATAAAACCCACTGCACACAATGGAGCTGCCCAGGCTCCCCTCTCACCTTCTCCAGCATCAATGCAGAGTCAGGTATGTCCCATTGCTAACCTTGAGGCTGTGGTACTCAAATAAAGTGAACATAACAGGCTTTTGGCTTCTGTTGTGGTGTGATTAATCTAGGTCAGTACTGCAGTCACTGGCTTTTGCGCTGGCAGGGCTTGAGCATGACAAGTAAAAGAACAACAGAACAGTGAGGAACGTGATAATAAAAGTTAAATACTGCCACAATGTCATATTCATGACAAAACGGGAAATATTTATTTCCTATCTTGTCACGTGTATGATGTTTTGATGCACAGAATCGCCAGCACTTTTATTATCACCCCAGGACTCGTGTGCCAGCCCAGTGAGTCGCGATGGCCTGGGAGGAGCCTCCTCCTCGCTCGGGCTGGACTCTGGCGGGGTGTCAGACGGGGCACAAGCTGACGGGGGCCGCTCCACCTCTCCGCTGCCCAGCACCCCAGGGCAGGCCTCCCACTCCCCCACCCCCCCACACTCCCTGCAACATGGGGCTTGTCTCTCCCTCTCAGATGTGTCGAGTATCGTGTCTGTCCAGGAGGAGGTAACAGCATAGTTGGTGTGTTGGGCAGTTTTCTTGAGTTCTTTGGGTTATTATTTTTACTTTAGTTCAATTACTAGATCAAATATAGAGTTGGGAATCATGCAATATATTAGAGGGAATCAGAGTCCCATAGACCAGACTGAGGTTTGCTGAGAGCAGACGTAAAAGTTATATAATAGCTCCCCTTGGCATTTTATGTGGCCATTCTGTGCCCTCAAAATTTAACTTCCTTTGGCCAAGGAGAAGCTACAACCCCACTTGTCTTGGGAAGGAGATAATAACTCCAGAGATTGCATAATTTTGTGATATAACTAATCAACAGTAGTGGTAATTTACTAATGATGTCTTTTGACTTTTGATTATTGCATTTTTTTTTATTTATTTATTTATTTATTGCATTTTTTTTCTCATACTGACATTGGTGTGATTTGTTTTTTGAGAAACTCGTCAAAGTTTTTTGGTTTATCTGATAACTTTATGAACAACTATTATATATGAAAAGTGAAAGTTTTCCTGGGTTACATTAATACCTTTGTTTTTACCAGAATCATTGGAAAGAGCTGTCATATAATAATTTATGTTTTTGCTAATTTACTCTTGATTTACACCTATGTGCAGCAGAAGCAAAATTTCAAAATTTGGCTATATTGGCAGGAGAGAGTCAAGGTGATGTAATCTGCGATATGTCAACCTCATTTGTAATGTCCAGAACATTCTTTGGTATTGACAACCTTTTATATTAGTAAAGTAACAAAGGTTAAGCAACATTCAATTCATCATGCATTCAAAACAGTTCTGTGATGGAATATCAAAGTTAGTTCTGGAATTTCCTCCTTGAGATACTTCACCAAGGCTAGTATTCTGCTTTTGAGACTAGTGGAGAAAGCCTTTGCTCTTGTTCTGTACAAGGGTGACTATCGCAGGTTGTTCCATTATGTTATTGGAGTGAGCCCAAGCTGTGTACAATACAAGCCTACCTCCTGTGAAGCCTGCATGTCCAGCTTGACCACACTGCTCCTGTAGCTGCAATATCCTACTCCTCTCACTCTTGATCTTTAGCGATGTATTTTCTGGGCATCTGATTACTGAAATGCCGTTTTAATAATTTATTTATCTTTTGCCTATCACTGTTTAGCAAACTAGTGTCTGTCACCCAGCATATGCTTGGCAAGATACCACAACCCTCCACAATCCCTTATCTAGCCATTCAACAAATTGATGTTTACAAATCCAGATTTATGATTGTTTGTCAATAATGCAAAAAACAATCTACAATACTTAAATATTCATACATATTATCTTTAGACGTATTTATTATCTTTAGTCCACCCATTCCCCTCTTCCCCAAACTACGCCACCATATTCCTCTTGCTCTCATGATTGTATTATAATAGATGTGATAATGTCTTGTGATTATGCATATCCCCTTCCCTCCATGTTAGATGAGTGTCTTTACATTTTCTTATAAAATCAGCCCCTAAATATAGAATAAGAATTATGCTTATAGCTTTAGGGTTATTGTGTAATATAATAACAAGTCCATCTAATGAAAAAGTAAGGAGTATCTGACTTATTCATGACTTACTTAACTCATGTCTTGCTTCTTATTCATAACTTTATTGTTCTATATTGCATTTTATTAACAAAGATTACTGCTTGAAGTCACCTCTGTAAAATTTTCACATTCATTAGTTCACATCTTAACCTAATTATTTAATGAAAAAAATTCATGTTCCTATAAGATTTAGTAGGAAAAGATTTAGTTACTTGTCTCTGGAGTGAAATGACTGTGTGGACTGAATGGAACTGTGTTTGTGGAGCAGGACATTTTAGGTGGGGTGTAGTGGAGGGCTGATAGACATGCAGTGTGATGGAAAGGAAAAGAAAGGAACAAGATAGTGTAAGTGGAGGGCATGTGCATTAGTATGAGAGGTGGTGGTGATGACTTTTGAGAAGTACTTTTGTACCTGTGAAGCCCTGCTATCAAAAAATTCAAACAAGTTACAAAGGATCAGAAAATTGAGATTTTTTTTGACTTTACAGTAATGCAGTGCTGCACATCAGAGTACAAGCTTAGTGTTTGGCTTGATATAATTGACCTCTTTTCCCCTATTATGTTACTGCTTCACCTAGGAATGCATATTTATATTTTACCTTTTGTTTCTTCAAACATATCACTATATAGTTAGTAGCATTTAAATTCTATTATTCAAGGAGAGGGGTATAAATTTACTGATATGCAATGGGTATTGAGCATAAGGATTGGTGTCCTATGTTTCATATAGTCTTGTCCTTGAGTTCACCTAGAGTGATGAAAATCCTATTTTCTTATACCTTTCCTAACAGTGAGGATGCATGGATGACGTGCTGCTTGATTTTTTGAGTCTTTGAAACTTGATGTAGAAAAGTGGAGATGGTGAAAAACAACACTTCATTGTAGAGTTGCTCAGAGTTGCTAGTGTTGACATGGTTGCTTGGCTTATGAACCTGATTAAATACCTATGTGATTAATCCTTCTTGATTGTTTTGAATACTGGTTGATTTCCCCAATCCACAGAAACTGTTGTCTTGAATACTGGATGATTTCCCCAATCCACAGAAATTGATAACAGCAAGATTTGTGTACTATTTAAAAATCTATCTACCCTATAAAGAAGAAATCCCCTCAAAGGGAGATAGCTGAGTGATTAGAGGTGTGGGCTGTAGAAGAGTACAGTTTACTATTTGCCTTTTCAGTATTCACCTAGATATTAGCAACTCTATGCAAGAGAGTGCTGAAGGTGACGGTTATTGTTTTTGTATTGATGAATTTGAATAGTCTCTGTTTAAGTATTCATTAAGCATTAACTCTTATGGACAGTCTTCATACTCCCTCTTTTGGTGTTCCATTTGACAGATCACTTCCTGTTTCTTATATACCTTCTCTGCTTAGGGCAATTTTCTTATGGTGGTATAAGATGTGGATTGAATTCGTGGTGCTATTAATTGGTTCCATAAGTTATTATACTACAAGCAGTGTATAGCTCAGTTGATTCTATATTAACAAAGTACAAGACATAATTGCAATTAGTCTACTAGTTTGTGAGTATCTCATATGGGGGATAAGGGGTCAAGTCATATAGTATAAAGAATATTTTTTAAATGAATAACTAAAAAATTACTAACATGTGCTATCGTCTTTTTTGCCTCAGCTTTTGGCATGTGTAGTACTGCTTTATTTTTTCAAGTACCTGTTTGAGCAAATCCACAGGTAACAGCCCTACTGGCTGGTTGTTGTTGGTTCAAGGTATACCCTAATTATGCATCTAAGAAACTTGATCATTTACCTGCCTAAGAAGCAGAAATGAAGGATCTTCATAATTTAATATAATGTGAGTCATCAAAAGGGAAATTTAAGTTGGATTTCCAAAAAGCAGCAAGAGTTTATGGTGTAACTGAGGTGATTGAAAAGCTAAAAATAGAAAGTGTGTGTGTGTGTGTGTGTGTGTGTGTGTGTGTGTGTGTGTGTGCTGTCTTATTTATTTGTTCATGTTTTTATTTATTTATTTATTTTATTTATTTATTATTTATCTAATGTTTCTCTCTCTCTCTCTCTCTCTCTCTCTCTCTCTCTCTCTCTCTCTCTCTCTCTCTCTCTCTCTCTCTCTCTCTCTCTCTCTCTCTCTCTCTCTCTCTCTCTCTCTCTCTCTCTCTCTCTCTCTCTCTCTCTCTCTCTCTCTCTCTCTCTCTCTCTCTTTTCCCAACTCTTTAAAAAACATTAGTGGGAAGTCACACCCACATGCACAAATGCAGTCAACTCTGCTTTCTGTGCTCTTAATTGTTGAGATTAAGACAAATATTTTCCTTGGAGCTCTCTGACAGAGGCTTTGAAACAATGAGATTCTGGTCTAAACCACCACCCACTTGTTTTTTTTTTTTTTTTTTTTTTTTATACTGAAAAGTTATGCTTATACAGGTCAGTTTCAGCTGATGCAGGTAAGCCCCTGACAACTCTTGTCCCTACTCCTCTTACTGTGTGTGATTTATTTTCATTCAACAGTGGTTCTCCACTGCTTGTCTCATCACACATGGACACTCAGTTTTTTATTGTTTTTGTGATGGTTTGGATTCAAGCCATTGCATTACACCTCACTGCCTCTGTCAAGAAATTGAAGGAAGTTACTTGTCTTAGATTCCAGAAGTTAAAAGTGCTGAGTGATGAATTCAGCTTTTGAATGATGTAGTTCTTTTATGTATTAAAGAAAAGTTAATCTCAGACCTGTGTGTGTGTGTGTGTGTGTGTGTGTGTGTGTGTGTGTGTGTGTGTGTGTGTGTGTGTGTGTGTGTGCACTTTAGGAGGCAGTAATGGTATAGGACAGTAGATCAGTCAGAAACCTGAAATGAATACGTGTTGCATATTTTAGGAGGAATAGTTATTCAACTATGGGTCATTAAAGTTAATATACACATACACTCATTCAGCCTTTAAATTACTTTGTGTACAGGAGGGAGTTTTGCATCTGGATTGATGCTTGGCTGAATATAGTAGAAAATATGATGGCACAGAATGAAAGTGGTCCACGACCATACCACGATGAAAGATCTGCCTCTCGTCCATTCAGCGAAGTTTCCCAACATTCGGTCTGGTTAGTACTCAGATGGGTGACCACTGGGAAAACCAGATGCTCCACGTTTTTTAGGTAGTAGATCAAATGGCCTCAGTCACCTGCGGACCATTACCTAGGCCCAGCCGAGACTGATCCTTTGAGTGATGATTTTGGCATGAGTCTTTTGTGTTAACTATGGCTGCTTCTAACTTTTCATTGTTTGTCTTATTTGTGAATTACTTTATGATTTTATCAAAGTGAATATTTGAGAAGTTGTTGTTATCATTATTGTTTTCATCATCATCATCATCATCATCATCATGAATACTTAAGTAAATGTGTAATTCTTACACTTTGTTTATTTATTTACTCATTTTTTTATTATTCTTGTGTCTTCATTTATTTCATGTTCTGGTCCCATAATGGCTGCCAACTCACATACATGAGGGAGGGCTTGTTGTATTCAAAGATACTTTCATTTCTACATTTGTCATAGGTGTCTTTTTCATCACCTCTCTCTTTGAATATACATATATCTTGGATCTTAATCTTACTTCTTTCTGCCTTGCAGTTTTTATCTCCTTGTACACAAAGTACTGTTGGCCAAATTCCTCATTAAAGGTGTTGAATGTTGACTATCATATAAATGTGCTATTTAAGAGCTGACATTTTTGCTGCTAAATAAGCTGCATTGCAATAGAGTAATCAAGAACTCCTAAACTGTCTAAAAGTATTATGAACAATGATGTAGAAAACAAAGTCAAAATAGTTTGAAGATAACCTTACATTTTTTAAGTGGTATACATTACCCATTAGGAAAACCATGATTGACAGTGTTCCTTCCAATTGTTGGACACATCCGAGGTGACCAAGGTCAATTAATCTACAAAGTACCATTAACTAATGAGGAAAAATTGCTATGGATTAACTGTACACTAGTTGTTTGGCCGTGGTTCAGTATCCATGAGTGTATGTGAATGACGTAATCTGTTTTTTCTCTCTCTCTCTCTGACTTAATTTAAGTATTAGGTAATTTGTGATATGAAATGAGTAGTACCTCTGTAGCTTTTGTCAGGTCTATTAATGCATTTGGATACTTTATGTAGTTATTCCCAGATATTTTCCCTGTAAGGTATGCTGGTGCTAGTAGCGCTGCAGCTTGTTGAGGTGGTGCTGGGTGCCTACACTGATTTGCCCTAATTTGATCCTTGCTTTCAGTTACCTTGAGCAGATGAAGTCATCACTACATCAACCTGTGCTCATGCTTGTGTCTTTTATTTCATGTTCTTGTTGAAAGAGTGTATTTGTGTGTGTGGGTGCATTACATTACTAGAAAATATTCCATATTTATCGAGCTATCATTTCTGTTACTATGTTTCTGGTACTGTATCCCAAAACATATTAGAATTATTTTGACAAATATTTTCTGAAAAGGTACTAGTCCCAGTGTTTCAGCTTCTTCATGCTAAAATTTAATCCTCTCTGGGATTCAGTTAACATACAGTAATTTCACTCCCCCCTCCTTGTGGATTATATTAATCATAGACAGGAAGCCTTAGTGGATGAAGTTGATTTTAATTTTTCCTGTGCATATTCCTTATGAAGATGTCTAGTGTCATTTCTGGTTAAGTATCTATGTGAATTTTTGTCTGAGTTAATGAGTAATATTTTCAAGTAAGTTTGAATAGTATGTCTAATGCTACACTTGGAAGAGTAAAATACGTTATGAAGAAATGGAACTTGGTTCAAGATCAGTGAGATGATGATACCACAATGAAAATGTCTGCCCATTTAAGATGAAACAAAGAAAAATGCTGTTAAGTTTATGTGCCAGAGCATCCTCTTATATTTGTCTTTCTTTCCTAGACAAATTTTAAGAATGCTTGAGTGTCTTACTGTTTTCCAAAGCAGACTATAGTGAATAAAATTAAAGAAGTTCTATATGCTGTTTTACATCAGAAGAAAAATCTATTGAGCTGCATTAATCTTGTATCATTTGCTTCATAGTTCAGCTTTTTCATCTGTATACTTCAATATTATTCCAAAATTTTCAGGTAATTCTTTATACATAACATGTTTACATCTTAAGTGAATAATACCTTCAGTATGGTTTGACTTTTATTATATAACATTTGGTCTAATATTTTCATTCATCCTTGCAAACTATCAAAGAATTTTTCATTTTGAAATTGTCAACTATGCTGCTGAAGCAAACTTTACTGTATATTTTGTGCATCACTTATTTTACTGTTAACTGTAATTTTACACATCCTATTCTCTCTCAAATCCCATGGCTGAATAATCAGGGATATTGATATATTCAACAGATTTATGGAATAAATACAAGTTTTGGTAGTTTATTTGTGACATTCTCTTCACTGGGTTGTAGACTTATTATTGCAGATTTGACATTAGTATATTTCTCTCATGATAAAATTTATCTATCTACAGAGTGCTGATGGAGATGCACATATAGAGATTGTACAAAAGGAAAATTCATATCTTGCTGTAACAGTCTTTTCTAACAAAAGTGTATTTTCTTCTGCCCTACAGGAGAGACTCTTCGTCGGTAGTGAATGCTCTCTGCAGGTCTCCATGCAGGGTGAAGGTGGAGGTGCTGCCACCTCCTCCCCCTCTTCCCCCCAACCCACCCAGCATCCCTCCTGCCCCCTCCTTGAGCCGGTGACCCAGTCTGTGGCCCCTGCACTGGTGGAGGAAGCAAATGAAAAAGCCCAGATGGAGGAGTCTCCGAAGGGCAAAGACCTGGAGCAGTTAAGCTCCAGCATGATAAATTCCTCTACCAGTGGTGACTCGGCAATCCGGGGGCCACTTTCTCACAGCATGTTAGAAGTTCATGATGACACAGGAGAGCGTGGAATTGGGGGCCAGTGGGAGCAGAGGCCTAGGTGTCCCTCCCAAAGCTCCAATTTGTCATCGAGTAGTTCAGAAGAGCGGCTCAATCACTCTTCACCCTCGCCTCGCACATTCTTGGAGCGACGGGCTAAGTTGAAACCAGCCGCTGGAGCTCCTGATTTGGTGATGGATCTTCCAGTTACACCACTATCGTCTTCCCCAAAGGAGCATGGTGGCCTCACTAGGATACGACGCCCCTACCTTACTCGTGAAAGTCAGAGTTATGATAGTTCTTCCTCATCGGGGGGGTCATCACCAGGCACACAGTCTCCAGACATGACTGGTGGTGAAGTATTTGCTAAACAAAATTTGAACACACTGAAGAAAACACCAGCCCTAAAGACTTTTGGGAGTTACAGTACTGATGCTCAGACACAGACTTTTATTGCACACAAATTAACTCCCTCTCTCAGTTTAGCTCAAAGGAACACTGAGGCTACAGAGTTAAGGATAACGGAGGCAGAAGAACCTGTTTCAGTCTCAAGCATTGTTCGTGCTTTAGATCCTGCCATGCAAACTGTGGACTCAGAGGTGCGAAGTGAACGTAAAGTATCCTCTGAGGTGCGGGTGGAAATCAGGTCAGCCTCAGATAGGCCACCAGAGGGACCTGCACCTTCCACCCCAAAATTGGCAGCAAGGTACCTAGAAGCAGTGGCATTATCAACAGGTGGGACAGGGTCAGCTTCTAAGCCACGTGTTCGAGCAAAACCATCTGTTCTCAAGAAGCCTTCATTAACAAGAGGATCACCTGAACCTGAACCATCAAAATAAGTTATTAGTTGCAAGAGCAAAGAAGGCATGGTTTTACTTTCTTTTGTAGAATTGGCTACATATGAATCAGACATTGAAAAATAATGTTGTATTCAGTAACATTTGTGAATTTGAATATGATTAAGTAATAATGTGGCTTTTACCACATATGGAAATTGTTTTGTTTTGCTAGAGAGTGGATGTGAGGGAACATTCCCTTCCCCTTCTCCCATAGGATGCCTAATTTATATCCATTGACAATTTTCTTTGTATAATATGACAATCTCAGTTCCAGAAAATTCTAGTTAAAGTTTTAGCATTAAGCATATCTTTGTAGATGAACCTTATTTACTGTGAATGAAACTTCTATTACTGTACCTCATAATGGGGGACAGAATATACCATTGTATATTGTGCTGACCTGGCAGGAGTTAGATACAATGCCTTGTGTAACTTAAAATTGTTATCAAGTATTCCCTTCAAATACTGTTCAACTGATTAGTAATGGTGTATTGGCAAGAATTGATACTGTATAGAATGTAGTGAGAACCAGACAGCAGAGGGTCACCAGCATGGCACATGTAATGCCTGCTTGGATGAGGTGAACAAATTGCTCAAGGTCATGGTGCAAGGGCAAGGAAATGATTCTTCCAATGGCATTTCTTTTACTCTAAGCAGTATTGGTGACATCTTCAGCCTTTAGTCAGTATGTATTAAGGTTGGTTGGTTAGGTCACTAGCAAGAAAACCACGAGAAGGGTAATCAAGGCCAATTTATCTGTCAGTGTTGTGGAGCTGAAATGAAGAATTCAGCAAAAATTTACATCAGTATTAAATTCATAGTTCAAGTCCACTAAAATTACATATGGATGTATGTATGTATGTGTGTGTAAACTATCTAGTGTGTGTGTTCATTGCATTTTTAGACTGGATAATCATCATGTGCACTTGATTGCACCATCTGGAAGGTACTAACCTAGTCAGTGGGACAACAGTTTGGGTATTAAGTAACCCCAGCAGTGTGTAGAAACTTCAGAACAGCGCCTGTCCAAATGGGAATGGAATATTTTCTTACAGAAATTATATACAGACTGAAGTGCTTTATACCAGATGGTGTTAATACTGATATTGAATGGTGCTTTTGTGGTGATGAAATGATAAAGAATATGATCCCCACAGTAGGATGTGGGGAACTGACAGAAAAAAAAAAGGGGGGTGGGAATTTAGGGAAGGGCTCAATATAGTGTAAACTTTGACAAACCATTCCTGTACATACACTGGGTGAGAATGGTGAGTGAGCGAGCTCGAGTTGTGTTGACAAGGAGCAGTCCACTGCACAGTGCTGCACCAGGAATGCCAAAACGCTTCATACTTGAGCTTATTGAAATTCCAGGAAACTGCTCATCCTACTCATGTTTGTAAACATACCAAACGATTAAGATGTAAGTGAATAGTTTATAGTGAAGCATGAAGCACAATTATGTGATACATGATAAAGGACCAATCTGCTAAGTGCTTATTTTCCTATACGATAACTGTAGTGACAGAAACGTTATTCTTTCCACTCTAGCAGCCTGTGGATTTAAGAGGTCCACTTGTGGATTATTGAATTTTAGACCTGAAACTCCTATAATGTAAATACATGTATAATTTCTCCCATGTCCACAACCCATGACACAAGGGCACACAGCTGAGGAAGGTCATTGCCGTGAACCCAATCATGGTTGTGGAGAGAATTTTTGGTGGCTAGTGTGTATGCTCATCACAAATCATATATATATATATATATATATATATATATATATATATATATATATATATATATATATATATATATATATATATATATATATATATATATATATATATATATCACAAACTTGCTAAATGTGTTTCAAGCATCGTGTAGAGTGCAACAGAAATTTCCCATGAGGAAGTACTCATGAAACCTGGTGTGGTAACAAGACTGGCGAGAAATGCGTGTGCAAGCAGTCTATTCAAAGGAAAGCTTGATGAATTCTTTATACTGATATGGAAGAAAATGTCTTTGTTATCCATTTATGGCTCCATATTATATTTTGAAATAACAAAAGTTTGCAACTTGTTTGCCATTTTATTAGGTGGTTATACAGTACCTGCCTTGTTTGGTAGGAACTGTGGTTTCTGGTCACTTTTACTGTAAATGTTACTCTAGTGAAAACTTGAACTGACTTAAAATCTTAGAAATATTTTTTTTTATTCAGAAATATAATTTATTGCTCTTATTTTATTATCAAATTCATTTTTATCCAAGTCAGGTATAGGACAAATATTCTGAAGTGTTTGAAACATTTTTAGTTTGTTGAAAATGTCAAAAGTACCATATATCTAAGTAGTATTCTGATAAAGATATGCATGTTTAGCCATGTTATGTGAACAAGTACTCATGGACGTTTAGTACTGCCCAAGTTAAGTATACATATAAATCAACCTCTCTATAAATAGTTAATGGATGGATCTGAATGAGTTATAGATGGTTCATGTACATACTGATAACAATATATGAGATATTGAAGTATAAATTTGTGTAAAACTTGTTAGTGTCGCTAAAAGTTAAATTACAATCACTGCAGAATTAGCCTTTAGTGTGTGTGTGTGTGTGTGTGTGTGTGTGCATATATATATATATATATATATTATATATATATATATATATATATATATATATATATATATATATATATATATATATATATATATATATATATATATATATATATATATATATAATGACAGAACAAAGAATGGTGATTTATGTACTGCAGGCTGCAGCAATTAATTCTCCTTCAGCACAGTGAATGAACTTTTAGTCATGTATGATGTCACTTGCTCTGTATGCGAGTTGACTTACTTTGAAAACCAGTAAGGTCTCTCTCTCTGCATTTTGTTTGCATTTGAATTTTCCAGATTAATTTAATCACATATATATGTATAGTTCTTGTGTGTGTGTGTGTGTGTGTGTGTGTGTGTGTGTGTGTGTGTGTGTGTGTGTGTGTGTGTCAATAGCATGGTGGACAAGTTCTGTGTGTTTGAAATTGAGTTGACATTTTATGTACTTTATTATTTATTTATTTTTTATTATTTTTTTTTTTTATCAACAAATTTCAAGAGAGAATGCAACTATCAATAAGAAGAGATTGTCATGGTGAGAAAATCTTCCACAACACGTACTTTAAATAAAGGATGAGATATGTTAGTGTTTCACAGCATGTATTCTTGTAAGAATTGGCATATCATTGCAAGATGAATGTGATGAGCAAGATACAGCATTTGCAGTGTAACATGATAAAAAGTTTGTGATGTGTGTTAATGTTACAGTGAGTGATACATTCAAACATAAGGCTTGCCATGTTGACAGTGCAAGATAAATTGTTGAATGGTGTATTGTGTGAAGTGGTGTCGCCCTTGTGTCTGGGAAAGCCTATTTTTGTTCATGTTCTATTTGCTTCTTTCCTAACTTGTTGTCTCATCATATTTTCGTTACGAGACTACAAGCCTTAAATTGTACTATTTTACTTGCAGTGTTACAAAATAATACAATATTTTGAAAGTAAGGGCATTATTATTTCCCACATTATTTGGATTGCACGTGATCATTGAGACTGAGTGAGAACACACTCTGGGAAGTCAATCTGTCCAGTTACCATTATGGTCAGCCAGACATTCATTATGAGCAAGGGCAAATGTAGTCTGCTTAGCTTGAAAATATAATTGGATAGGCTGTGAATGTCATTATAAGAAAAAAAAGTGTGTGTGTGTGTGTAATATATATATATATATATATATATATATATATATATATATATATATATATATATATATATATATATATATATATATATATATATAAACTCTCTTCCTCCACACAAAACTACAAGCACCTAATAACACACTTAACTCAAAAATTTTAAAATCATCATGGCGACTCCTACACCAGCCTCGGAGTCCCCATCTGGGGAGGGGACTATAAATGTCCCCAGGTCGGACTGCCTTTCTGTCGACGACCCTAAGTGTATTGACACCCCCCTCAACTTTTTCTTCATTAACCTCTGCAACATTCGCGGTCTAAGATCTAATTTTCAATCTGTAGAACACCACCTCTCCTCTTCTAAACCTCATCTTCTTTTCCTCACTGAAACTCAGGTGTCTGAGGCAACTGACAGTAGCCCCTTTTCTGTTCCCTCCTACTTTCTCTATCCTCATTTTCGATCCAAAGCTGGATGCTGCGTTTATGTGCGCAATGACTTAACCTGCTCTCGTGCCCACGCTCTTGAATCTTCCGAGTTTTCCACCATCTGGCTACGACTAGAGTCACTCTCATACTAAATTTATCTGTGCTGTATACCTCTCACCTAACTCCTCTGATTATAAGAAATTCTTTGACTACTTAACTTCCAAAGTGGAGCACATTCTGACCCTCTTCCCTTTTGCAGAGATCTCCATTCTTGGAGACTTCAATGTTCACCACCAGCTTTGGCTTTCCTCTCCCTTCACTGACCATCCTGGTGAACTAGCCTACAACTTTGCTATCCTCCATGACCTAGAGCAATTGGTGCAACACCCTACTCGTATTCCTGACCGTCTTGGAGATACGCCCAACATTCTTGACCTTTCCCTGACCTCTAATCCTTCTGCTTATGCTGTCACCCTTTCTTCTCCGTTGGGCTCCTCCGATCACAATCTCATATCTTTATCTTGTCCTATCACTCCAATCCCTCCTCAGGATCCCCCTAAGCGAAGGTGCCTCTGGCGTTTTGCCTCTGCTAGTTGGGGGGACCTGAGGAGGTATTTTGCTGATTTTCCTTGGAATGACTACTGCTTCCGTGTCAGAGACCCGTCTTTGTGTGCTGAGCGCATAACAGAGGTGATAGTGTCTGGCATGGAGGCATACATTACTCTCTTTTTTTCATCCTAAACCTTCTAAACCTTGGTTTAACACAGCTTGTTCTCGTGCTATACATGATAGAGAGGTGGCCCACAAAAGGTACTTAAGCCTTCCATCACCAGAATCTCATGCACTTTATATTTCTGCCCGGAACCATGCCAAGTCTGTTCTCCAACTAGCCAAAAACTCCTTCATTAACAGAAAATGTCAAAACCTTTCAAGATCTAAATCCCCTCGTGATTTCTGGCATCTAGCCAAAAATATCTCCAATAACTTTGCTTCTTCTTCTTTCCCTCCTCTATTTCAACCAGATGGCACCACTGCTATCACATCTATTTCTAAAGCTGAACTCTTTGCTCAAACCTTTGCTAAAAACTCTACCTTGGACGATTCTGGGCTTGTTCCTCCCTCTCCTCCACCCTCTGACTACTTCATGCCACGTATTAAAATTCTTCGCATTGATGTTTTCCATGCCCTCGCTGGCCTAAACCCTCGGAAGGCTTATGGACCTGATGGGGTCCCTCCTATTGTTCTCCGAAACTGTGCCTCCGTGCTTGCACCTTGCCTAGTCGAACCCTTTCAGCTCTGTCTGTCAACATCTACCTTTCCTTCTTGCTGGAAGTTTGCCTACATTCAACCTGTTCCTAAAAAGGGTGACCGTTCTAATCCCTCAAACTACCGTTCTATTGCTTTAATTTCCTGCCTATCTAAAGTTTTTGAATCTATCCTCAACAGGAAGATTCTTAAACATCTATCACTTTACAACCTTCTATCTGATCGCCAGTATGGGTTCCGTCAAGGCCGCTCTACTGGTGATCTTCTGGTTTTCCTTACTGAGTCTTGGTCATCCTCTTTTAGAGATTTTGGTGAAACTTTTGCTGTTGCCTTGGACATATCAAAAGCTTTTGATAGAGTCTGGCACAAAGCTTTGATTTCCAAACTACCCTCCTACGGTTTCTATCCTTCTCTCTGTAACTTCATCTCAAGTTTCCTTTCTGACCGTTCTATTGCTGCTGTGGTAGACGGTCACTGTTCTTCTCCTAAATCTATTAACAGTGGTGTTCCTCAGCGTTCTGTCCTGACACCCACTCTCTTCATATTATTCATTAATGATCTTCTAAACCAAACTTCTTGTCCTATCCACTCCTATGCTGATGATATCATCCTGCACTTTTCCACATCTTTTCATAGACGTCCAACCCTTCAGGAGGTAAACATATCACGCAGGGAAGCCACAGAACGCTTGACTTCTGATCTTTCTAAAATTTCTGATTGGGGCAGAGCAAACTTGGTATTGTTCAATGCCTCAAAAACTCAATTCCTTCATCTATCAACTCGACACAACTTTCCAGACAACAATCCCCTCTTCTTCAATGACACTCAACTGTCCCCCTCTTCTACACTGAACATCCTCAGTCTGTCCTTTACTTATAATCTGAACTGGAAACTTCACATCTCATCTCTAGCTAAAACAGCTTCTATGAAGTTAGGTGTTCTGAGACGTCTCCGCCAGTTTTTCTCACCCCCCCAGCTGCTAACTCTGTACAAGGGCCTTATCCGTCCATGTATAGAGTATGCTTCACATGTCTGGGGGGGTTCCACTCATACTGCTCTTCTAGACAGGGTGGAATCAAAAGCTTTTCGTCTCATCAACTCCTCTCCTCTAACTGACTGTCTTCAGCCTCTCTCTCACCGCCGCAATGTTGCATATCTAGCTGTCTTCTATCGCTATTTTCATGCTAACTGCTCTTCTGATCTTGCTAACTGCATGCCTCCCCTCCTCCCACGGCCTCGCTGCACAAGACTTTCTTCTTTCTCTCACCCCTATTCTGTCCACCTCTCTAACGAAAGAGTTAACCAGTATTCTCAATCATTCATCCCTTTCTCTGGTAAACTCTGGAACTCCCTGCCTGCTTCTGTATTTCCACCTTCCTATGACTTGAATTCCTTCAAGAGGGAGGTTTCAAGACACTTATTCATTAATTTTTGACCACTGCTTTGACCCTTTTATGGGACTGGCATTTCAGTGGGCATCTTTTTTATTAGATTTTTGTTGCCCTTGGCCAGTGTCCTTCCTACATAAAAAAAAAAAAGAAATATATATATATATATATATATATATATATATATATATATATATATATATATATATATATATATATATATATATATATATATATATATATATATATATATATATATATATATATATATATATATATATATATATATATATATATATATATATATATATATATATATATATATATCATAAACTTATCAAATGTAATTGAAGTTAGGTTCTTTACAGGAATTTTTATTGCCTTTAATTACTGCAAGAAACTGCTGCGTCACTAAGTGCCAGAGTGAGGCCCTGATTAAAGTTAGTGTAATTACTGCAAATGTAGTCGTGGCTCCATGCATCAAGCATCGCCAAGCGCCACGTTAGTCCTGCTAGCAGAAGTCGAGGACTATCTTCAAGTCTCAAAGCGGCCATGGTGGAATATACCAACTGAAAAGCAAGTGCACTATTAGTTTTCCAATATCCTGTGCACATAATTCTCCATACACGGTTACCATTTCCCGTACTGCGAAAGTATCGCAGATCTCGGATGGCGGGTTTCTAAGCTTCATTAACTCTTGAAATTTAGCCATACATCACATTGTTAGTTATTACACCTTAAGTGGGTCACCTTGTTTTAGTGACGACCAGCTGACATATTATAATTCGTCATAATCCAGAAGATTTAAACATTTAAAACATTTAAAATTCAACTAAACATCTCATTGCTAGATCACATCAACTAATAATGAAAGATGAGGTTTCAAAACTTGTGGTACACCAAAGAGGCCTGTACATGAACCCGTCATGCGAGGGCTGTGATGCAAAGCATTACGGTACTTTTTTTTTTTTTAAGGTTAACTTTACATATGACAAGGGATAGACGAAAATTGAAAGAAAATAATATAAAAATTTCGTATATTGTGCTAACCAAAAATTTTCTATCAATATTTCTGAAGAAAGTGGCTTCGGAGCCGTGAAGCACGAGGATGCCAGCTGAGAGGCAGTCTGCACATGGCGGCGCCTCGAGGAAGCAGCAGGTGGGAGAAAAGTTCCAGCGTGACGTCACCTCCAGCAGAAGGTGAGGTCTGTGTAGGAGATAATGGTTGAGGGCGTCCTGGTCGTGGCGAGGGGGCGGTGTAATGGCACCAAAGTTTAGTATGGCGCTGCCCAAGCCTCCTCCAGGCAGTTGGCGCAGACGTGTCAAGTTAGCCACCATAACGCCCGTGTTGAGTCCCACGCTGCCTGCGAAGGGTCGCTTGGGAGTGTCGAGTAGGTACTGAGGTTCGGGGGCCAGGGCCAGGGCTTGGCGGGGACCCATGGAGTGTAGCAGCCACCACAGCTCTTCGGCAGGGCCCAGAAACAACACGTCCGTGTCCACGTACACTGCCGAGTCTTGGTCAGGAAGCGCCTCCGCCATGAATTGTTTGGCCCACGCACACGGCCGCCAGTGTCCCTTGATGACGGGCTCGTCCCGCGGCAGCCAGATGGGCCGGTGCTGCAGGAGGAGGCGGCTGCCGGAAAAGACGGTGGTGAGGTTGAGCACTTTGTTGAAGGTGTCACGAGTATCGGTCATTACAATGATGCGCCACAGTGGAGACTTTGTAAAGTAAAGTAAGGTTTTTAGCATGGTAGTGAGCTGCTCGGCCTGCCTTGACCACGATTGTACCCTCTTATCAAGTGTCATGTTGCTGGACGATGCCTCGCTACCCTGAACGGATTGACAGATTGCTATTACCATGGGTGCTTCCAAAGACGGACTGCCATATACTATTAATTGGGATGTATTATTGATGGTTCCATGTTTTGGTTTGATGCTTTTTGGACAAAGTAGAAAAATCATGCAGCTCATTATGTAAAATAATGTAACGAAGATCAGTGGTGCAGTAACTCTGCAGCCACGCCTCATGGTTATGTCTTTACTAAGATCTTTCATTTCAAGGCGACATACACCACCTTTGATAATGTTCTTTTACAACGACTCACAGTGACGTATCTCAACTCCTTTGCCGGACTTTTAAGATTTCTCATATCAGTAATGCGTCACACCTCACGTTTTTACTGCTCCAAATAACGGATTTTCACATAATATTGTGGTTTTGCTGTTGTGGCACAAGCTTTTCCCTCGTTTTGTACATTATATTCCTTGGTTTTCACGGTTTGCTCCCCCCATTTCCCACCCCCGTGTTGATGGAGTTCTCTCGCCACACTGCCACACGTGTGCGTCTGTGTAGGAGTTAACTGAACCGCGCCACGTCAGCAAGTCATTTTCGCCTGTCTTCCTTTCCTCCTCTGTACTGGTGCCACTGAATCTTCCTCTTCTTCTTCTTCTTTTTTTTTCTTCTTCTTCTTCTTATTATTATTATTGTTATTATTATTATTATTATCATTATTATCATCATCATCATCATCATCATCATCATCATCATCATCATCATCAGCAGCAGCAGCAGCAGCAGCAGCAGCAGCAGCAGCATCATCATCATCATCATCATCATCATCGCCGCCGTCGCCGCCGCCGCCGCCGCTGCTGCTGCTGCTGCTGCTGCTGCTGCTGCTGCTGCTGCTGTTGCTGCTGCTGCTGCTGCTGCTACTACTACTACTACTACTACTACTACTACTACTACTACTACTACTACTACTACTACTACTACTACATAACTCCCGGCGAGAGTTCAGGATCCGCAGTGCAAAAAAAAAAAAAATCGGAAGTTCTCATAATACCGAAAATGTAATGTTATTTTTATATATTGATCTATTTATTGTATTTTCTTTCTTTTTGTCTACAATACTTAATCCAAAGAATAGTAGTAGTAGTAGGAGGAGGAGAAGGAGGAATATTAGTAGTGCGTGGATAAATGAGATACTATGGCAAAGAATATATCAACAGTTAATAAAAATGAGGAAGTATGGCAAGGAGTATTTCAGAAGTCACTCGTAAGTTTTCGAGTTATCTGAACTAAGGGAACGTCTGCAGCGACATTACGAAACACTCCGTTCCACCTGTCGTGTGGAAAGGGCCGCTACCATACCTGTGATTCCGTCTCCTTTCTTTTTATTCATACGCCCTTTTCCTCTAGTGTATTCATTACAGTAATATGTTGAATTTATTTACTTATTAGCATATTTAATGATGAGTAAACTTGATATTAGTTTGTCTCTTAGTAATATTTGTATTTTTCACCCCCCCTTTTTTTCATTCCACAGCGTTCTCGCATTTTCTCAGTTTTCGAAAATCTGTCAGCTCATTTATATATTGGCCACCACCACTTTCTATTCAATTAACGCTTGTCTTGGAGATCGATATACATTATTCTTAGCCATTGTTTTAGGCACTGGTACAAAAAACTGACAAAGCGCCTGTCACACAAGATTACATCCATGAACTAATTATACGTGTTCTAGATACTTCCAATATGTGTTCCTCCCTTTCACAGTATATTCAAGGCCACAGGCGTTCTTATAATGTCGGCCACAAGTGTTGGATGGGGTGCGCGAATTATGTGACGTATGTATGCATGTAGGCACCTCAGCCAATAGGTAAGGGAGCATCAATAGCTTCGTTAAGATAGAGAGGGAAAGAAGGAAGGGGAGTTTCAAATAGGGTTTATTGATATGTGCGAAAAAGAAATATTGCATATACTTAGCTCTTGGTCACCTGGTTTTCCCATAGCAACGCTTTTATGTTCCCCAATGATAATATTATCGTGTCCTACTTCATCTTCCTTTGTAGGAATGAAAAAAAAAAATCACTATTAGACATTTTAAATTACAAGAATCCCATAAGACTGGGTGGTGTGTTAAACAGTAATACATTAAAAGCAAAGGTTAGTATGAGAGAAAAACCTCGACAAGAACATTTGATCCTCGTAACAGAGATATCGTAAAATTTATAGAAAGCAAGTTCACTAAAGTCCTCTACTTGACCATGATATAAGATTGTGCCCTGATGGCCATGACGTTTAGAACAGAGGTGAGGAGGATCTGGTCAGGCCGACGGAGGCAGCTTGAGGGTGGTGGCCATGGCTGCATCGGCTAGGCGGAGCGTGAGGGCGTGATTCAGCCCAGAGTGGTTGCTGCAGGGGAAGATGTGCGCCCAGTAATCAGCCAGGGAAAGATGACCCTCCACCTTCGTTAGCAATAACCGTGGGTCGTCCCCCAACCGTAATCGTGACAGGTTTGTGTACATCACCTGACAGCGAGAACAAATGTTACGTTACCAGTGAGTCCTGGTTGTATTTCAGATCTACTTAAGACGCCATGAACGATGGCATAAAAAAAAAAAAATAATAATAATAATAATAATAAAATAAAACAGTAATTCAGGTAAAGGAGCAAGGTTATCATTGACTTATAGTGACAAATATTTCATTTTCTCACTAAACGAACCAGAAACTTCCTGTCTATGAATCTGAAGAAGGATGTGCCTGCACCATGCAGAACGAGGATGCCAGCTGAGAGGCAGTCTGCACATGGCGGCGCCTCGAGGAAGCAGCAGGTGGGCGAAAAGTTCCAGCGTGACGTCACCTCCAGCAGAAGGTGAGGTCTGTGTAGGAGATAATGGTTGAGGGCGTCCTGGTCGTGGCGAGGGGGCGGTGTAATGGCACCAGAGTTTAGTATGGCGCTGCCCAAGCCTCCTCCAGGCAGTTGGCGCAGACGTGTCAGGTTAGCCACCATAACGCCCGTGTTGAGTCCCACGCTGCCTGCGAAGGGTCGCTTGGGAGTGTCGAGTAGGTACTGAGGTTCGGGGGCCAGGGCCAGGGCTTGGCGGGGACCCATGGAGTGTAGCAGCCACCACAGCTCTTCGGCAGGGCCCAGAAACAACACGTCCGTGTCCACGTACACTGCCGAGTCTTGGTCAGGAAGCGCCTCCGCCATGAATTGTTTGGCCCACGCACACGGCCGCCAGTGTCCCTTGATGACGGGCTCGTCCCGCGGCAGCCAGATGGGCCGGTGCTGCAGGAGGAGGCGGCTGCCGGGAAAGACGGTGGTGAGGTTGAGCACTTTGTTGAAGGTGTCACGAGTATCGGTCATTACAATGATGCGCCACAGTGGAGACTTTGTAAAGTAAAGTAAGGTTTTTAGCATGGTAGTGAGCTGCTCGGCCTGCCTTGACCACGACTCCTGTACTCGCTTTACGAAGTCTGGATCATCTGTTTCGTTCTTTGAGATGCTGAGCAGTCTGATATCTCCTTTATCTCCTACAGAGTCACAGACAACAATAACCATCGGGGACACCAAAGAAGGGCTCCCTTCGGTCAGGGGTTGGGGAATTACTTCAGATCTGTTTAATGTCTTCATAGAATGTTTATCAAAGTTGTGATTCTTGGACAGAAACATGAAGAGGAACCACATGAAGGCAATCCCACTAAGAAAGGGAGCCGCTGGGACACGGCGGGACATTTTAAGTATCAGGCAGTAAAATTTGCTGACGTGGAAGTAAGTCGTGTATATAAGATGCCGCGTCAGTGTTTAGAATACAGACGCCTTTGTTACACTTGGCCAGCACACGTGCATGCTTTGATGAAAACCTCCATGCGGCGCTTTTTTTTTATTTATTTATTTTATTTTTTTTTATTATTATTTATTTATTATTATTTTTTTTTTTTTTACAGTGGCAGTTCCTTCACATTTCACTTCTCCAGTTACGCGTCACATTCTGGAACAATTACTGAGAAATTCCCGTGATCTTTTTTTCTTCTCAATCGCTAATGCAAGCGTATTGTAGGTAGTTGATGATCGGAGCACATGCTTACAAGGCAACGTTTTGTGCTTGCACTGAAGTGATAGTGGTGGTGGTAGTCAGGGAATGCAGCACTGGGAGACGCCCGAGGATGCCAGGAAGGTTACTAATATTATGCCTCCCGTTTTTCCTGCTTGCATCCTGAAGAAAAAAAAAAAAGGTCGCAAATACCACAATACAAAACGAATGAAAAGACGGTTGCGTATAGAAAAAGACGTGATTTATATAGTTTAGTTACTTATGATACCTCGAAATTACTATACTTTTAATATTACGTATCAGAGAAAATAAAAAGTATATATATATATATATATATATATATATATATATATATATATATATATATATATATATATATATATATATATATATATATATATATATATATATATATAACTTCCCTTACCAACCAAGCTTTTTAACTCGATGTACGTACAACAGCAGATTTTGTAACTTGAGGACACAGACACAACCTATTATCAATCACTACAACATCATAATCTCTTCTAGCTAACTGAAAGGAAAAATACCCGGGTAACGTAATCACTTGCGTAGTTATGCATTGGTGTGAGGAAAGGAAGTGGTACATTCCGAACTCGCAGCAACATTGTCTGTAACAGTAATAGGGAGAACTATTGCCCATAACATCAATACGGTGAACATACATCACAAGAGTAAGTTTTGCCATTTACGGAACCTCAACAAACCTTGATGTTATTACCTTTAAGAGCTACTATTACTGTTCGTTCACTCACAACCTTTCCTTACATAATCAGCGGTTTTAGCAAGGGAAAAGGGATAGCTTGTCAGTAAATTCTTTAATCATGCACTGCCACGGGCCACGTATTTACTCTCGCTTTCCGGGTTTCCCAAGCGATACGTGAGGGATTGCTGTACCCGCGAGCTAGAGGAGGGTGAACAAACCACAGGCCTCTAGTGAGTGGAGTGCTTGATTCCAACACACCCATTGCCCCAGCGTGAACCACCTGCCTCTCCAGTGTTATGTGGAGTTGAGAGAGGAAAAGAGGGTCAGGTGGAGGCAGAGAGAGAGAGAGAGAGAGTCATGCTATCAAAGTATACGCACAGCCAGGAGTTTAAAAGAGCTCATTTTATACAACAATATAATAGTTTGTATTCGTTTATTTGCGTGAATGACGTTTAGCAACCGAGATGTTTTCTTTGCATATCTTATTAACCAGTACACAATTAATCCCAGAATACCCTTGAGACGGGCAGTATAAGACTAGTTAAACCCATTGAACTTCGAACATGAGATAACTGCTGAAAGACCTAGTTGTCCATTACGTCAGATTAGCTTGAAACATGAAATAATAACCCAGAGACCTAGTGTGTGCCTTTCCCTGTGCATCTGGCATCTAGGGGAATGGGAGTTCATGGTCAGACATGCACCTTTGATTGCCATAAAAAGCAAGGAGGTTTCATTTCCCTCGAGGTAGAAGGGAGTGACTCGGGAAAGGCTTGGTGAGTGGACGTGGCCGAGCATGTGTTATGAGCCGGGGCCATGTGATCACCGCGCAGCAAAAGGCACCCCTTGCTTGTGTCGTCTTATTCCCCCATGCTGCCACCTACTCTCTCTCTCTCTCTCTCTCTCTCTCTCTCTGTGTGTGTGTGTGTGTGTGTGTGTGTGTGGTAGATTTTGAAATTTGTGCATTTTGCTTCTACACACACACACACACATACACACACACACACACACACACACACACACACACACACACACACACACACCATGTAACACACAAATAAATAATGAATGTAATAAATGTTCTCCCCAAGAGTTGATGTAGTGAACGTAATCTAAGGCACTCTTGAATGTGTGCAGATGTGTTACCACCTGGTGGGATACACATGATCGCTGCTGCAAGTAGTTTTATTTCCATATAACATTATGCGCATTAAGAGTAAATTGTCACTTAGGCCAATTTACGGTTAAAGTAAAAAAACAGATTAATTAAGTCAGTCAGGAATTGCACGCGTGGACGTCATCATAAGTAGTTATATATTTAAATACTGTAATAACTTCAGGTAATCATAGGTTGCACATTTTATTTTTTTACAAGATGAGTGAAATTTCGAGTTATGAGGGGGGGATATCAGGGAAGTTCAAAGGCATTTGTTCGGGCTATGTAAGGTGGAATAATATTCATAAAAAGAGGGAGGGAGGCAGCACGAGTTTTGTGCAACGTGTCGAAAAAGGAGATATCTGGCATTAGTATACTAGTGTGGAACTGCTGTCGTGGCTCCCGGTGACGTCATGCGGTTGAATGTTGACGTAACGCCACGCCTGGGGACACGTAACTTTTACTATGAGTGTTCTCATTAAAGGGAGGAAGTTAGTAATGCAGCTAGAAAACACCGTATAGTTTCCAAGAAAAAGAAAATACTGATCCAGAAATTGTACACCTTAAACACTTGTGGTGGTGAAGCAGGCCGCAGAAACACCTGCCCATTCACAAATTAACCTTACTGTTTAAACACTTGTAACCCACGTTAATAAATGCCTACATGTAATTTACTACATGTGAATTGCAGTCGTTTCAGTAAAACCATTGCAATATGATTACGCTGCGAAGGGTACGGATAAAAACATAACTGGCGTTCTTTATCATCGTTTAAATCTCGGTGTTCATAGTATTAGTTGTGAGGGAGGAAAATAAAAAGTGGAGAGGGCACTTTTGCTGGCGTATGAGGGCGTACTGGTAGCCGGTACAGTGAACAGAATGAGAGGGATGAGAGCATGGCAGTGCCTCAGACAAGCTTAGACAGGAAGTACCAGATAAGAGAACATGATAGTAAAATGTGAAGATCACCCGTAGCGTGGCGAAGGAGAGCCATATCTAGTTTGGATAAGCTAGGACTAGATTTCCCTAATCAGGAAGCGTGGTAGCAGGTTCATTAGGACTGACAAGAATGAATTGTTTATTTAGAGATTGACGTATGTATATAATTCTGTAGCAGGATATTCCTTCGTGGTGTTACAGAGGGAGATGCTGCGTGTGGTATTACAGGGTAGCCAGTTGGTTGTGGTGTTTAGGTGAATCCTTGGTGTCATCCCCGGAAGATTGTCTGCTGGAGGTGAAGGTCACCACACGGTACACGCTACTTCCTTGTTGATTTTTATGGTTTGAAATTATCCTTCATGTAGGTATGTACCAGTCAGTACTAGTAAAGTTCAATTCCAATATAGGTTCAGTCATAAATTAGTTTTCAGACATCCATGTTCTGGCACAGGTTGCTTATTAAAGTAGATAATTATAGAAAAAAAATTCTTAATTTACATAGTGTATTGCGAGGAATGTGCGTGTTGGTGCGCGGGAAAAGGGGGGCAGTTAAGGCTACGTTGGGTTCAGGGTACCCTCGACCCCCTCCCGACACGTCAGCAAGGCCAGACCTCGATTATACACCTTCCCTCTCCACACCACAAGGATCCCATCGATAAATTGTCAGAACATATAATACCAACATGTGTTCTTCCTTTTAAATGAGCTGTTTCATGGGGATGAATAGTCAAATAAGCAGTAAAGAAGCTTGCATTGCGAGGTGGCGCTGTGCCTGCGTTTCAATGCTCCCACGAGATTTTTGTTTTTTTTTGATCAAACAACATTTAAATTTTGTATCTATCATACATCTTGCTCCTCATTAATTTTGAAGGTATTCTTGTGATTATGGCAGTACAATGAATATGTGTGAGGATGAGAGTATGTTTGTCAAGACATACATGGCGTGCAAGTCAGCGTGTAGGAAAACGAGGCAGGTATGCGGGGCGGAGCCGACGGGTGTCGACTGCTGAAACTGGTGAGTGCTGACAGTCAACAACACTCGGTCCACACGTTTGGTTGTCGGTTGGAGAGCGTCTCCGCTATTTCCCTGGGCCTGCATTCTACAGGTAATTTCAAGTTCTTAATGTTACTGACGTACGGAAGAGGAAATGGGATCATGGGACTAGGTCAAGGCAATCAGTAGTCCAGCTTTTGATTATAGAGAGACCGCGGCAGTGACGCCTGGCAGGCGGATGGGACAGGTAGTGTGCTGTAATTGAGTGATCGTAGACTTGAAGTGGTCATTACCCTGCTTGAAGTACTGCTTGGAGAACGCCTTTTGGAGAGAAGGAGGTGTGAAACCATGTGTCCTGTATTAAGGTTTGTATTAAAAGTACTTATTAAATGAATCTTTGGGTATTCTGGGATCTCGGGATGCACTTGATTGAGGTGATTTACAAGTAAAATAAGTTAACGAAAGTAAATGTGAAAATCATAACGTTAATTTAAGAATGTGAGGAGGCATTTCATTCATTTATTCTGCCAGTGTAATAGCTTCCACTACATAAATACACTCGTGTATTAATTGGCTGTCAATCATCATCCATCTAAGGTGATAAGAGTCTGGATGGAATTTAATTTCCGTGAACACTAAGATCAGTTGTCCGCCTCGGAGGAAAAATAATGTTCAGCTATATTTATTTAGACGCACTGGCAAAACCGAATGTTGCTTAGTTGTGGTTTTAAGAAAATTAGTTTGAAATTTGATAGATACGGTTACATAAAATAGTCTTGTAATTTATTTAGTATTGTATCGTCATCATATGTAAGTTAACCTTGACACATTTATGATATACTAGTGTTATTTTTAACTTCCTTAACGCCATCCTGAAAATTTGCGTCGTGGTTTGCGCGCAGGACTGGTTTTTTCTTTCATTATTTGAAGGAAAGGAGGTGCGTGAGGACCTTGATCGCGCCCCATCCCAGCTCACACCTGTTGTAAATCCTGCTATGACGACTGGTTGTGACAAGAAACCGGCGTGTTGGCAACGATTGTGGGAGAACTTTAGGTTTTGTTTTCTCAGAGTCATTACCCCCGGGCCCGGCTGGTTGGGTGGAAGACTTGACCTGTGGGAGGTTTGCTCTGTCCGCATGGCTGAGCCTAAGTACACACACCATGGCTGGGACTGTCTGGTAAAACAAAGACGTTCACAAAAATGTGTCCAGACGATGTACTATGCTAATTTTCGTTTTTATTGTAGATTGTGCATATAACAATATAGCGGTGCCAACTAATGGTCTAGTCATATATATATATATATATATATATATATATATATATATATATATATATATATATATATATATATATATATATATATATATATATATATATATACTTTTTTTTTCCTATTTTCCAAGTAGTGAGGGTGTATGTCAAAACAATAAATTGTTTGCACCGGACTGTGAAGGGCATCGCTCTGATTACATTGAGCGTGGGAAGATGGAGCACTGAGGAATGCGTAGGGGGACCGCGAGACCGTTCAAGGTCGCGAAGCTATTCGGGATCAAAATGATAAAAGCCTTTATTTCCATAGTCTTTTAGATAATTCGAGACTACCAAGAGGGGCATTATTATAGTTCCAGTAGATGATAAGTGATAGAGGCGTAAC
Organism: Scylla paramamosain; assembly: GCF_035594125.1. NCBI lineage: Eukaryota > Metazoa > Arthropoda > Malacostraca > Decapoda > Portunidae > Scylla > Scylla paramamosain. The sequence continues at coordinate 4,619,425 of NC_087174.1, forward strand.
ATTTGTCAAAACGTGAGGGGCCTTACGGAACCCCGCATTAGGTCCTCAACCCAACACTTGTCATCAGTACTGTATAAGGACGTGACCAGCCAGCTTTCCATTGTTTTACCGGCGACAATGAAGCACCACCACACGTGTAGGATTAGCCGATTAGCTGCATGAATAACGGTTAACGACAGTTACTGAACTATGAATCAACTCGTCGAAAGAAGCGAAACAGCATTGCTAGATTCGACTCAGGCTGAAAAGGAAACATTATGTACAAAGTGTTTGGATTATACCAGGCAATAGGTGATTAAAATAGATAACATGATAGACTGAACTCTTTAAATGGTAATACATCATAGGCGAAGATTTTCCCCATTTTCCTCTGCCCTCCACAACCTCATCGTACCCGGACGTGTGAAGGTCAAGGTAACAACGTGTCATCTTCCTCCGAATAGCACAGGATTGTGAGGTATTTCCGGAGGTTGGTCTCGCTTGAAACATTCTGTAAAAAAATGCTTGGAAGGCGAGCAGTCAGATGCCACGCAAACCAATTCACCAAGGTCAGGAGTTCAAGATGTTTTGACTATTGATGGAAGAGGTAGAGAAAGGCTTGCAAAATATGTACCGTGCCATGCATGGTGATGTTTTGCCATTTTTGTACAGTCGCGGTCTTAAGCTATGCTTCGTTGGCATGAAGAATCGTAACCAGCTCAGGTTCGAAGGAGTGAACAAAGATGCGTCTTTGGGGGAGAAGTGCGAGGTGCTGGGGAATTGGAGGGACCACTCCGCCTGCTACCATCCCAGATAATTTGATTGAGTAACTGGTTTTGAGTCTTTACGAAAATAATCATACCAGTAATTCTTGAAATCAGAGACTTGGAACGATGTTTTATCAGGTGTGAAAGATAAAATGGAGCGGGTATCTTATCAACCAAAAGTGCAAGTGACGTAACTAAGTGGCTACACCGTGATAAGATATGGACCCCACATAACACGATTCATTTTAACATTCAGAATGAAACTGACAATTTCTGTCATGTATCTAGTACATTTAGAACAAATATAGGGTCATCTTTAATCTGTGATCGTCTAAGGAAAAGTGAGGTAGTAGGGTCATGATAGATGCCACGTCACAACTACTCCACACCTTTACTTTCATTCCACGTGTAAATATTCCTGTTCAGAAGCATCATAAATCTGCTGGACTATTTTTGTTAGTGTATCACAACACACACACACACACACACTCTAAAACATTTTGTTTGTCATTAATATATATATATATATATATATATATATATATATATATATATATATATATATATATATATATATATATATATATATATATATATATATATATGGTGTATGGATATATGGATAAACACTGGTATTAAGACCAGACTTTTTGGCCAACTGAAGAACGAACATGAATAACCAGAATGTAAATATAAGAAAAAAGACTAATTGATGTAATAGTTATCAAAATACATTTGGAGTACCTTATTATTTAATGATCAAAAACAATTTTGAGTGTAATAGTGGTATGTATTGTACAAGTATGTATACTTAATAATTTACAGTGACACTTCTGTACTTGTATAGTAATCATATTACTTTTTACATTAGTTGTAGTAATACTGATAATAATAATAATAATAATAATAATAATAATAATAATAATGATAATAATAATAGATTTAAATTTATTAACAGCAAAAACCTTTGTTGAAATCCAGATTACTTTTATTTGAAATGATAACTAAGATAGTTAATCAGGAATTTTTCATCTGCAGTTTTAATCTTTTAGAGAACACATAATATAGACGTACTAATTAAAAAAAAAAAAAAGATTGTCGTAAATAGGCAAATACACAAAGGTAGAAAGCCATAGGAATAAGATCTGTCACGAGTATGAATCTATAGTATGTATACTACATTTGCCTAGTGTGTGTGTGTGTGTGTGTGTGTGTATTTACCTAGTTGTGACATATAGGAGATGAGCTAAGTTCATACTGCCCCATCTCCATAACTGTTTTTATCCAACTATTCCTTAAGTCATGAATATTTCTAGCACACACCACTGTCCTTTCCAGTCCATTCCATGCCTCAATGGTTCTATGCAGGAAGCTAAACTTTTTTATGTCCCTTCTGCAGGTGGTTGCTTTCAGTTTTCTTCCATATCACCTTGTTTCTCTTTTGTTCATTACAAATAGATCTTCCTTAGTTCTTCCAAATAGATCTTCCTAGTTTTTCTATCCCACTCACTAATCTGTAAAGTGCATCATGTCATCGCTGTCTTGTCTCCTTTTCAAGGTGGGGAGTTGCATCCTAGCTAGTCTCTCCTCATATGGCAGATCTCACAATTCTGGTATCATCTTGGTTGCTGCTCTCTGTACGCCTTCCAACTTTCTTATGTGTGTTTTTGTGATGATCAAATTACCAATGCGTATCATTGTAGTGATTATTTTCCTCATCATTTTTCATTTAGGTTAGCAAAGGCAACTCTTGTATTTCTTAGTAGGTTGAGAATTTCACCTGTTGTCTTATTACGTTTTCCTGATGATAATTCCTCTTGAGAATATCACTCCCAGATGTTTTCCTCTATTGTCCTATTGATTGTTTCATTCATCTTATAGTCATAACTACACCTTTTGTTACCTTTTCCAGACTTTATCTTTTTACACTTCCCAGAGTTAAATGCCATTTGTTGCTCCACTCACACACCTTGTCTAGATCTCTTTGTAATTCTTCACAATCTTCAATTTCCTTTACTCATCTCACAAGTTTTGCATCGTCATCGAAAAGACATAAATGGTTCACTTCAGTTTGGCTCCATTTTCCCTTTCTGTTTTTATCTTCTTTAATATCACTTCTACTTTTTTTTTCCTATTTTCATTATGGAGACAGAAACAGCACTCCTCCAAATCCCTACACCACAATTGGTTTTATCTTGATTGCAGAGCTTCTACCTGTGTATCCTTTCAGCTTGGCTGTGTGTGTGTGTGTGTGTGTGTGTGTGTGTGTGTGTGTGTGTGTGTGTGTGTGTGGTACCTTGTCTGGGCCACCTTACTGCCACCCACAGCTGAAGTGTCTTGTTTCCTATTATCAGCAAGATGTCAAAGCAGAAGACTGTGTTTGTGACGGGTGGCACAGGCTACATTGGATCCCACTGCATTGTTGACCTGCTGAATGAAGGATATGAAGTTATCACCATTGACAACCTTACCAACAGCCGTTCTGGGGCACTCAGAAGGGTTGAGGAGATAACTGGCAAGAAAGTCACCTTCTATCAGTGTGATCTTCTTGATGGCGAGACTGTGCACAAAATATTTGCCAAGGTAATGTTAAGCCACAGTATATAAAGATACAATGATTAGAGATTTAATGGACCAAACAATTATCTTTGGGTATTACAAACACCTGAAACACACATACACGCTCATTTCTTCACAATGAACAGAATTTATATTGATTTACATTTTCCTTATTGCAGCACAAGATTGACTATGTTATTCATTTTGCTGCCATGAAGGCTGTTGGGGAGTCCATGCAGTTCCCTTTGATATATTACAAAAATAATGTGATTGGAACCATCAATCTTATTGAGGTAAGTATATTTACTAGATTAGACCTCACTGATTTGTGGGGAGATCATGCTCAGATCACAGCTTAAAGGACACAGACAAACTTTGTTTTTTGCCTTAGTTTCTCCTTTGGTTATGTACTTGAAACATAATGTGGAATTTCTGAGAAGTGGCCATCACTAGGTGGAAGTAGTGAGCCTCACTTTACAATTTCATATATATATATATATATATATATATATATATATATATATATATATATATATATATATATATATATATATATATATATATATATATATATATATATATATATATATATATATATATATATATATATATATATATATATATATATATATATATATATATAACACCACATATACTGTAGGGCACTGCCAAATATGACTACATGGCCAAACCCTTGACATGGCCTGTAGAACCTTCAGTTTAACTTGCTTAGAGAATTGGTGCTTTACAATACTACTGGCTTTAAAATACTTGTGGCTTAGCTTACCAAATTTCCCATTCTGGCATGCGGGCCTTCTTAGCAACTGTATTATTTTCCTTCCAGGCAATGAAGGCCAACAATGTGTACCAGATGGTGTTCTCATCCTCTTGCACTGTGTATGGTGACCCAGAGCACTTACCTATCACAGAGGATCATCCCACAGGGGCAGTTACCAATGTATATGGTCGTACCAAGTACCTCATTGAAGAGATGCTCAAGGATCTCTCCCGTGCTGAAGAGGTTGGTGATGTTGATATTTACTGCTCCTTGTGTTGTAGGATATGTAAGGATACTTCAGAGTACACAAGTGTGATCTTAATTTAATACCTTGCTGAAATGTTTCTATTAATGAAATCTATCAACAGAAATGGAACATCATAGCCCTAAGGTATTTCAACCCCGTAGGGGCCCACCCATCAGGCCGTTTGGGTGAAGACCCTACAAAGAACTTCACAAACTTGATGCCTTACATAGGCCAGGTGGCTATTGGCAAGAAACCTAACTTGACTATATTTGGCAGTGATTACGACACCCCAGATGGCACAGGTGAGTTTAAAGTATGACTGAAGGAATTAGATTTTCTAGTGTTTAAACTTCTTAGCAAAGGGTGTTTTAGTATTGTTTTATTCCCTGAGTTGAATATCCAAATACATGCTTTACTACCTTGCTTTGTCTGTAATGTCTCAAGCTTAATTAACTACATTAAGAGAGGCCTTCAAGGTTCAAAATTAACATAGTAAACATCAGTAAGCCACTGGTGCAGCTGCTACTGGTGCTATTACTGACAATCAGTGTGTAACTAAAAGTGACCCCATGTGTGTGTGTGTGTGTGTGTGGCAGGTGTGCGTGACTACATACATGTGATGGATCTAGCTTCAGGCCATGTGTCTGCCCTCACCAAACTGGACCAGGAGCATCTCAAATTCAAGGTCAGATTGTGTCTGTAGTAGTCATCTTGCATGATATTAAATTAAATTCTCTTTTTCATTCTGTATTGGTTTTAGTCAACTTTGCATATGATGAACAATGCCATTAATGTAGAAAATCTATGTAACAAAATTTGCAAAGTACAGTTGAATCCTGTTTGGTTGAGAAAGCCTTGCTAGATTGATACTTCATAACCAGCTTCTGTGTTGTTTATTGTGTAGGGGGAACTGTAAGCCACTCACCTCAATCTCATGTACTTCAGATTTAGTGCTTATGATGTGTCTGTTTTGAACAACTTTTAACCAGTCATGTCAAAAATGAAAGCAGCAGAAATGAGCAAGGACTTTGGTATGATCTGGACTGGAATCTTGGTGTGAGGAGTGACTTGTGATGTGTACACATAATGGAGGCAAGGCTTCTTGATACACGTTCATTGTCCATTTAATTAAAACTGCTGCTGTGATGGGATTACCCTTCATTATGGTGGTGCCTTTAATGTGTCAGACTATTATGGCAATCCAGGTATAAATGGAGGAATTGTAAGAGTAAATCCTGATCATTCAAATTTTGTATTTACAGTCTCCCATCTTGTCTTTCAGTCAAACAGGATTCATCTTCATAGTGCTGGTTTAATACCATAGGAGCTGACTGTATCTTTGGCTACTCTTTTATTGAATTTGCAATGTATTTTACAGTAGTATTTTATCTTTTCTCTTGCTTAAATTTCCTCTCTGAAATGTTTATTACAGAAAGCATGACCACTTGAAGACTTCACAGTAATTATAAGTGGTGTTATGATCTTGCTTATGTATGTATAGTTGCCAATTCCATTCATTGGAATGGTATAGTAGTTGATAAAGTAGATAGTACTTGTCTTTACTAGTCTGCATTAATTAATAACTCTTATTCTTCCTTTGTTGTAAAATACATTTACTTTCTCATTGGTCATTTTTATCCTGTCAAATTCTGTATTAACTATGATGTATTCATTATTGCAAGATACCAAGGAATAATTTTGAAATGGAGAAAATGCAACCACAGTTTGCCAACTTTTTAAAATCTTATAATTTCTAAAGCATACAAAATTTATCCATGGAAGTGCCAAGGTGTGGGCAAAGCACAATGATTGCCCTCCACACCACATTTGCTGTCAGCCAGACAGGTGGTACACTGTGGCATTGTGGCAAAATCCACATAAAGTCAGAGTGATCAAGCTCAGAAACCGACATTCAGAAGTAAATCATTTTCCCTTAGTTAAGTATAAAGTATTTCTGTGTGGTTCATGTAATTCAAAGGAGAGAGAGCTTGAGAAAACCAATAGCAACCAAAAAAACCTGGCAGATATGGCAAAAGGTATCTTGTGATTCTGAATGCCTGTGTGACTGCTAATACAATATAACCTGATGATAGTTGTGCAGATATGAAAGGTGTATATAATGGTATTCTGGTATAGGAAATACAAAACTAAGTATTTATGAAAGAATATTTTATCATCTTGTATCCAGTTACAGAGGTGCATTGTCCATTGTAGATAGGGGATGATATGGCTTTTTGTAAAATGGCATGGAGACATCTGTAGAGGTCATATGTAGTATAGAATTTACAATGACTAACAAGTTCTGGCTGGTAATGAATTAAGGCTATGCTCCTTATTGTAAGTCATCCTACCCTCATCACTAAAGTCCAGCATTCCCTGTACATTATTGCCTCTATTTTGGCTGTTAGTCATTCATTATACATTTATTGCCTCTACTTGTAGCTGTTGTCTGTCTTTCCATATTATGCACTGATCTTGGAATGATGACAGATATTTAACATTTTTAAGATAGTTACACCAGTTCACAGTATCAATGTAAGAAAGTCATGTTTTCTCTTTTATTTTTAACGCCATTTTTGACATTCAGAAATGTGGAGATGCTCATGTAAAGAGATTGTAATCATACAAACTCAGCTCAGACAGTGAGTAAGAAGTAGTACTTTTGGTAGCTCTTCACTGTGTGTTTAATATGCTGTGGAATCCCAATCTCAAATGGAAAGGAAGTGAAAGCTACTTGCTACTTGTTTTGTTATTTTCTGTTTTCCACTTAGCCTCTGAACCTGGGTCTTGGTCATGGGATATCGGTACTGGAGTTTGTGAAGGAGTTTGAACGTTTGACCAAGGTTCACATCCCTTATGAATTCGCTGGGAGAAGAATAGGAGATGTGGCCACTCTTGTGTGTGATGGGAGCAGGGGCATGAAAGAACTGAAGTGGCAACCCACAAGGAGTTTTCAGGTTATGTGTAAGTACAGGTGTTCACAACTTTTCTCAATTCATCCTTTTATTTCAGGCTTTCACCTCTACTGGGACTGTTTAGCTCTTATATAGAAACTTATGCCCAGACATTTTTCACAGACATACAACCTGGGTACAGGGCAGGGAGTTTCAGTGTTGCAACTTGTCAAGGCTTTTGAAGCTGTGACTGATACTAAAGTGCCTTACGAGCTGAAACCTCGACGTGAAGGAGATATTGTGTCCATGTTTGCCAACACTACTCTTGCCAAGAACGAGTTGGGCTGGACAGCCAAGTATTCTCTAGAAAACATGTGTAAGTCTCTCTGATTCTTCAGATGCTGTTCGCTTTGCTTTTAGCATGTTTTAGATTTTATGTAGTCACCTGTTCTGCTTGCTAACACAGACCAAATACTAACCCCCTGTTTATCAGTACCTTAACATTTCTCTTAAGGAACAGCCTGTATCAATAAAGTAAAGTAAACTCCCTACTGACTGGCATGTGTGTAATTCTGAACTTGTTGGTTGGTTGAATATTTGCGATCACAAAATTTTGCAATGACAGTTATTGATGTATGATTTCCTTACAGCAGTTGTTAACTTCATTGATAAATGTCCATGATACCTAAATATGGTATTTATGATGCACAAGGTTTTGTCAGAGGAGGATACACCCGTACATACGGAATACTCAAGGTTTATGCTTCATTGTTGTTCATTAAATTCATATTACTCCTGAGTAGTAAAGCTCACTGCACTGAAATGTACTGAAATATGCTCATTCACCTAGTTGCTCATGCACATGAATGACAAGTGTTTTATTGATAAAGCAGTCACGATCAACCAGATAATATATCTGCAGATCCTTCAGTTTTGGCTGTGTTAGACTAAGCTGGATAGGTGCCCTGCCAAGAAGTAAAACAAACAACCTTTCCTACAAATGAAAGGACTAAGAAAATTATACAAGCAGCATTAAGGGGTTATTTCAATACAAAACTGCTTTGTATCTTGGGTGGAGCTACTGCCAGTTTCACTGTGCTGCTGCTTGTTAATTATACAAAGCATCCGTTGTTAAGTGGAGTTACTGCCAGTTTCACTGTGCTGCTGCTTGTTAATTATACAAAGCACCCATGTCAATACTGCAGTGCATACCATTTATGAAGATGTGCTTGATACACAAAACTAATAAGTGCTTATTACATAGAGTTCTGTATAAATTTGGGCTAGTACAAATTGTGCTGTCTTACAGATGCAAGCTGAATCAGAAACCTTGAGTTTGCATAATTTTGAAGATTGCTGAAGATTTAAATACTCAAGTCTGTGTGTTTTGTCCTTTTGATACTGTAGTTGCTTGTTCAGGTTCTTGAATGGTTCTGCATTTAACCCATTTATATTCTTTGATGAGATATCTTACACATTTTGCATGTTCTGGGATGACATGGTGATCACTTACACAAGAGATTACACCAGTTTGTGTGCATACCACAAAGCAATTTGGTCATACTCAGCAATTTTCCTATTCGTGCTGGTTGAGTGAAGTGCTTTGCCCAGATACTGGCCATTTGGGAAATTACTGTTAAGTAGCGTGCTGGTTGTATGCAATCTTAGAATTATTTCTTTTTTTGGGTCATAATATATCTTTCATATATTATTAGTGCAAGATGTACAAATGTTCATATACTTTGGCAGAAAAATATTGTACATGATCTTGTCCAATCAACCAAGACATTAAAAATAAATTTAGACTATGCCATTGTGCAAAATGTACATCTGCTTTCTGTAAATTTTGTCATCATTGTATATGCCAGCATATAAGTCACTCCAGTGCATAAGTTGATCTCTAAAAATCTAAGGTGTTAGTCAGATGCAGGCCTATTTTTGCCACATATGGCAGCACTGCTTCATCATCCCTATTGTATGGGAAATAAACTATGGTATCTCAGATACAGGATGTAACATAAGTTTCTGTGGATATTGCTACAGGTGAAGGACAGGCTATTCTAAGTGAAAAATGTTCTTTGCACACAAGCATTTTGAGGCCTTGTCTAGCTGTGAGATAATGCGACCGGGCAACAGATACACTGGCCAGGCCAGGCTGGTATTCATGTCGTAGAAACACCTTGCCCACATACTCCACCTTATTGTAGGTGTGTGGCATTTTCAGCATTTTTTTGCAGTACAATCTAAAAGTATTCACGGTCACCATCTTGGCATGAAACTGTAAGTGGCAGGCTAGCAATCAGCTGGTTTGCTAGCCTTGCTCCTTTCCCTTCCCTGCCTGGGCAGGCTTATTATCATGTAGCTTGTTACTTTATTTGTCATTAATTACAGCCATGCAGTCATTGTGTAAATATGTTTATCAGTAAATCACATGTCCATCAATACTACTTGTCTCATTACAGGATACTATAATAATCCAAACTTGTAGAAATGGTGACTAAATAACTCACAATTTCACCATTGGACATCCCACATCAACACGTCCTGCCAAGATACCAGGCTGGCCATTGTCGTCTGGCCACATTAAAATATCATCCCACAGTTAAGCCTTGAAATGCATATGTGTACGTAACATTTTCTACTTTGAATAACCTATACTTTTGCCTTTAGCAATATCCACAGAAACTCGTGTTACACCCTGTATATGCTGGCTTAACAAATATTTACTGCACAAGTTCAACAGCTGGCTGCTTGGTGTTATCAGCACCACTGGCATTCTGTTAAGATATTATAGATGGTATGATTGCAGGGTTATGTTTTCTGATAGTGTAATATAGTATGTGTAAACCTTTGTGATATATTATACAGTAATCCCTATGGTAAATAGATTTACCAAACACCAGTTCCAGTAGGAAATAAATATGGTGAGCTGTAGGAGTTACTTTAAGTGGTACACAGTCAGTCTTAAAACACATCAACTGATGTGAATGGCAGGTTTGCAGGGCAGTACATTTTTATTTTACCATACGAGTCATTGATATCGTTATTACCATATAAATTCAGTTATTGATATCATTAAAGTCTCTACACCATATGAGTTGAGTTGCTGATGTCATTGAAGTCTCTACATTAAATACTTATGAAACATATTTCAATGTAAAAAGTTGTGGTGGCCTACATTAAATACTTATGAAACATATTTCAATGTAAAAAGTTGTGGTGGGGTAGAAGAGTTAGGGGAATTGGTGTATGACGAGTGTTAGGCAGACAGTTTCACTTATTTACACCACTGTGGTAAAGGTTTGAATTTTATGTTTATAGTAAACATTTTGACTCCTAGTGTTAGATAAATATTTTCAGGCTTCAAATGTTGACTTGTACACTGGCATATACAATAAACATGTACAGTGAATAATCTTAACCTTGACACAAATTCTGCTCCTGCTATTTTTTGAGTAGTTTATTAGGTAAGCACAATGGTCTCTTAAAAGACATATTATGATGTTCAGGTCGCCTCACAAAGACTATTATTAGGTTGAAGGAAACTTTAGTTGATTGCTTTCTTAAATGCTGATGCACAGATCCTGAGCATATAATGTGTAAGGTATTCTGAACCTGCATCTACTGTAGCACAGGTTCTAAATGCTGAATAGTGCATGATATACCCCTTACTTTATATCTTCTAAATGTATTTCTGCAGTGATGCAGCTAACAGGCTGGCTAACTCCTGCAGGTGGCACACCTGGTAGACCCCTCTTCCTCATATCAGTCACGTCTGAGGCTCAGGGCCTGTATTTTACGTAGTGATTGTGGTCAACCATAGCAAACCGTCATAGTTAACAGTATTTATAACTGGCAGTTTTACGGCCATCAGAATTCATCGGTCATATCTTGGTCAGCGTCTGCTGCTAGAATGCATGCTCACAATTTGTTAACTTTGAATTTATGAAATGAAATAGTTTATTGACATTATTTTCTTGGATTTAAATTGTTTTTACTTCATATTCTGACTTGGGGAATTTAGTGTACCTAATCGAAAGAAACCTGATTATACAGAAGATTATGGCTGACAGCCTGAAACACACAGGCCATGCAAAGCAAGGTTTGTTTGTTTAGGAAAACTGATCATACTGCTCCTGGCAATTATTTATAATAATACTTTATTACCCCAAAGAAGAACATTATTTACTTAGTTATTAATAGTTATTGTTATATTTATAATAAAAAACTGCTGGGGATCATGTTATGGTACATAGTCATGTTGTTGACAGAATTTTGATGGCCATAATCGGCACTTAAGACAGGGTGAATCCTGTCATAGCATTTTATGATCAACAGTAGGAGTATATGGGAAAACCATAAGAGTTTATGACAGTCATGTCTGAAATGCACCTTGTTGTTTTGCTATGACCAACTGACTTCGCTATGATGGTTTGTAGAATACAGGCCCAGATTTCTGGTATCCTTACTTTCAGGGTGATTATAGCTCATTTTAATTATTATTGGATGTTTTTGATAGGGTTTTAAAATTAATTTTATGTAGTAATTTTTATGAATAATATTTTTTTCATGAATGAGTTAGTTATGATGCCATGGATATAACTTTTCCTTTTTTTCAGAAAATATTCAGAACTCCCCTTAGCTAAATAATCTGAATACTTTTCTTATTTTAGGCACCAACCATAAACTTCACTTTGCTTGAATATGGATTTTGATAAATGTTTATTGGAGTATGATTGGTATTGCATCACATTATCATGTGCAGGCTATTTTTGTATTGAAAAAAAAAAAAAGCATTGTACACAGTGACATGATTCTTTTAGTAATTGCAAGATGTGGCGGTAAGTTACTGGTATCAATACAGCATATTAATCTGATAAGACAAAAAAAAAAAAAAAAAAAAAAATGGAAGTATGGACAGTCTAAAATTATTTCAAAGTTTTATCATCATTGAAATAGATTCACTACACAGCCACACTACACAGTTAACTTTCTTTACATTCAATAATGTGCTCACAAGTCTCTGCAGTTCAGAAGCTACAAGAATGTAGTAACAGGTGGTCAGTACTTTTGGACCACTTTCTTTTCTGGTATTCCTCCTTGTAAAATGAAATATGATTGTATACCTTTTAACTGTCTCTTGATACTATGTAAGGTGTCAAATATTTTGGGATGGCCCACCACCAATGCATTCCCAGTCTTTTCGCTAGCAATAGTTACTTTGCTTACGTTTGTTTCACCATTCTAGCGTACATTTGTTTCACCATTCTAGCGTTTGAAACTCTAACACTCATGCTACATAATTATCCCTGGCTAGGCATCCCACATCAACTCAGTAGAACACTTTGCTTAAAAGACACTGCTATTTTGTTAGCCAAAGCAAAGAGTGGTCACAAAAGATAACTCCACTTTATCAATATGTCAAACACGGAATCTGTTATTTTATTCTTTCCTACACATGTAAGGACCTATCCTATGTTTTCATGTAGTCCTTTTCTCCTGAGATATTTTTTCAGACCAAGAAGATTTTTTTTTTTCAGACCAAGAAGAGAGTTGCCAGTTTGTGCAATGTGACACTTACATCACCAGGAGTTTGATCCATGTATTATGCTAACTGTATGTGGGGGAGTGAGAAGATGGAGTAAAACTGATGTAGTTCTCTGTCTCCCCACCTCTCTCTCTCTCTCTCTCTCTCTCTCTCTCTCTCTCTCTCTTTGAAAGTGGCTCCATGCACCTAGCTCATCACTCCTTCCATTGCTGGAAACATACAGGGTGATTCACAAGCTTCTCCAGAAACTCTGGGAAATGGAAGGTTATTCTTTTCTAAGCAGAAAACACTCTATGGGTATGTTTGAGAAGCTTGAAAAGTGACAGGAGGCACCATGTTTCTCCTTCTGTCAGGACGAGTGTTGCCAGGTATTTATTTTTGCCTTTCAAAACTTGCACATCATTCTTCTATTGACTGTTTTAATTTTGATTTATATAAATTAGCTTTTAAAAAGCATGACAGATAGTCGAGTACAGTTAAGTTGGGAGTAAATCTGTGACTAGAAAAGCACATCTGGCAATGTGGTGCAGCAGGAGAAATGACATGCAAGTTTTTAAAGGCCAAAAAAGAATATTTGGGAAGAGCAGGAAGGGTCACTCAGCTGATGCTTACTGCAACAAAAGGGGAAACAAGGCACTTGTCACTTTTCACTCCTCTTTCACTATTAAACCAAAGCATTAACCACACACACAATATTTTTTGCTTAGAATAGCATAATCCTCCATTTCCCACAGTTTCTAGAGAAACTTGTGAATTTACCCTGTATCTCCCAAACCCTCTTCTGGATGATTACCAGATATGCCATCACCTGTATTCTCTCTCTCAGCTCTCAAATGAGGGCCATTTCAGCAGCATCTTCAGCTCAGTGAGACATCAAAAAGTCTTGTCTGGAGAGTAGAAAGCCTGATGAACACTTAAAATGGCTGCTAGTTGTCCAGCTTTCAAAGGTTCAGTTTCTTGTAAGGGTCATGTTACATTCTTATAACTTCTGTCATTTCCAGCAATAAAAAAAATCAATGGCATGTACAAGGAGGGTCATACCTTGAAGAATAGAGTTAGAATTCAAATGTAAGCTACTTTTTGTTCCTTTTATATATGAAGGCAAGAACAAGGCTTCCTGCTTTATCTTGGGTCTCAAAGATAATATTCAATAAAAAATCTAAACTGACAATACAAAAATAATAATGATAGTCATACCTCGTGATTGTCCTTTAATTCAAACAAATCGGAATTCGAACATGGTTGGCAAATGAATTTTGTCCTCCAATTTGAACACAAACATCCGTTCAAGTGACGTCATTCAGTCAGTCCCCCTTCTTTCTCCTTTGTCCCCATATCCTTCCTCTATCTTTCCCACCTACCCTTCCTCCTCCCCTATTTCTCTCTCTCTCTCCCCCCAATATGTCACTTCCTCCCTTTGTTCCTTTCCTCCCCCTTCCTTTTTCATCTGGTTTCAAACCTCCCTCCCAGGCACCTCCCCTGTATCTGTCAGAGATGAGGGACAAGGGAGTGTGATACTCCTCCTCTCCTCCTCCCCCCATTCATCCTGTTATTTTGACTTTATTCTCTCATAATTCCATTTTCATTCTCTATCAGTCTTATTCTATCAGGATTGTTCTTACACACACACACACACACACAGAGAGAGAGAGAGAGAGAGAGAGTAGCAGAAACTTTGACTCAAATGTGAGATTAGTGCCAATTTACAATGGTATTTCGCATAAAATTTGTTTTTTTGTATTTTTGTATCTTACTCGTATAGGACAACCCACTTTTTTTGTCTTTTGGATTATTTAAGTGCTGTTTTGTATGCTAAAAGTATATGGTACTTTACATCTTTACTGTATTTTTCTTTAATTTAGGTTATTTTCATGCATTTCTATGTTTATGGCACAACACAAATCCATAAAAAATGAAAAAAAATAATACGGGGATTTTGGAACCTGTAATGTTATTTTATTTTTACATTAATTTGAATGAGAAATTGCTTCCCAATCCAACCAGCCCAAAAGAGTTAAGTTTGAATCACAAAGTACTACTGTATAAGGTTCCTGTTCTTCTACTCTTTATACTAAATTTAGTTTTATGAAAAATTTGGTGAACCTAGGAATTATGCTGTAAGAATGTATGACACTGCCCTTAGAAAAACAAGATAAGTTTCAGATAAGCATTATTAAGCATAATTTTACTAAGTATATGACATTTTTAACTCCGTATGACTTGGTAGTGTTATGAGGCAATTTGATGTGGCAGTAATTGGTATTTGCTATGGAGGAGCCTTGTTTTGGACAAAATTGTACAAGCTGTGCAGTTGATCCACAAAGTCTTTAAGGGCTGGAGTATCTCTCTCTCTCTCTCTCTCTCTCTCTGTTAAGGCTGTGGGCTATGCGAGTGGTGTGAAGGAGTGTGAAAGTTGTGTGCCTTATTTTAGCTATCCCCATTTTTAGAAGAGGCCGTCTTGGTATTTGTATTTAGGCTAATAATTATTGTTAGAACTAAAGTTACACTGTTAGCATTTTAAATTGATGCCCTATGTGAACTTTGTAAAACTTTAAAACCCAGAAAGCCAAATGTCTTAATTTATTCATTACATTTATCTCAGGTGAAGACTTCTGGAGATGGCAGACCATGAATCCTGATGGGTATGTCAATGATGAACCCTTCGTAGCTTCAGTGCTGGAACAACCAATAGCAGGGAAGACTGCAGATGCTGCTGCAAAAGTTGCCAATACCTCCAATGGCATAACTTCTGTCAATGGATTAAATGGTGTTAATGATCACTGAAAATCATCAGTTTTTTGAACTAGTGCATGTGTGAGATTGGCTGTATGATGGCATTTTGTGGTTATGTACAGTATTAGTTTATGTATCTAGTTAATGCAAAATGTAAAAGTAATTGTATATATATCATAATGACTTTCAGGTGAATTCAAGGAAAATTCAAGATAATACCCAAGAAGCAACATTTTTTTCCTCAAATTTTAAAGAAATGGAAGACTTTGTGAAATAATGTAAAAACAAAATGAAAACTTAGCTGGAGCTATGGTCCAAGATAATAAATCTGAACTTGTTCAAAGTTAAAATAGAATTGCAAGCGAGTAGACCCCTATATTTTTATTTTATTTGAGTGCCATCATAGATGCTACCTCAATTGCAGCAATGTTAGCAGCAGTTGTGTATTTGGAGATGACAGTGGGCATGTGGGAGTGGAGCACTTCATAGAGATGATAACCATATTGTGGTTATCTGCTGGGAGTCTGTTCATACAGCTGATGACACATGGCTTATCCTGTTGATGTTCATTCACTTTAAACATTCTTCCTGTGTCTACCTCGTGATATGTCCCTCCAGCAGTCCAGCTCCTCACTTTACATATTTTCAATACATATTTTTCAAATATGTTAACATTCCAGTTTACATTTTATCAAAAGATTACATACATGACTTCAACAGGTGTCAAATTGTATTCAGCACTTCTTGTGGTATTGTTAAAATTAACGACAACTGATACGTACTGATTTGGTATGCAATTCATTGTGTCCCTGCACCTTATTTATTAAACAGGACCATAATGAAGTGCATAAAACTGAATCAACAGTTGTGTATCTTACCTACATTGTAGGATTAATGTAAAATGCATCAAGGGTATTATTACTGCATCATTTCTATACCTATACAAATATTTGTTTAGCACAATTAATTTTGTATAAACACATTATTAATAAATGCCATCCCTAGTTACTGGTTTAAGCATGGGAAATTTGAAGGCTAATATATAATTATATATACACACATACTTCACATTTTATACTATGTTGAAGTGATACGTCACCTATGAAAAAAATTTTGATGTGTTAGATGTAAACGGATGTTTAATTTTAATAAATTTTCATACCAAAAAGCTGCACTTTCCTAATTGACTGACTTCCACCTGAAATTAAGTCATTTTTGTTTATTATAATAATAAATAAACAAATATGCATACAATGAAAAATTGTCTTACCTCATATGCATTAAATGTTCATGCTTATAATAAAATAAACAAATATGCATAGTGAAAAATTTTGTCTTACCTCATATGCATTAAATGTTCATGCATTGGTTGTCCTTCCATTCACAATGAGGCTCCTTGCAAGACCTGGTGTAACAATGGTTATCACTCACTATTTTATTGGTTAAAAGAACTTACTGGTTAAAAGAACTTATTGGTTAAAAGAACTAAGAGGTATTATAGATCTTCATAGCTCTAGTTTTGTTTGCTACACAATCACATGCAATTATGTGAAAAGTGCTAATTTTTAAATAGTTAGTACATCTGATGCTTATTTCTATGAACTCTTAAGGGAATGGCTACAACAAGTCTCCATTTATTTTTGTCCTAGCATGCTCTAATCTACTAAATCTTATGTACCTGTTTCACAGATTTATCCTCTTGCACTCATCTCATCCACCATACCCAAATATGTTTAAAATAATTTTAATCATCTTTGCCATTTTCTCTTGGGCCAAACCACTCTGAGATGCAGTGTCTGATCCTTTTAACTGCCCCACATTTCAGTCATTCAGCTTCACTTAATATAACAAATCTATTACACACATTATTGTTTGCACCATCCATTCTTTGCACACCACAGGCATTTCTCAAGTAACTGATTTTAGTTCCATGAAAACCTCTTCCTGACAAATCATTATGTGACTCCATTACTTAGTCTGTAAAAGAACAAATGAAATTAAATTAAATGAAAATATGAAATACGATCAATATAGTTATAAAAACTCACATCTCTTTCTCATCATTACACTTGTGGCAGTATTCAAGCTCCTGCTCCATTTGCATAATGTTGCTGGCAAAGGGATGAGAAGGGTTGCTGGGTTTGCATGCTGGTAAGGACCATCTGGAACTATGATTCACATTTCAATGACAATTAGTTACATTTTTCTTCACAAAATATGAAAGTAGCTAAAGATTTTTAAATTTGATAAAATGACACAGCTGACATAACTGAGAAAGAGTTTGAGATGCTCATAAGCAGCTATTTCAGTGGTACAAATAAGTGATTCCATGGACTAAAAGTTTTTGGTTACTATATAAATAGTTGTCTTTCCTCTAACTGGCCCAATCAGATATGACCTTGACCTACTGAAAACATGAATGAAATATTCTTAGAATATTAGTAAAACATAATTACATATCACCTTCACACTGAAATCTGCCATTGTGGCAGATGTTCTAAGTGTTACCAATTCTACTGGTGCACAACTCACTTGCATTACATGTAATGTCATTGAGTACTGCTAACTTTCATTTCTTCTTGACAATGTTTAACACTTTTTGTCCTCTGCAAATTCACCTTGCATAAAAGTCTCCTACTTTCCTTGTTCCAACATTCTCTCACTATTCATCAAAAGTTGTCCCTGATCTCTTCCCCTCCAATACTCATTCACTATGTTCATCCATTTTGTTTGTGGCCTTCCCACATCTGAAGTCTTGCAAAAATTGTTGGTTATGCTGTACAAATGACCTTCACATTGTGTATGCAGTGAAGACCAATCTTCTCTCCCTACTTCTTTCCTGCTTTTATTTATCAAATACACTCTTATACATATTAATGAGCCATAGTGATTAACAATTTTGTCATCTACATTCCCATGTAATACTAGAAGTCATCCCACAAGTCACAGCACTGCCAGTCTTCAAGTAGCAGTTCCCATTTCAAGAGAGCTCTTCATGACTAACCTGTGTATATCTGTGTATGTCGCATTGTGGCACGGCTTGGTTAGTGGGCCTCCCTTGCATGGACATTCACACTCCATCTTGCAAGTATTATGGCATTCCCGCAGACCATCTTCCTGTGGGAAACAGTTGAGTTAGACATGTGGAAATCATCAAACAGTGATGCTACCAAATTTTAAGTCTAACAGCAAATACATTCATTAACTACTACTTTCCATATATGGTAAACAAGACAATAATGTAAAAAATTTGCAATTCACACTGGAACTGTGCCACCACTATATTTACTTTAGTTTTGGTAATCTCAGCAAGATGACAATGGGGTGGAAGATGAGTTCATGTGATTGCACACGTTATACTTACCTGTTTTGCACTGCAGCGACAGGTGCCTTGTCCTTGTCCTTGTTTTTGAATCACAAAATAGAGGTTGGAGAAAGGTATCTTGTGGACTTCATATGTGTCACCTTGAAATATTTACAAATGGAACATGAAATTACAATTCAAAACTTCATGAGCATAACAGTATAACATATAAAAGGTGGTGCACCAATTCATATATACATACAGGAACATAACATAAGAAATAAGGGAAGCTGCAAGAAGCCATTAGGCTTACACATGGCAGTCCCTGTATGAAATATACTTGCCTATTTCCACCTATCATCCCCATCCATAAATCCGTCTAAACTACTCTTAAAGCTCCCCAATGTCTTAACACTAACAACTTGATTACTGAGTCCATTCCATTCATCTACAGGTCTATTTGAGAACCAGTTTCTTCCTATCTCTTTCTTAAACCTAAATTTTTCAAGCTTGAATTCATTTTTTCTTATTCTGTCCTGGTTGCTGATCCTAAGAATTTTGCTTACATCCCCCTTGTTATAATAACCCTTAAGCTACTTAAAGACTTCTATCAGGTCACCTCTTAACCTACGTCTCTCTAAAGAATGTAAATTTAACAGCTTCAATCTCGCCTCATAAGGAATATTCCTCATCCTCTGTATCCTTTTAGTCATTCTTCTCTGTACTGATTCTAATAGACCTATATTCTTCCTGTAATGTGGGGGACCAGAACTGCAAAGCATAGTCTAGATGAGGTCTGACCAGCACCAAATATAACTTTAATATTACTTCAGGCCTTCTACTTTTAACACTCCTAAAAATGTTTCTGGCCTGTATGCATTGCTTTCTTAGATGGAGTTCAGAGCTAACTATAACTCATAAATCTTTTTCATACCCTGAACCTACCAGAATTTCGTTGTTTATTGTGTACCTACTGAGTGGGTTTCCTCTACCTATGCTGAGTACTTTGCATTTGTTGATATTAAACTGCATTTGCCAGGATGTCCTGTGTGGAAAGTCACATTTTCATAAATGAAAGATCAAGTCATTCTAAGTCAGAAATATTCTAAGGCTAAATGCTTAAATTTTAACTTTAACTTTATATACTTTAGCTCAAGAATGCATTCCACCTCACAGTGGTAAGAGACAAGATTACCTTTGTGCAAAGTTCTATGTCCCCTCATGCTGAGCCACCAATAGTAAAAGGTGATGTCCTGCTCATAGCTGTGGCAACCTCTCCGCCTCAGGAGTTTACTGCCAATCATGTCACGAGCTGAAAAAGTTGTAATGAAACTTATCAATGACAGTCAGAAGCCCTCACTTTTGGAAGAGACCAACCACCAGATAACTTTGTACTTTACTACAAACACAGGAAAATAATAAAGGGGCATTAAAGAAAATAAGCACAATAGCTAAGGATCTACACACCAATATCTGGCACAAGCTTGGTGACGTGTGCTGCTGTGATGCCATTCTTATTGCCACATTTGAAGTCCATATTTAAAGACCAGTCTGTTGTAAACACAACATAGCCCATCTGGTCCACAAGAAGACACCTGCAGAAAGTTGACATATAAGCTAATGTATCAAGATATATAACC
The DNA here is from genome assembly GCF_035594125.1 of Scylla paramamosain. Taxonomy (NCBI): domain Eukaryota; kingdom Metazoa; phylum Arthropoda; class Malacostraca; order Decapoda; family Portunidae; genus Scylla; species Scylla paramamosain. The sequence continues at coordinate 4,639,874 of NC_087174.1, forward strand.
CTTGTACAAAGCCAGGAAGATTAACTACAAGATTGTCAGAAAACTAATAAATAAATAATCTGTACCTATATACCAGGCTGGCAATTCTACATGGGATTGGTCAGACAAAGCACCACACACATACATCCATCACTGAATTTCACACTGTTAGCCCCATTGGCTGTCTGGTGGAAAGAAATGGTCTCATGGACCACCCCCACTATTCCCCAGGAGTTTATATACAGCAGAGCTGATACATACTTCCAATAATAAATTAATGAATAAAATAAATCTTAAGTCTTTAGTACTTGAAAACTATTAGGTACAAATCATCATTATTTTTTTAACATCCTCCTTTTCTCCTATAGTGTTGGAAGGATTATTTGGACCAAAAGATTTCCTCCACCAGATATCCTCCTCTGATCAAGAATTTTTATTTATTTATTTATTTTTGTTATCAAGATTTCCTGTAGTTTTATTGAGTAAAAAATGACAAATTTCTAACAACTGAATACCTATCTTGAGCTTAAAATGGGATTTATATTTTTATTTTAATTATTATTATTTATTTTTATTTTTTTGCCCAGATTTTTCCTTCCTATAATCTAAGAGATGAGAACAACTGTAACAACTCACATATACTGGCTGCAATCAGGGACCTGTTCCAGGAAGAGTCTCCTAATGTAATGGAAAGTGAAGTCTCCAGCCACTACTGCCAGGGGAGTGCCTTGGTGACTACGCAAGGAACGTGCTAGTGTGTACACCATGTTAGATTTATACCTACTGCAGCGTGGGGTGGTCATGGAGAGGTGATCTCCATTCAAAGATGATATGGTCATCTGATACCTGAGGCAAAATTTTTTTCAATAATAAAGCCTTCTTTTCTGTTAAGTTTCCATAAATTTTTGCAACCTTCACTTTAAGTTTTATGGTCTAATTCTTTAATGAGTAATACACTATGCATAAGGCTGCCAGGCAAATTCGGGGTCTAATATTAAAGCTTTATGGTCTCATTTTGAAAGAGCATGTATCATACAGAGGAATTAGATCTCAAGACTCACCATGGTCTGCTCCTGTGATCATAGGTTGAGTTAAACTCAGTGCCTGGGAAGGAAATAAAGACACCATCTGACGTCCCCATGTATTGTGCCGCAATATAGTCTCTTGCTTTCCCGAGATCTTTCCACACTCTCACAGCTTCTTCTGCCAATCTCACGCTTGGTTTCAAGTTTGTCTATGGAAGGAAAGAATGTACTTGAGTCAATATCTGACAGGCACCAACACAAGTTCATAACAAACCACTTGATACTGATTTTAACTGATGGCTCTGATAAATTGCTTACTCTTCCTGAGTAATAAAGTGTATGAACTATTAGCATTCCATCAAAGAGTTTTTATAGTTATTCTTTTTTTAAATTCAGGAATTTCTTAATCTAATACTGTACTGTAATACAGTATATTTGTCCTTACCCTGAGTAGCTTATTGAAAGAATGAGTGCCATTAAATATGGAGTATATCTGGGATATGCTTTCATTATCCTCTCCCCTAAGATATCCCAGCATATCATTGAAACAGTCTGGAGCTAATTTCACAAATCCTTCATCATAGTCAACTTGCTGAAACAAAAAAGAAAAAGAACTTTAAAAAATCCATGAGTGATTTTTTTATAATCTCTATATACATCTGACTAGAAATCAGTATCTGAGATCATTATCTAAGTATAGTGTTTGGTTATAATTCCTCCTCAACTTTTCTCCACATTTCTTTTCTGTAAACTTTTCCCACTGCTGTATTTCTCACCGTGCCTAAATATCTGCAGAATGACCTGCTTGTGTCTCCAGGCTTGGGTTTATGGTAATGGAAATTCTTTACCTCGCACATTGTTGTGTTGAAGCATGTGTACCTGGTTGACACTACCTGGAGAAGCAATAGTTAACATATTTAGAAGAAAAGCAATGGAACAAAATTAATGCATCAAGACCTAATACATTTGGAGAAAAGAAATTCATAATGGAATACAGAAAATTAAGTATCACCTTTTGAAAAGATTTTCTTTATAATCATTAACTTGTCGTATTGTTAATTAAATACAGATATTACACTAAGTCATGCAATTTTCAAAGATCATCAGTCCCTCAGTGAGATGAAATTACCTTGCCATTGGTCAGGGGAAGAACAAGGACCAGAGTAAGATCAGTCTGGGTTATGGGACCCCACAGGAAACGCAGATTGGCACTCTTTCCTCTCACTGCATTTGGCAGAGGAGAGTCTGCAGGCCAACCAAGGGCCTCCACCAAGACTCCTTTTTCTCTGTCCTGGAAGAACATAACACACAGGTTGTCAGACTTTATCTTCTATCCAAAGCTGTCCTTTCTCTATATGTAATTCTATATAAAAGAAGAAATTATAACTATTTGTGGTACTAACTTCTTTGCCAGTCTCCTCACTAATGATCTTCTTCAGTATAGAATAAGAATCCATGTGTTGTTCCAGCTTATCAATGGTAACAGTAGCAGGATCTTGAGTAACAGAGTGAGGTGAGGGTAGCAATGGATGCATCAAAGTTATCCCCAGACTATTGATCACAAATACATAAGCATTCTCAATATCTGAAAAGTAAGGTTAAATTAATAAAAATATAAACAATAAAGAGTATCAATTTCACACTTTCATTTAAGAGGGGGTTCTGTCCTGGACAACAAAAAAATCATAAAAAAGGGCTCACTGAAGGTGCCAGTCCCCCCCCCCCCAAAAAAAAAAAAAAAAAAAAAGGTGTCTTGAAACCTCTCACTGGGAACAGTTCAAATCAAAGGTAGGAGGAAATACAGAAGCAGATAGGAAGTTTCAGTGTTTACCAATAAAAGAAATGAAAAACACATCAGGGAAGTGACCAGAATAGGGATGAGAGAAAGTATATAGCCTTTTGCTTTGAGACCACAGGAGGGGGATGCTTCACTTCAAAAGTTAAATAGTCAAAGAATAATTTTATAGTAAGAGGAGTTAGGTGAGAGGTATACATCACAGATTTATTTAGTTTTTGAAAGTGACTGAAGTTGAAGGCAGATGGTAGAAAATTTTGGAAGACTCAAGAATGTGGACAGCAGAGCAAGTTAAGTTGAACCAAACATAGGTGGAACATAAAGGTCAAGACCAAAAGTAAGGACCTTCCAGTATAATAAAATTTCCTTAATTTAGTAATACAATTGATTCCTGGTAGGGATACATTTCTTTTCCCATCATCATTACTCTGAAGTAAAACTAACCATGAATAGTGATGTCAGCAAGAAGGTTAACCACGTACACATCATCACAGGCTGCGCCAACAAATTCTTCCTTAAACACCAGTGGCATGCAAACAGTAATTATATATCCCATGCCAAAAGCATCCCAGTAGGGTATGGTAATGACTGGTTGATTCTTGTTCTGCCCAAAACTAGAAAGAAAGTAAAGCCATAATTATTTTTCTTACATGACTAATAACTTTCATACTTAATAAACGCATTCCCATTACATATACCCATTGCACACACATATATTAAAATTAAGTGCAGAAGTGTCTTTCCTACATAAAAAAAAAAAAAATAAAATAAATGAATAAATAAATAGGAAGGTTGTGGCAAGGGAGTGCAAGAGAAATATCTCCTCACACTGTGCTTGACAGTTACTGTTACAGACTCAAAAACTGAGCATAGCACGTTCAGGGCACATGAGCTGCCATACATCACAATTTACAATTCTTAATACCTGCCATGGCTGTACATTGAATATCACAGCTTTGCTCTATGGACACAATGTGATGTTTACAATTTGTCTTATTTTTTTCAGGCCTCTCCCTAAAACCATCATATTCCCTTCCTTTAACACACCCTACATATACAAGTTGAACAACCATGGTGACATTACACAACCCTGATGCAAACCTACTCTGACTGGGAAGAACTCACACCAACACCAAGTCTCACACATACTCTGCTATTTACATAGAAACTCTTTGCTATTTCCAGCAACCTGCCTCCAACTTTAAGTACTTTCCTGTCAATCCTATCATATGCTTTCTCCAAGTCCATGCAAACCAGAGACTTCTTTCCTTTTCCCTAGATACTTACTCACATGACTGCCTTACTACAAAAATCTTATCAACAAAACCTCCCTTTCTAAAACCTCCCTGTTGCTCTTGGATGGTATTATCTGTTCCATCCCTATTCATCCTTATTAGCATCTTAACTGGCCTACCATACACCTTTCCTACTAAACTCAGTAAAATGATGCCACTAGAGTCAGAGCATTTCTGTTTATCCACTTTTCCTTTATACTAGGGAACTGCACATGCATTTGTCCAGTCTCCTGGTACCTTGACAGAAGCAAACAAAGCCACATACTATTCAGTAACTTTACCAACCACAGTATGATGCTCTTCCTACTACTTTTAAAGCACTCTACATTATATGCATCCAAACCTGAAGCTTTCATTTACTTTATTTCCTTCATAGCCTAAAATTCATATGTAAATATAAAAACTGCCAAAAAGGCAAGACAGACCAAACCAATTTAAGTCAACCTTATCATGAATAATTTTCAAGATCTAAATCTGACTTTTGTAATAAAATGCATAACAAATTCAAAATGTATCTTATCTCATGTGACATGTACTCACCTGGGTAACTTGTTTTTGGCATCTACAAAGCTGGAGTTGATAGAGAGTCGCACCATCTCAAAGGTAGCATTATTCTGCCTCTCTTCTTGCACAACCGTCTTCCCTTCCTGCTTATTTCTTACTTCTACTTCTTGCACAACTACTGTCTCCCCTTCCTGCACATTTATTGCTTCTACTTCTTGCACAACTGTTGTCTCCCCTTCTTGCATATTTCTTCCTTCTCCTTCTTGTACAACTGTTGTCTCCCCATCTTGCACAGTTGTTCCTCCTTGCACAACTGTTCTCTCCCTCTCTGTCAAAACCAAGAATTATGTATATGAAAGATCATAGTGTATCTCAACCCAGTTCATTTCACTGATGAGCTATGGACTAGTAGTTTGTACAGTTACTACTGTACAGTTTGTACATTAGTAACTGTACTGTTTTTTTTTTTTTCATTCTCCTAACATAAGAACACCTTCAAGAGAGAAGCATATGGACATGTCAGAATCTTGACTGACATGTCAGTATTCTTATTTATTTATTTATTTTTTTATGTTATTTGTAGGATCTTTAATCATAATTTATAGATAAATGTGTTTTCAATAAAGTGTCAATTTATTTAAAGAATATACACCCACAAAATGCAAAAGTAGCAAATTTACCTTTGATCAAGTAAACAACAACGAAGGTTCCATTCAAGTATGCTTCCTGAAGTTTCTCGTTTCCACTTGGGTCTTCCTCCCATGCTTCCTCTGTGGTCACGTACACCAACACCTTGTGGCGCACACCTTTCAGAGACATCAACACCATCGTAACATAAAGAAAGAAAAAGAAAAGAAGCAAATATACATGGAGTACTATAAGCATTCTCAAGTATAAAACTTCCATATCTTTACATTCTCATTTTACAAGGGAATTAAATGCATTTGTTATCCTGGTTTAGACTTTTTGAGAATGAATTTGTGCTTAATCAGTAATAGCTACCTGGAAAAAATAATTAACATCTACCTTTTTCAGCTCATTTAATTTGTGGTTATAAAATAGGTATGAGGATTGGCACGAGTTAGTAGAGATGGAATTGTTGAAGAATTGCATGTGTACAGTAGCTCTCAAAACTATCTTTGAAAAATAAGAGGTCTACATTCTGATACAATGGATGATACTATTTGACATGTTTGGTGATTATGGTGGCAACAGTTGGCAGCCCTGTACACTAGGGATGGTTGCTGTATATTATGACCTTGGAAATAGATTGATATATCAGCATCATGTTAAGCCATGCATACCAACCTTGCCAACGTGACACGTGATCAGGTAGCAGGTTTCATATTGTTCATTATACCACACTTTGCACCACACTTTAAAAATAGTTTTGGGAGCTAATGTGCAGGGGGTGCTGTGAACTTATTAAACCCAGCTGTGACCTCACTGAATGTTTCCCTTTGTGTCTCACAACATAAGGGATCAGTCACAGCCCACCTTCTAAAGACAACTCTCTTCCTTCACACAAAACTACATGCACCTAATTACACACACCCTTCACTTAAAATTCAGAATCAATAAGGAGACTTCTACACCAGCCTTGGAGTCTCCATATGGGAAGGGAACCACAAATGTCCTCAGGTCAGACTGCTCTTCTGGTATTAACCCTAAGTGTCTTGACACCCCCCCCTCTACTTTTTTTTCATTAACTTCTGCACCATTTGTAATTGTAGATCTAATTTTCAATCTATAGAACACCATCTCTCCTCTACTAAACCTCCTCATCTTTTCCTCACTGAAACACAGGCATCTGAGGCAACTGACAGTAGCCCCTTTACTGTTCCCTCCTACTCTCTCTATCCTCATATTCAATCCAAAGTTGGATGTGGCACCACTGCCATCTCATCTATTTCTAAAGCTGAACTCTGCTCAAACCTTTGTCAAAAACTCTAACTTGGATGATTTAGGGCTTGTTTCTCCCTCTCCTCCACCCTCTGACTACTTCGTGCTACCCATTAAAATCGTTTGCAATGATGTTTCCCATGGCCTCACTGGCCTAAACCCTCAGAAGTCTTATGGACCTTTTGTTCTCCAAAACTGTGCCTCTGTGCTTGCACCTTGCCTAGTCAAACTGTCAACTTATCTATCAACATCTATCTTCCCTTCTTGCTGGAAATTTGCCTACATTCAACCTGTTCCTAACCCCTCAAACTATCATCCTACTGCTTTAATTTCCTGCCAACTTAAAGTTTTTGAATGTATCTTCAACAGGAACATTCTTAAACATCTATCACTTCGCAACCTTCTATCTGATCACCTGTATGGATTTCATCAAGGCTGCTCCACTGGTGATCTGGCTTTCCTTACTGAGTCTTGATCATCCAGTTTTGGAGATTTTGGTGAAACTTTTGCTGTTGCCTTAGACATATCACAAGCTTTTGATAGAGCCTGGCACAAAGCTTTGATTTCCAAAACTACCCTCCTATGGCTTCTATCCTTCTTTCTGTAACTTCACCTCATTTCCTTTCTGACTGTTCTATTGCTGCTGTGGTAGACAGTCACTGTTCTTCTCCTAAATCTATTAACAATGTGTTCCTCAGGGTTCTGTCTTGTCACCTACTCTCTTCTTATTATTCATCAATGATCTTCTAAACCAAACTTCTTGTCCTATCCACTCTTTCACTGATGATACCACCCTGCACTTTTCCAAGTCTTTTTGTAGTTGTCCAATCCTTTATAAAGGAAACAATTCACATAATGATAAAAAAAATGATATTGACAAAAATTAAATGAATTCTCCATATTAAAGGGCAATGAAGCTGAGTCTACAACATAAATTGCATACCATCTTAAGAAAAGAAAAACTATTTCAGAAGATGCAGGTTCACACAAAGATTACTTGCACATCCATCTAGTCAACCAGTTACTGGTAATGTCACTTTTGCATGAATAATTTAGGTAGCTGTGTCCACTGCCCTCTGTTCCTGGCCTCCATCAGCAAAAAAAGGCTTTTTATACTTGTCTTTTTC